>NC_060275.1:36556682-36856682 GCF_021613505.1 Equus quagga
CCCCCCCCCCCCCGCACTCCCTGACCCTGGCAAGACACCACTCCCTGCCCCCTCCTGGACCCATTTCCTCATATGGGCTCGTTTTTCTCCCCTCCCTGCAGGCTCTTGGGGTGGGGCTCTGCCTGGGTGATTGGGTCCCCCTGGGTTTCACCCCTCCGGAAGACAAGCTGGGACTGACAAGAGGGCCGAGGACCAGGGTGTCAATTGAGGCTGAACCAAAGTGAGCTGCCTCCTCTGCTGGGAGACTCCTGGGAGCGGGGATCTGGTAGGTGTGTGATGAGGTGGGGGCAGGGGGTAGGCACCTGAGTGATGAATCATCGCAGAGAGCCCAGGCAAGTGGGTGTTGCTGAGATCCTGAGCTGAGAAGAGCTTGATCGTTTGTTAAGTTCAAAACCTGTCAGTTGTCTCAGTCAGCTCTGCAAAGAAAACTGAGGATTCAAGACCTTCCTAAGATGCGAGAGGGAAACTGAGTGGCCAAGGGGACAGGTGGGAGCTGCCATGGCTGTGGGGAGGGGGAGGCGTGGCAGCCTCACCCTAGACCCAGATTGGAAACACAGACAGGGTAGTGACATGTCAGACATACCCCGCAAGCCAGAAGCACCCCCCGCCCCAACAACGCACACCACCCAGGCCCAGGGAACAGGGCTGTGGGCTGTGACCAGTCCACCAAACATGCCCTGGGCCTCCTAAGAGGTATGCAGTCTCCGTGGTTCTAGGTGCTCATGTTCTTCTCTTGGAGAAAGATCAGCTGGAAAAATTCCCCCTTTTCTCAGCTCGGCTATAAAGGGGGTTTGTTCTCAGCCAACCCAGATGCTCAGGGGTCAAGTCCTAAAATGTGGGATGTGATGAGGGGCAGCACTCTACCCAGCCCCAAAAGGAGACCAAGGGAAGTCCCGATAGGGGCTGAGAGAGACTGGGACAGGTTTGAGAGAGGGCAGGGCCTGCTATGGACCCTCACCACAGCCCCCTAGTGTTTCCCTCCTGTGGACTTCCCATTCCTCCCACTCCAGGGCTCCAGGGGAGCTGGTCCAAAGATCTGAGTCCCCATTGCCACCACCACTATGTGGTGCCATCCTCCCCCAGGGAAGACAAGAAGCAGCAGAGGAATAAGGAGTCCATTTTCCCGGCTCAGAGCTTCAGCTGGGAAGAGAAGCGGGGGCTGGTGGGTTTGGGAGAGGCGGGCGTTGATGATGGGCTTAGGGCCTACATCCCAAACCAGGCATTGGGGACGTTTGGGGAATTGGGCATAGGGTCCAGAGTCTCCTCCCGCTCCCTCTACTGCAGCAGGCTGGTAGCGATAGGTGTTTGTTGATTACAACTGTGGTCTCCTGCCATCAACAGACCAGCTACTGAACATCCAACCGTGACACGGGCCTGGAAGGCCCTGGTTCCTGGTGCTGCTCAGTCAAGCCACTAGGGAGGATAGGCATCAGCATGCCCCCAGGGCCACTTCCACTCCACACCACAGCTTGTGGTGTAATGAGGCGAGGCGGCTGACCTCACTCCCAGAGGTGGGCAGGGCAGGGAGAGACATGGCAGAGGAGGATGTTGACAAGGGTGCAGAGCAGTGAGTGGGAGATGCTGGCCATGTCTCAGGGATACAGAGCCAGTCTGTCCACGGGGGCCTCCCGAGGTCGCTACCTCTTATTTTCTCAGCCTGTTCTTCCCTTGGGGACAAGAGCCACAAGAGGCCCCCCCCAAAGAAGATGATGGGTAACAGCGTCCCCCCTGCCAAGAGGAGCGGCAGGAGTGACTCTGGGCTTCCAGACCATTGATGGGTTCTGTTGGATGGTCCTTGGAAGTCAAATCCCAGCGTTCGGTCACACTGCGGTTAATAGACTGCAGATGCCCGAAACTAGCCTCCAGAGCTTTCCATGAGCCCTGCAGCCAGAAGTGGGTGCTCCCACCTCCTCCGGGTAACTCACAGGCTTGTTGTCTATACCTGTCATTGAGCAGCTAATGGTGTATGGCCTTGAAACTTCACTTCTCTTTTTATTTGGAACTATTAGTTAACTCTTGTATTATTAATTTACTTTTTATGGTTCATGTTTCAGAGTTTATGTGCAGCTTGCCCTTCTCCCCAACAAAACTCCAAGCTCAATGAAGTCAGACACCAGCCTGATTTTTCTCTGTCTTACCCTTGGCACCTAGCACACTAAATAGTTCTTTACATGTAGTAAGTGCTCAGCTAAGATTTCGCTATTTAAAACCTTCCCAATTCTGCCTCTTGCAGGCATTTCAGGTCCTGAAGGAGCTGGCCAATCTCAAAGACTGGTTTCAGCAAAGCCAGCCATCTTCTGGGGCTCCAGACATGTGCCACAGTCTACTTCTCCGTCTCTCATGTCATCCTCAGAGTGACAGAATCATAACCTTAGCGAGAGAATGGAACTTAGACATCTCTTGGTCCATCCTCATACCTGTTCTAAGAATCCTCTCCCTGGCATTTCTCATAAATGGTCACTGGCTCTTTGCCTGCACCCACCTCCCAACAGGGAACTCCCCACATGCCAGGCGACCCCTTCCGTTGTTGGCCAGTGCTTACGAAATGTTCCAAGATGAAGATAGTCATGGCCACGACATGGTGTTTTGAGATAATTTCTGAAAACAAAGGTTCAACCCAAAATGGTTCTGATGTTACTAGCGCTATTACTTGCCTCCCATGTGGTCTGTGCTCTGTTGGACCCTGTCGGGGCACAGACAGAGCAGAAGATGGATCCTTGCCTCAAGCAGCATTCAGTCTAGTTGGGGGCCAGACAATAGAAAAATGATGGCCTCACAGAAGAGAAAACATCAGCTGCTACATTGTATTGGCAAGAGCACAGGACTGCAAGCCATGGTGTTTGGGTCTGGTCCCCATGCCACCCCTCATCTCCGAGTGGCCTGGAGCGGCTCCTCCCCAAGGCAGACTCCTAGTGTCACCTGCAGAAACGGGGTGGGCCCAGATGATCTCTCAAGCCTCTCCTGGCTCTTGCATTCCTGGGAGCACTATCACTTCTTAGGGAGAAATCAGTGTGGAAGGCATGGAACGTGGAAAGGTGGAGGGGCGGCCCTCCAAGCACACTTTACGCCATTCCTCACCTCCAACAGGCAGTTCATCCAGTCCGTAAATTGGTTTTATAGGGTGTTGGAAATACATGCGTGTGGCAATAGAATTCCTGTGTTGTCCCTACCATGGGTTGGGACAGGAGATGGGCATGAGAAAGAAACTTGGGAGGACTTGCCAGCTCACTCTAACCAGGAGCAAATCAAAAGAGCATGAAATATAAAGACTGTGAAGGTGCTGAGAGGACGTAGTAGGAGAATCATTGGAGGCAGGAGGTCGACCCGAGATGGCTTCCTACCAGAGGAGGATGTTGACAAGGGTGCAGAGCAGTGAGTGGGAGATGCTGGCCATGTCTCAGGGATACAGAGCCAGTCTCTCCACGGGGGCCTCCCGAGGTCGCTAGCTCTGAAACAGTAAATATGTGTGGCTCCTCATTCTCAGGTGTGACACGAACACATGGTCACGCTGTTTGTAGAGACATTTTTACCAGATCATGTGAGTGAGAGTAGGTTGTCTTCTCCTGGCATTTTCCATTCTAAACATCCTTGAGTAGCATCTTACAGCTCTTCCTGCTCCCTCTGCTGCTGGGATTTGCTCTGCCTGGTCCCCGCGCAGCCTTCCTTGCCTTTTATTTGTTGTTGTTTATAAAGTTGGAGGACAGTGCAGCCCACTGTGTTTTCTCTAATTTGGTCTTTTGCGGTAAGCAGTAGAAGAACAAATGCCCCCTTTGCCACCCTACCTCCTGGCTCCCCCTTCTGGGCCCAGGTGGGGTGTGCAGGGGGTGGGGAGACCCTCCTAGGATGGGGCCAGTCAGGGGGCACTCTGGAGCCTGTATCCCCATGCTGCCAGGTGACCCTCACAGCAGCCCCCCATCTGAGATGAGATGCACAGATGAGAAGGTGGGCTCCACCGAGGGCCAGAGACCTGTAGGGCTGGCTGCTGCTCAGCCACTGTGACCTGGCGGTCGCAGACCCAACAGGAATGGACCCAAAGAGAGGACCAGATGGGACCCAGGGCTAAGCTGCCTGGTCTCCCAGCCTCTGCAGCCTCCCAGCCCCGGCCCAGAGACAGCAATAGACAGACATCCTTCCTGCTCCTCATTCCTTGCAATCAGTGGAAACTCAAACGTTCAGGGCGTGGAGACCTATTGCATGCTTTTATAGCTTCTCTACAGAATGGAAGCCTAGGACTCAGGAGGCCTAATTATGTGAGCATGGACAAGCTGCCTCCCGGGACCTCAGTTTCCTTATCTGTAGATTGGGCATGATGGTACCTGCCCGGACAGCCTTGCAGATGTGTTAGGAGGATGAGACGAGAGAATTAATAAGATGGCACTTTGAAACGTATAAAGTGCTGTGCTCACCTGCCAGGGAAGTTTAATATTTTAATCTGATTGTGGTGATGGGTTTACCGAGGTTTCGCATAACTTAAAGGAGAGAGAGCAGCTGCATAATAGAATGAGAACTCAAAAACAAGAAGGGGACGATAGTCCGCCAGGAAAAGAAGTGCTCATCCTCAGCATAATGGCCTTTTAATCAGTCAATTGGCCAATTATAATTGGGCGCCTACTGTGTGCCAGGGAGTAAACTAGACGGTGGGCAGGTGATTAAGAAGATACAGTCATGGGAGAGAGCTGTCCCTGGGCAGAGCAGAGGGGAGGGGGCTCCGTGGCCCATTCCCACTCCTGGTGCTCAGCTCACCCATGACACCCATCCGGAGAGGGGTCTGCAGTCTTTTCCTCCTTCTAGTCATTCCAGGACCCGGGCCGGACCCAGCTGCACAGGCCTCCAGCAGCCTGCGTGGGATACATTCCCTACAACCAGGCATGAGGGAGGAAGCTGGCGATGGAGGGAGCGTCTGGGGAGGGCCATACCCAGAGACACCTGCAGCTATAAAAAGCTCCTGCCCCCACCTTCAGACCAAGTGAGAGCTGCTAATGTGAGCGCCCTGCCAAGATCCCCACGGGGTGAGGAGAAGCGGGGGTGGGGGGAGAAAGCTGGGAGCAGCATGGACGAGCATCCTGGAGGGAGATCGAGCATCCTGGAGGGAGATCGCTTTGGCTCAGCCCTGGAGGGGGTCACTGGAGGGGCCTGACACACCACCGCTTATCTACCAGGAGGAGACCGAGGCCAGGAGGCAATGTCTCACAGCAACTTAGGGGTGCTGTGAAGACAGGAAAACAGGCCCCCTGCCTCCCTGCTCAGCGCTCCTCCCATCACTCCACCTGCCCATCGGGATTCTCCCCCCACCTACCCAGCAGACTCTAGAGGCACAGACTGCTTCTGCAGCCTTTTGTTTGCAAACTAGGCCCTAAACCATAGTTATCAGGGGTCAGTCTCTGCTCTGGGTTGGGTTTCATGCCTGGCTTTAGGTTTTGTTTAAAGCCCCTGCAGGCTTGAGCTTGTCGCCTGCTGTGCACCATCCTCCCTGGCTCTGCCCCTCCCCGCCCCTCCCCAGGTGTGTGTGGGATGGGAGTGGGGGACCCACTGCAATGCTATTCCAGGATTTGCATTTATATGAGGCACAGACCCCAAGTCTCCAATCTCTGGGTGCTTTTACAACCCTGTGTATACATAATTTATTTTTGTTGCTATTTAATCAGTCTCCGTATTGAGATGAAAAGTTTCCAAGGGGCCCCAGGTTATTACGCAACTTTCAATTCCAGCAGCATTGACTGAGTGGATGGGGCCCCCAGCCGGTGCTCAGCTACAAATGTTGGGGGCAGGGGACTGCACAGGAGGCCCAAAGAGCAAGCTCAAGCTGAGGCTGGGGTGGCGAGGGGCGACAGGGAGGGGAAGTGGGCCTGGAGAGCCACAGTCCCTGGGGAGAGATGCTGAAGCAGGAGAGCCCGAGAAAAGGGCATGGTCTTGGGAAGAACCAGCTGGCCTGGATGTTTGGTTTCAGAGTCTGGAGACAGAAGGGGCTGAGCAGGGATGCTAGAAGCTAAGTGGGAAGCAGGACCTGCAGGTGGGTGCCTGGCTCGGAGGTGGAGGGAGGGAAGGATGAGGCCAAGGGTGGTGTCTTCAACTGAGATCAATCTAAAGAGGATGAGGTTGTTCTGGGCGCCTGAAGTAAGCCTTAAAGGAGAGCCTCCGTGCATGGCCAGAGGGGAGCCCCAGGCTAACAAAGATCTCCACCTCCAATCATTTGTGGGATGTGGTGGCTGATAAATAAGTAACCAAACAAAGAGGCAGTGGTGTCAGCTCAGGTTCTTGCCTCCGTCTGCTAGAGCTGAGGCCCTGGGAAGGGAACAGTCCTGGGTGGGATGGCACTGCCCCCTTGGAAACTCCAGGACCCCCAACATACACATGCAGCAGATGCACACACACACACACACACACACTTACAGATACACACAGATATACAAAGACACACAGGCACACCCACATACAGACGCACACACACAGCCTTACGCCTACACCTTCCAGCCCTCAGGCTTCCTCTGGCTGGCCACACCCATGGTGGGGGGTCCTTCTTCCAAGAGAAGTTTGGTTAGAGAGTGGGGATCGGAAATGTGGATAAACATACTCTCCCTGAAAAGCGCAGTGTCAGGAGTCTTAGGTCTCCGACGGAGGATAGAGAGTAACATTTCTAGCAGATACTCAGAGGACCTCCACCCATAAAGCCAGATCACCTTGTCCCACATACCCCACCCGACAGCAGATCTTCCTTGGAATGCAGATTTAAAGTCTGGCCAAAGCTGAACTTTTAGGGAATCAGATGACCCTGTTAGGGAAAACTAACATGATGAGTCTTTCCAAAGGCCCACGTGGAGTTGGCAAAGCTCTTTTGGATGTGTGAGCACTGTCACAGCTACCATGGGTGACACCTCGTAGACATCCCCAGAAACACAGCCACCTCCAGTGGATACACTCGCAACACAAAGAAAAACCCTCTATTTAGCTGTGTCCCCCAGCACCTCCCTCCTGATGGTCAGAAGTCTGCTGGAGAACAACTCGGGGGACCTCTCTCATTTTGCAGATGAGCAGACTGAGATCCAGGGCAGGAGCGATGTTGCCTTCTTCACCCATCTCCTGCCCACCCTCGGCTCATCGCCCCGAGTGACGACTGGCCAAGTCCAAGTTCCACATCCACGCTGTCCCTCTTCTTCCCTTCACTGTACGCTCACAAGGACTCAGCCACTGGCCAAAGCTTTTATTTTCCTCTCATCACCCTGATTATTCCCTGTTTAATTAAAATTTGTTTCAGCTAATAGGCCTTAAATTAGTATTTTCAAATATTGACATCTACAGGACCCTTATTCATTATTTTCGAAAGCTCTAGGGCTAATTGCTTTATCACCCACCAATTAATTGCTCATTCACTAGACAGGTAGCCACTGCCCCCAGAACCTGGGTGGACATGCTCGCAGGTAGATGAAGCCACACATACAACAGAAGCACACACACCTGTGTGGACACTTTCTCCAGTGGAAGTCGGGCCTGGTGGAGTCTGTCTTTGCCTAAGTTGGGAGACTAGGAGGACAACAAAGCATTGCATTGCAGGTCTTTGGTACTATGCCAGCCCCGATCGCTGTCACACTGACAAGTCTGCAGGACTAGGGTTCTCAAGGTCCCCTCCTCTTTGCTCTCCCTTCAGTTCCCTGGGGAGCAACGGCACTGAGAGGAGGTGCCCAGGGCTGAGGAAGGTCCCAACAATGGCACCTAGCTAGTGACCCAGGGCCTTGAGAATGGAAGTAGGCCTCGAAGGCTAAACTAAGAGAGTGACGTCTGCACAGGGAACGACTACAAGCAGGAGGAGACAAGGACGAGGGCAGGGAGAGGCTGCAGAGAGGGAGAGGCCAGGGCCGGAAGGGTCCCTGGAGGCCATGCAGAGGGCGCCAGAGTCAGGCCCAGGTTGGCTTCCCTCCAACAAGGGAGGCAACTGTGTGAGGCACTCAGCTCCCCAGAGGGACCCGGCTGGGGACATCAGCAGATCCATCAGGGTCTTGTGCTGTCCGCAGAGCAGATTCTCCTGCAGCTCCCTGAGGAATTGGATTTGGGAGTTGGATGGATGTCTGCCTGTGGGGGCCCCTCAGGAGGGGATCCCCTGTCACTCACAAACACAGCTCCTGTCCTATTTCCCACCCAGCCTACTGAGACCTTTAAGGAAAAACAATAACGTGTTCAGAATGCTACCGCTGGACCCCACCTCCCACCCCTAGCCCGTGATCCCACACGGCCACGTTGGGTTGGAGGAGGTGAGACCAGTTTCCCGCTGGTCACCAGAACAAGGATCTTCCCCAGACTCCTGCCAGGATGTGCCCTAGGCTGCTGGGACTGTAGGCTTCACCCAGGGGGGCAGCTTCCCCGTCCATGTCCCTGCCAAGGCTGCGAGCCAGCAGGGGCTGGGAGGGGACTGGGGGCCAGGCACTCGCTCCGTGCAGGCAGGTTTTTTTTGCCTCCTTGTAAACAGTCTGGAGTGATTGAGATTAAAGTCTCTGTAAGTTGCTGGTATCGCTTTTCGGGAGAGCCGAGTAATCCACAGGGATTAAAGGAGCAGCCGTGCTCATCTCCCACAAATGAATATCTGTCAGAGGCATTGACCTGTTAAAATAATGAATTTAATGTGCAGCAAACCGCACACGGCAGCGACGCAACATGGCCTGGCAAATTGTTTTCCGTGTGTCCTGATGAGACTTTTAAGGAAATAGGACCCCTGGTCAAGCTGCCACGGCTCCAGCCCTCCAAACCCTGGAACCTCCTTCCTCATGGGCGGGTGGGCCGCAGTGGGAGCTTCAGTGGCTTGTCTGATGGAGGAAGGAGATGGGAGCCCTAAAAACCATCTAGCCCGCCCTTGCTTGGTCCGCTCAGAAAAGGCAATCCTCCCTCTCAATTTTCTGCAAGTTTTTTTTACCAATTTTGTAGGCCATCCATTTGTGGCTTCCTCCAGGGGCTCTCCCACAGCTCAGCCCCCATGTGGGCCCCAGTAAGGCCCTGTGTGGCCCTCAGCCCCTCTTTAAGGCTATGTCACAAGACAGACTGTCTCCTTCCAGTCCCTGGGCCTGCCCAGCCCCCCACCTGCCCCCAAACCTTAGGACCAGAGCTGGGGGCTGGAAGGACAGGCATCTAGGCCAGCACTCTCCTTTTACATAAGGGGAAACTGAGGCCCAGAGAGGGGACCTTACTTTTCACTCAGTCACTTCAAGTGTCCATGGCAGACAGAGGACCAGCGTCCTGATAGTCTGCCTACTGCCCAGTTCTCTGTCCACTCTCCATCTTCTGGGGACATCGAAAATGACAGTTTGCTCTGCGATCTGATAGCATGTGTCTCAGTCCTCACCATGGTAGAACCACGGGGTCAAATTCAGGAGTCCAGGAGGGGTGGCCAGGCAGCCGAGGTGAGGGGGTGAGAGGCTGTCTCCCCTCCCCATGGCTGTCCAGCTTGGGGGCAGATCCATCTGGGAGCTGAGGTGCCCGATCTCTGCTATGGGGGTCAGGCCCATAGCCAGAATTGTGACCACATTCACTTGAGGGCAGGGGCTGTGTCCTGCTCTGACCCCACTGGCCACTGTCACTGCCAGCATGCCTTCCACCCCTCCAGTCATTGTCCATGGCAGATGAGGCAGAGGAGCTGGTTCTTCCCTCTCAGTTCCTCTCTGAGGAGCGGAGGCCCTACCCCAGCACCTAACAGACCAATGTACGGCCCAAAGTCCCCTCAACAGGTAGCCCTCATCTGTGATGTGCCCATCTTCCAAGGTGTCCCCCAGCTGGGAGGACAGTGGCCCCAGGGCTTTGGCTGAGCAGCTTTAGGTTTTGCAGACACAAATGGTCTCGCCTGTGCCCGGGGAGCCGGTTCCTGCCCCGAGAACCCACAGGGCACCCGCTCTTTTCTTTCTTCGATCTCCATGAGGCTTGTCCCCCATCAACAGGTGCACAGTGCCTGCTCTAGTGAGGTAATCATGAAGAACTCGCCAGAAAGGCAAGGCACTTCCTTTCCTTCTTCTTCCCTTTATTTTTTGGAAAGAAATCATGTGATTAGGAATTTCCCAGGTCTCAGGTATTCTAATCTAGGATGTATCAATAGAGCCAGGTGGCAATTAAATAAAGTCAGGTGGAGGTAGGAGGGCTTCCTGAAGCTGCAGCTCTCAGAGACCTCCTTGGTCCTCCTGGCTGGGGCACAGGGAGAGGGCCAGAACCCTGGAAGGGCCTTGTCTTTGCTTTAAAGCAGAATTGTTAATGGACGTGAGCACAGCTTCCCCAGTTCAGCCTATGGGGCTCCACCAATGTCATCACCCCACGTACAGGGAAGGTGGCGTCATAGTCAGATGATCCATTCGTCCAGTCATGGCCAAGCATGTCCAGATGCCCAGCCCTAGGCTTGGCAGGATAGGAAATGTAGGTAGTTGGAATAAGTTGTCTCTATCCATGCAAGGCCCATACTCACACCTGACAATCGGGTCCCACAAGTTAGGCTGAGACCAAATGTCCAAAGAGGGCACAGGCTTTAAGAGACAGGAGTGTTTGGAACTGAGAGCCTGCCCTGTGGACCGCAGTGGTCAGAGAACACCCCTGGAGAGGGCGCGGGGGGCCAGTGTGGGCTGAGGGCCAGATGCAGGGAGGGATGGAAGATGCCCTTGGGTCTCAAAGAGGAGCGTGAGGATCAGCACGGAGGTGGCCAGAGCGTGGCAGAGTCAGGGAGCAAGAGAGGAGTGTGTTTTGGTACTGGGCGGATGGGAGCTCAGACCTCCTCTTTTAGCCAGAAGGAAGGCGGTGGAGAAGGGGCAGCCAGAGCTGAGGTGAGGGGACCATCGTAACCACCTGGCTAGGGAACCTGGAGGGAAGGGCAGTTGTGTCCCCTCATCCACAGCCTCAGGAGAATCTGGCTCCCCGTGTGGCCACAGGCATTGCTACGAAGCGGCTGGGAAGTCTTACCCCAGGCAGCAGGTGACTGCACAAATCCTTGGTAATAGCACAGGGAATGTTGCTTGTACATGCTGACGGATGCTCAGAGCACCCAAGGCAAGAAATGCTGGGTCTGGGCCAGGCTGAGACCCTCCAAGGTGGGCTAGATGGGGTGGAAGGCTGCCAGGGGAAGGCCAGGGCTCTCAACCCCAGAGGCACGTTTTCTTTTCCAGCTCTCTCTGATGCCGACAAGCCCAGTGCCCGTTCTGAGTCTCTTTTGCACCCCTTCCTCCTCAGCAAACCACTCCTCCTCCATCCCTTCTAGATGTCTCTCCTTCCCAAAGCTCCCCATGATAGCCCACTGCTCCTTGGCTCAGCACATCTGTGCCCAAGCTGGGCATTTTGCCTTAGATCTTGTCGTAAAGTCTACTTTACGCTGTAATATAGGCCTTCTAGGGATAAAGCCAAGAGCTGCTCATTGCTGGGATGAGAGTACCAGCAAATCAGATGCTTGCAGGAACCACAGTGGTAGAGAAGGGAGCTAGATCATTCCACATTCATGAAACAGGATGCTGTCTCAATAGGCCAGGCAGCCTGGAGGGCTTCTCACAGGAGGATTCCTCTCCCTAGGACTTAGGAGGCAGAGAAGGGAGAGGCTCAGGGAACAGGAGGAGACAGCATGGTATATGGCCAGTCTGGCGGGGGTAGCAGGTAGCATGATGAAGCCCAGTGAAAGATCTGAGAGCATCTCAGCCATGGCCAGTCCCCTGAAGCCTCTGGAAGCCATTCTGAGGGTTTTAGTGGAGATGAGGAGAGAGGAGGACTGCCAGCCTTCCTTCCCTTTTCCAGAGGGCTTGGGGATGAGGGATGGGGTGGCCTCAGGAGCCCGAGGCCAGGGCTGTTGCCAGGACTTTGGGTACTTCCATTGTTTTGGCTTCTCACTAGAATAGCTTCACCCCACCTCCTGTCCCTGGTTTTGCCCCTGGGACTGGGGCTGGGAAGGGGAGAACGAGGCCAGTGGCCCAGAGATATGTGTGCCACAGCACGGGGAGAGCGGGGAGGCAGCCATCCTGCTCCCTGCCAGGGATGAGTTCAAGGATGCTGCATTCAGGCCCCACCTTCTGCCAACAACATCTCTAAAGTCCAAGGCAGATCCACCTCCAGCCCCACCTCCTCCAGGCAGCCTCCCCATCCCATTTTGGCCCCAAGGGACTCCTTTCCTCATGAAAGCCAGTCCCCCATGGAGTCGGAACCACACAAGATCTAAGGACTCCCAGTCTAATCCTAAGCGCCATTTATTTCACAGGAAGACCCTTGCAGCCCGATGTGACCTGGATGAGCTGAGGACAGGGCCCACCCATGTCTGCCTCCTTTGCCCCTCAGCCCACCTTCTGGAACTCTCGGCATTGCTTTGGGGTGTGGCATGGGCTTATCTTGAGGTGATGAGCCAGCATGTGGCAGGGGTTGTTTCTAAGTGGAGGGCGTGCACACCGTTTAAGGAGCACTGTCCGCTCCTATACCCCTCTCAGCCCTACAGAGCAGCAGAGAAGTGGCTTGGGAAAACGAGGTGGAGGGATGGGCACTGTGTGTCCTCTGAACAGCCTGGGAGAGGTCTGGGGCTGGGCCATGGTCGTTGCAGAAGCTAGGAGGAGCAGGAGCATTTGTGAGTATTTCTGCTGGAGAAGTAAGGAAAGGAATGATTTAGGAGTCCTTTCCATTGACAATCAGGAGTGGGGGTGGGCTCTGGCCAGGTTCCTTGGCAAAACATGGTAGGTGCAGCTTTGCTGTGGCCATGAATGTAACCAGGGCAACTGTAAAAGGCAGTGTCCCCCAGACACAAGGCTCTCCCTCACTCCCACCCATGTGTGTGCACACACATTCATACACACACTCACACTCGCCTGCTCCCACGCACGTAATACACACATTCACTGTCACATTCTTCAGGTACAGCTGTCCCTCCTCCAGGCTTCGGTCTCCTCTCCCAGTTCCCTCCCCTCTTCCTGACACTTGCAGGGGTGACTTTGCCTTTTGAGGGTGTGCTTAATAAGGTCAGGGGTTTGGAGTCAAAGCTATAAGGAGTCGGGGGAAGAGGGGCACTGGGAGCCAAGAGGCTCCTCCTTTCTCTCGGGTAGATATCCTGTTTGTTTCACTGGAGGGAAAGGGCAGCTGTTTTTCTTAATGGGCCTCAAAGGTTGCTGCAGCCTGGCCTTCCCAGTGGTGAGGCAAGCTGCCCTCCCCTCCCTGCCTGCTCCACTCACAGATGGAGGAGGGGATGCTGAAAGTGCCCAAAGGGGCCCAGAGTCTGGTCCCAGCTCAAGCCTTGACCCTTTCTGTGATCTTGGGGAAATCACCTGCCTCCTAGACTCAGTTTTCCCACCTGTCTCGTGGAGGTACTAATTTGTTGCCATGGCATGGCAACTGAGAGGCATCTCTTACAGCAAGAGGTATTTGAGTTAGACACAAAGGACTAGCTTTTGAAAATGAGAGATCTTAAGGGCAAGGATCCAGGAATATCTTCTCTCTGTGTTTGCTCACACTCTGCCACTTTCTAAAAAGACACCGGCGTGGGTGACCGGAGGGAGGTGCGAGGATTGCCTTCCGTGGAGAGAATCAGGCCATGCTAATCCACGCTGACAGAGGAAGGCTTGAATTCACATCAGATGTTTTACAGCTCACATTTCATAGGCTGCACGTGACTGTCCTGGGTGGCTTGACTGTTAATTTGCTCCACGAGCCCGTTCTCTACAGAGAGAGCAAAGGTCGACCTCAATCACCCTCACGCCTGAGTCTCCAATCCATTTATCACTCATTGGGTCCCGCTGAGTCCCCACTGTGCGCTCTGGCCACGGGAACTCTGGAAAAGGGAGCACGTGGCCACAGCGGCAGGCGGCCAGGTCACTGTCTGGCTGGGGAGACATGACTCACGCACATGACACAATCAAGAGCAGGGAGCGGCCGTTAATCAGAGCGGGAGGGTTGGGGTCGGACGCCAAGGTCTGGCTGTGATGCTGGCAGAAATGCATGCGAGCTGATGGGCTTAAAGGAGAAAGCTTCTGGTGGGCCCAGAGTGGCAGTGATAAGGCCCCCTATGTTTAAGAAGGTGGCAGAGACCCCATGGGCCCTGCAGCCGGACCAGCCAGAGTGCAGGAAGATGGAGAAGGCAGGCTGAGCAGGAAAACCTCTGGCCTGGGAGCTGGAGACGTGCGATCTGGTTACAGCCCTGCCCATAACACTTCCTGTTCAATCCTCTGAGCCTTAGTTTCCACTTCTGCAAACTGGGGGTGTGAGGAGATCCCTACCCCCACCCCACCGTGGGCTGGGAGACTCTTGGCAGAATGTGAGTCAGCCTGAGAGGGCTGGGAGGGAGGGCATGGGGTCAGCGATGGGAGAGTCAGGACCGAAGACGCAGCAGATCCTACCCCTGGATCAAATGGTGGAAAAGGAAAGAAGAAGAGAGTGAGTTGGGGAAGGGAACCTTAGCTAAGGAGGCTTGGAATGTCCCTGGTTCAAGCCAAGTCCTTACTCGAGCTGGATAGAACAGGGCAATATCGCACGGCATCAGGCTATTACTGGGGAAAGGCGAGGCCTTCCGGTCCCTCACAGGCTTCCAGACGGCTGAGGCTCCCAGGAGGACCAGGAGGCAGGGCCCTGGAGCAGAGAGCCTCTGATCTACGAGGGGTACCAGAGACCCACTTTTCCTGGTCGTTGGTGAATGCGCCTGTCTTGGGGTTTGTGCTCAGAAAGTTCTCTTCATGGGATTCACGAAGGCATGGCTCTGCCTATTTGTTGAAGCAGTTATATCACCAGGCAGACCCCAGCCCCGAGGTCAGGGAACAGGCACCTGTCTCCCCTCTGCCAGGAGCTGGGGTGTCCTGAGAGCATCCTGTCAGGCAGAGCATCCTCACAGGCGGGAGGGGTCACGTAGCACCCCCCAGTGTTCCCAGCGCATATCCCGCCCACACACTTTGCTCACACAGTTCCATGCACTTCTCTCTCTCGCACCCGGCTCAAGTCCCACCTCCTACGCAAAGCCTTCCCTGAGGATCCCCGGTCACAGCCAGCATGTGCCTCGTTCTCGGCACATCACACTCACTCTTTCACTTACGCCTCATAACAGCCCTGTGAGGTAAGTGCTGTCATCCCTTTTAGCAGATAAGGAAACCGAGGCGCCAAGAAGTGAAGTAGCTGCCCTGAGTCACATGGCTAGTGAGGGGTAGAGCCAGGATTTCCACCCAAGTTGGTCTTGCTTCGGGTCTGTACCCTAACCATGAGGCCACACTGCCTCTCACAGCTGCTGCCAGCCGTCGGACACTGGCCGTGAATTAGCCCCTGCATCCTGCAGCTCCTTCTACTTGGAGGGCCAGGTCCCCTCACCGCCTGGAAGGCCTGTTTCAGGCAAGGGCTGGGCTTGGAAGTCTTTGGTCCACCTCCCCACCCCCACGCCTCCCAGCAGGGTGCCAAAAGCTGATGGATCAATGTGCTGCTGGATGAGACAAGCAGATAGATCACATGACCACCAGATGCAGCCGTCAGAAGCCCGGAGTGGCCATTTTGTGAGTCCTTCATAGAGGACACTCCTTCTGCTGACCCTGTGCCACCATGGCTCAGTTTATCCCCAGGACCCTTGCTGTGAGTTGGCCCTGTCTGAGGCCATGGGACTTGTAAGGAGGAGCAGATGGGCCAGGAACCCTCAGGACTATTGCTCTCCTTGTCCTTAAAAAATCCTGTAGCCCAGCCAGCCTGGTGGTGTAGTGATTAGGTTTGCATGCTCTACTTCAGCGGCCCAGGGTTCACAGGTTCCAATCCTGGACGCGGACCTACATACTCATCAAGCCATGCTGTGGCAGTGTCCCACTTACAAAATAGAGGAAGATTGGCACAGATGTTAGCTTAGGGCCAATCTTCCTCACCAAAAAAAAAAAAAAAAAAAAAGTCCTGTAGGGACCCTCCCAGTGTAGAGGGGATACCTTTCTTCCCCTGGGTCTGCTACTGTTGGTACCTGAGGGTTTTCCTGAGGTTTTTATTGTCTTCCCTCAGCCCTCTCTACCCTGCCAGGGAGAGGGCAGCCAGGCTGACTTCCCGACCAGCATGGGTAGAACCCAAGCATTCCAGGCCTTGTGGCCACTCCCCTCTCCTCCCCACACTGACCACACCCTGAGGCAGCTCCTTGGGTCTCTCCCCAGTGGGGGCTCCAAGCTATCTCTCTCCCCCACCCCTTCCTGCAGAAAGGTTGGGATAAGGGGCTCCACCCATCTTCCAGGAATGCGGTGAATCCTTCTCAGGCTGGGCCCCCATTCTGGCTCCCAGCAGCCCTGAGCCAGGGGTCCCAAGAGGAAGGTTTCCCTGGGTTCACAGACCTCAACCCTGGCCCCTTCTGTCCTGACTCTTTTCCTGTTCCACAGAGTACCTGTGGTTCCCTCTGCAGAACATGCCTGCCGGAGGGACTAACCCCCTCCCCAATACATCTTTTTTTGGTTGCAATAACGAAGACACTTCTGGAATCATTTTAAAGAAATGAAGTTTTGTCACTTAAAAGTGCAATTCATTTGTAAACCTGTGTAATCAAACATAGAAAAGTAACACCAATATTGATTAGCAATTAGCCTGTATGTTCCATCACATTGATTGAGCCCTCCTGGGTGCTAGGCCTGCAGTAGGTGCTGAGGAAATAAAGCGGAATAAGGCACTGCCTGGCCTGGGGACAGCGGGGCCTGAGTCCCGGGAGCAGGTCTCTTCCATCCTGCCCCTACTCTGTGTGCACCAGCCCTATGCCAGACACCGGGTTAGCCTGAAATATCAACCAAGTCTTCTAGAAGGGCATGTGCAGTGCCCCTACCCTTTCTCAGGCTCTCAAGGAGCCCGCACGCTTGCTGACAGCGGGCGCCATTCAATGATTTGAGAAGCTGTGCACCTTTGGCAAGTTACTGAATTTCTCTGAGCATTAGTTTCTCTTCCAAAAAGACTGTTCAGTGGTCTTCCTGTTTGAGGAGTGCTTTGTGATATTTTTTGATTACCCTCACGGCAACACTGTGAGACAGGCAGAACATGTATTATTATCCCACATTAAATTTCAGAAATGAGGAAAACGTAAGAGAAGACAAGGAAGTTGACTTGGGTCATGCAGTGGGAAGAATGGAGCAGAAACCAAACTTTCTGGTTCCTTCTTCACTGCTCTTTCCAGGGTTGGGTTAGATGGTCTCCCAAGTCTCTTTCGCATTGAAAATTATACAACTTGAAGAGATTAGGGGCAGGGAGTGCGTGCAGAGCCCAAGTCTGGAGAAGCTGGAGCTACAGTTGGAGGCTCAGAGGGGGTGGGTGGTCCTGAGGGAGAGAGCAGAGCCACCTGGGAGCCAAGCAGCAAGAGAGAGCAGCAAAGACAGGATGGGCTGAATGCTCTGGGTTTATGATGCCACGTGAATGCGACCTGCCCATACTTGACCAAGGTTGAAACCTCTGCACCACATAGTAATTAGATTTTTCGCCGCTATTCCCACTCTGGTTTATTTATCCAGTGGTAATTACCACTAGCAGAGCTGGGCACTGGGGCTGCTCACCTTCCCCAGCCACATGGTTCCCCTTCTGCCTTCCCATTTGGAGAGAAAGAGAGGCCAGGGGGGACACAGTTCGGGCCTTTGGTCAGACCACTTTTGCCTTGAAGATGTAAATTTCCATGATATCCCTAATTGATGGCACTTCCAGGACATCAGGCACACTGAGGGTGCCGGCAGGTGCTAGCCTTTGAACTGAGGGTTAGGAGCAAGGCTTCAGGAACTTGGGGTTCAGTTGGCCCCAAAACATCCTTCAGACCATCCTACAGATAAACTATCAACCACACAACTCCTTATGAGCAGGTGACATCTCTTACCCCACCCCTCTGTGGGTCTTGTCTCTGAGCTGTCTTTGCGGGGAGACTGGGGTGCCCAGAGGGTCTGACAGCAGCTGCAGGACGTCTGGGTAGGGTTGGCAGGATCAGGAGG
The DNA here is from genome assembly GCF_021613505.1 of Equus quagga. Taxonomy (NCBI): domain Eukaryota; kingdom Metazoa; phylum Chordata; class Mammalia; order Perissodactyla; family Equidae; genus Equus; species Equus quagga. The sequence continues at coordinate 36,574,550 of NC_060275.1, forward strand.
TGGCCAGGATTAGGATCAGACTGGGCTCATGGTGCCTGTGAAGATGGCATCTGTAACCCTCTCCTCCTGGCTTTTTCTCTCTCTTTTTGTCCTGATGGGCTCCAGGGCAGGGCATTTTCCTGAGAGGGGATTCCAACTACTGGTCAGAGACCACAAGAAGCACCTCGCTAGATCACTGTGGGACCTACTCAGGCTGCCAAAGAAGTCGGCACCACTTGGCCAACGGCAGGTCTTCACTGGGCCTGCTGTGTTGTGCTGGGCAGATCCCTGGGAAGCTGTGGGAGGGACCGTGAGCCTAGGGAAAAGGAGACTTCCCCACGGGTCAAGTCAGAGAAATAGGCAGGCAGCAATGGTGGAAAAGTGGGGGCAATCTCGTGCTTTGTCTCTGGGCCACTGGCTAGAAAGGAGCTGTGGCTGCAAGGAAGGGAGTGGTCGGAGGTAACTCCCCGCTCCCCACTCGTCGTGAGCCATCCCTGTGGATGGGCATGTTGACCCCCAGACCCAGCTCCCAACCTGCCCGCCTCTTCCTCGGAGCCTGGTCAGCAGGGTCTCTGTCCACAGGCTGCGTGGAGAAACTGCAGCTTTCGGGCTCACTGAGGTTTATGGGCAGCCTCACAACTGACGGGAGGAGTCTTCTTTATTTTCTATTTCCTTCTTTCTTTCCATTTTCTTTCTTTCCTTCCTTCCATCCTTCCTTTCTTCTTTTAATGTTTTTCCTTTACTCTTTCTTACTCCCTACTTTCTCCTTTCTTTTCCTCTCTCTCTCTCCCGTTCTTCTCTTTGCATTCCTTCTCATCCTCCTTCCTTTCCCCCTCCTCATGTCTCCTTCTCTTTCCTCCCTTTAGCCTCCCCTCTCTGTTCCCCAGGGAGGCGCTGCTGCCTGTAGCATTTCCACCTGCCTTGCTTCTGAGCCTCCATGATTTCAGAACTGTGCATTTCTGCCTCCTCAACGCAGAGCAGGTGCCACAGGGAATGTGCAGAGTGAGGAGGAAGAGGGAGAGGAAGGCCACAGCCTGTTAACAGGGCCGGGACACGCTGGAGTCCCATAGGGCCCTCAGCTTCCAGAAGGTCCAGCCCTGGGCTTGATGCATGAAAAGACAGAGGGGCCTCCCAGGCTGGCTCAGCAGTGTGCCTAAGGACCCCTGGGTCCTCTTTTAAAGGGCTGCTTCCAAGGCCACAGCCCCAGAGTTCTGATTCAGTATGTCTGCAGTGGGGGTCCAGCATCTTCCTTATTACAGAGGAGACCAGGTGATAGGAAGCAGGTACCCAGATGCTTTGAGGAATCTTGAGCTAAGGAGACAAGACACTGATGTGAAGACTGTGTTCAGCCAAGTGTGGATCCTCTTCAAGCTAAGGGCTGGGGAATTCTAGGGTAGGAGCTGGAGGGCTGGAGAAGAGGAGGCGGGGTTCTGGAGGTGGGGAACTTGAGCTAGGCTCTGAGAGTTGGGAGGATTTGCATGAATTGTCAGAGGAGGGAGGATTACAGGCAAGTGCAAATTATTTGAGTCAGGGACTTCAAATAGCAGGCAGTAAATTGGATGGATGGATGGATGAATGGATGGATGGATGGATGGCCTCAATTGGCCCTGACACATTGCTGGGCTCTGCATTGCTCTGGTGTGTTGAGTGCCTATGGTCTCAGGCCAGGGCTCCAAGGGGCATGACACCCTCCCCCTAACCAGACTTCTCACTCACCCACTTGCCACCACCCTTAGCTGTCCTTCCAGGTTCTAGAAGAGACCGAACAAGGAAAGGAAGGTTAAATCTGGCTCCTTCCCCCTCCCTGCCCCACCCAGGGCCCAACATTCAGAGAAGAGTTAAGTGACAGAGCCTCGTTCTCCTGTATGAATTAATAATTGATTCGGTAACAAATCACTAATATTGCAGTAGTCGTGGTGAATAAGATAATGAATGTGTTCTGTCCGGGGAGTGTCGTGTTGTGAGGATTCAGCTGAAATTATTCATAAATGTGCTACTTTTCCTCATCTCCAACTGCTGCTAGTTTAGCTCCTCTTTTTAATCTTCCCAACCTGTCACATTCAATGGTGGAAATCGTCAGGCTCCATATACAGCAGAATATTAAGGGGGAACTGCCAAGGCATTATGTCAAATTTCAATAGGTAATAGAAACAAAGTGTTTCCAGACCCTTTCCCACTGCTTCTGAAGTTAAAAAAATAAGACTTTTTAAAAACTTTCTGGATGGGCTCTTTATCCATCATTGGGAAGAAGCTCCCAGGTCCAGGAGTCCAGAGACTTGAGTTGTGGTCCCTACTTTGCCGCACACTTGCTATGTGACTTTGGGCCAGCCATTTAACCATCCTGGACCAAATTTCCCATCTCTGAGAGGTGATGGTGCCTCTCTGCTTTTGACCCAGAGGTAATGAAAGAATTGCAAGGGGATGGGATAGAAAGTGCTCTAGGCCACTGACAGGTAGTTGGGCTGGATTTTCTCCAGTACTTCCCCCTGCTTATTCACTGGATGCCAGACAAGGCAGAGGGTTCACTATTCTCTAAACACGCCTTCCGTGTGCCCACCACTGGGAAGCCCCTCCTCAGCTCCCTCCTCCTCTATCTGACCCATCTGGCCCTCTGGGCTCAGTTCAGCTGCCACCTCCCTCACAAAACCTTTCCTGAGCCTGCCTGTCAGACATCTTCTCTCTTCCTGCAAGCCCTCCCCAGAGCATTCTGGCCCTCTCTTACTTGTTCTTCACTACACACCACCTTCCCTAGTAAGCTGCAAGCATCTCGAGAATGGAAGTTGTCTTCTATATCTTTGAACACAGTAAGAAAGAAAGAAATGATTGTAGAGTGGATCCATTGGTAGGTAGATGGATAGGTAGATTCATGGGTGGATGGATGCATGCAAGTGTAAGTGGATAGATAGATAGGTGGACAGGTGGGTGGATGGGTGAGCAAGTAGATAGAGGATAAGTGCATAGATACAAAGTTGGGCAAATGAATAGACAGAGGGATGGATAAATGGATGGATAGATGGATGGACGGATAGAAGAATAAGAAACTTGAAACTGGCATCATGCTGTTTTTGGTCAATGAGTAAGTATTTTCTGAGTCCCTGCCATGTACCTAGTCGTGATGTTTATCTCCACTGCATCAGGTTGGAAAGCACAAGAGGAAGCGTCAGCGGCTTGACACTGAGTTTTCTTGAAACAGGATTACAGTGATCAGACTGGTTTGGAGAGTGGAAATCATAACATGACAGCTGACAAACCCTTAGGATGGGCCTTCTGGAGGTCTTGCTGTGGCCCCTCACCCTATGAAGGAGACCTGGGATGCAGAGGATTTAGACACTTAGCTTGACTACACAGCTGGTTGTACAGGGCCAGATCCTGTACAGGACCAGCTGGTTGTACAGGACCAGAACCACCAGACCGTTGTTCTTCCTTCATACCAGAGGGCAACATATGTGACCGAGGAGGGTGGGCCCTTAGAGAGGAGGAATGGAGCTCTGCAAGGCCGTGGGACTTGAGTGGGAAGGAAGGACTTATCCCAAGGGGTTGATGCTGATTCTACCAAGAGATGGAAGTGGGTGAAGGGCTCTCTGAAAACCTGGCCAGTCTCAGTTGGCTGAAATTGTTCCCACAACTGGCCCACGGAGTCATCAGAATTGGGGACCCAGACTAAAGAAGGACTGCAGAACAGGGAGACCCCCAGATCAGATGTCACAGGAGTAGAGCAGCGTGAAGAAATAGGAAGAAGGATTGTTTTATTTCCCCTGTTGTGTCCACCTGTCTCCAGTCCCTTTATGTGAACACATCCCAATAAAATGAAACCTTTGCAACACACACCGCAACACACTCTTACACAGCCTTAACCATAAGTGAAACACACAGTACTCTGGAGCAAATGCTGACACTCCACCCCACACACACACATGCTCATTGACACAGGTGAAACAGCTACAGACACCCACATAGACAAATGCAGACATGTAGCCCATAAAACACACACGTCTACACACATGCAACACACAGACACAAAGAAACACACACACTCATCCAAGCCTTCATTCTGAGTAAGTTATTAAAAATGTAGACATCGCTGGCTCCCAGGGTCAATATGTTGTTTTTAAATTTAAACATGAATTTCCATTTCATTGAGCCTCCAGGGCTAACAAGATGTGCTGTGACAGGAGCAGCTAGCTGGAAAAGGCATGATTGAGGAGCAAGCCAATAATGTGTGTGCACAGCCTGGGCTGGGAGGGGAGCCTCCTTAGCCCGGCCCCCACGGCCTGGTATGAGCCATGGGGAGGCGGTGAATGTCACTGCTGCTACTCAGCACTGAGTTCTGACCCCCTTGACCAATCCATGCTTCCAAAGCTAAGAGTGTGATAGAAGAAGTGACGTCATGCATCCATCCATACATCCATTCCCCTTTCCATATTCTCTGAAAACCCAAACAGACCTGAACTAGAGGATGTGGAGGTGACGGCAAGAAGAAGTGCTGTCTCTGCTTCCTGGAAGTTTCCACTCCCATTGGGATAGGATGTGTGTCTCAGTGAACTCCAGCTTGGAGACCTTTTCTGTGCTCCAACCATCCCTTCTGTATCCCCAGCAGTGCCAGATTCTCCAGTTTGTAACCACCCTACCAGCGAGCTCCGTCACTGGGCTGTAAGTTCCAGGTATCATATCTGATTATCCAGCAATGGACCCTCGGCTGACAGCAGTGCAGATGGTTGGTCAGAATGAGGAGTGAGTGAGTTAAAAAAAAAAACTAACACACAGGGACCGGCCTGGTGGCATAGTGGTTAATTTCGCCAGCTCCGCTTCAGTGGCACAGGGGTCGCAGTTTCAGATCCCAGGCACGGCTGGCGTCACTGGTCAAGCCACACTGTGGCAGTATCCCACATAAAACAGAGGAAGACTGGCACAGATGTTAGCTCAATGACAATCTTCCTCAAGCAAAAAGGAGAAGATTGAGAACAGATGCTAGCTCAGGGCCAATCTTCCTCACCAAAAAAAAACTAACACACACCAAAGGAAAGGGTGCTGAGTGGGCTCCGTAGAGGACGTGGACAGGGAGGAGATGCTCTCCTGCCACTCCTGGCTGCTGGAACATGGAGAGACAGTGCCTGAGAGCAGAAGCCCTGGGCAGAGCTCCTGGCTGGGAGAGAGGCACAGTCATTCGGACTGAACTGGTCCCTGAGGCCTGCGACCTAGGCATAGAGTGTGCTGTGCCTGCTCCCCAGCCAGCCCCAGGCTCCTGTCCACCCCACTCTGGCCACCCTTCTTGATAAGCTACTGGTCTTGTGCTCACCTCTGACCCTGGGGAGAGCTCTGCCTCAGGGTTGGCTGTTCTCCTGGGTTTCAGAGACCTTCAGTTTGGCTGGATTGGGTGGATGCTATAGGATTTCAGGTATGTTACATGTCCTAAATGCCAATCAATTCCCAAAGGTCTTCACCCACCAGAGGGGTTAGCGGGAGAAGGAAGGAGCAGTGGTGGCCCTCGCAGACAAGTTGCCCCACAGCCTCGTCTCCTGGAGATGGTTTGATTGAAGCTGGACCTCCATTCTCCTCCTTCTCAACACGCAACACACACACACACACATGCACACACACACCCAGGAACCATTAGCTAATGTGGATCAGGTTCTACCAAACTTACACAGTCTCAAAAATGCAGTCACATGCACACACAAACACACACACATATCTCCCACATTTTGGGATATTCTTTCCCTCTCTTCTAGATTTCTGAAAGCAGAATAAATTTCAAGACTCTTCCCTTAAAACTGAGGCAGTGTGGTTTCTGTCTCTGGGAAAGCAGCCCCTCTCCCTCTCTCTGGACTCACAGAAGCAGAAGTCCAGGAACGAGGGAGTAGCACTCCTGCACTCTTGCAGGTCAGCTCCTGTCAGGCACGAGGCCAGCCGCTGCCCAAGCCCCACTGGCATTCCACAGCACACGCCCGCCTCTGGCCCACTTGCACACTCTCTTCCTGTCTGCTCGTGTAAGGGAGCACATATGCTAACTCACGCACTTCCTAATTCACACGGTCGTGCCTACACACATGCACACAAAAAGCAATTGCTGGCCACACACAGAGCCTTCGCATGCCACATCACACACACTCCTCAACACACACTCTAAAACTGTGCAGAGACAGCGCCCACCAGCACACACACGTATAGAGAACCTGGAACAAACATGTGCAGGTCGCCCACACGTATACACAAGCACACCAGGGATGTCAGGCCCCATCCTCAGGTCATCAGCCTGAGGTCCCGGCAGCACAGGAAGGGCTGGACAGAGGGCAGGGGCTGCCCACACCTGCCTGCAGGCCCAGACCTTCTCTTGCCCAGGAAAGGAGGCCTCTGGCCCTTTAAACATCCATTTAAAGTCTCATCTCTCAAATAATTCAGCGGAGGCATCAGCCAAAAGGGCACACTCTCCTTCCCTTGTCGTCAGGAGCAGGAGCAGGAGCAGAAAGGAGACAGGGGAGAGAGTAGATTAATTGGACCTGGAACACGAGCCAGGGATTGTGTAAGGCCGGGCTGCCTGGGAAGCAGGGGTGGGGGTAGGGGGGAGGTCCACAGCTCACTTCTCTTATCTCCTCCTTCTGTCCTTTACTCGTCCAAGGACCTCATGCACATCTTCACAGGGAGGGGCGCCCTCTCTGTCCAGTCAAAACCTGAAAATGGCCCTGAGGCCATCTCTGCTTTCACCAGTCTCCATGGCCTTTCTCATCCCAACACTAACTCCCAACCAAAACCTTAGAGAGGGAAGGACTTTCAGGCTGGGCCTGAGCAGCGCTCTGCCCAGGGGTGCACGCGGTGCTGAAGCACTGTGTGTGAACGGTCACTTTGCAAAGCCAATTCTGTCTTGGTTGCCCAGAGGGAGCCAGGATTGGAAGGTGACGAGGCCTGGGCAGGGTAAAGCAAGAAACCCATCTGTAAACTGAGTCACATTCCCTGTGGTAGGTCTCGGGGTAGACCCGAGTGTCTGCTACTTCTGTTGACCCGTAAACCCATACCCTCCACTTCCAACCCTTCCTGGATGTAGCCCCCACACTAGACTTTACAAACCTCCATGGCGTGGTTGGGGCTGTGGTCTGCCTGACCCCTTATCAGAGTGTCCTAGATTGGGCCAGGGTATAGGAAGGATGAACAGGCAGATTTGGCTCAACAAGTAGAGCTTGCTTACAGTGAGGGATGTCCTACCACCCAGGTGGCCTCCTGAGCAGGGACCAGCTGCCCCACCCCTGAAGCATCCTCGAGGAGATTGTGCTGCCCCCAAGATCCCTCCTGACTCTAACACTCTGAGTCTCCTGCAGGACCCAGTTTGCCCCTCAGTGCCTCACATCTGGAGGGGACCCCCCTACTGCCCACTCCCTACCAGCTCCTGGGGACACTCAGCTAGGGCACTAAATGCACCAAACTCATTCCGGGTTTGGTCCAGTCCTCTCTGAAAGCCGGTGGGAAGGTGTTTGTTCACGTGGGAAATCCCATCTCTGGGGAGAGCCACATTGCCCAGTATGTGAGATATGTTGGTCAGGCTCCGAGTTTCTTCTGCATGACCACCCCTGGTCATATCTGCATGACATCTGAGGAGTCAGCAGGCCAGGCCCCCATCCCAGCCCCCCTTAGCCTTCACTTATAGTCAGTCAACCAGTGTGTACTGAGCACTGGGTGCAGGGGGTCCCGAGGTGAATCGGACAGACCTCTCCCACCTGCTGTCTAGAGGGGCCCCCTGCAGGACTAGGACATGGCTACCGCGGCTTCCAAATGCCTCTCATTCCCCCCTCTGCTGCTGCACCGTCAGCTCCACCGAGCCCCTCGATCAGCCCACTGCAGCCAAGAGACACCAAGGCCGTCTCTGAGCCCAGCTGGGCCCAGAGCTGTAGGCGGCAGGGCGGGGGTGGAGAAGGAGACAGAGACACCCCCACGAACCCTGGAGCAGGGGGCAGGAGAGACCCTGCATGAGGAAGAGCTAGACTGCAGGATCCCGCCAGCAAAGCCAGAGTCGGGGGAAGAGTGTGTGCACCCAGCTTTGGCCCAGACCTGAATCCAGACTCATTCTTGTTAGCTGTGGCTTGCGGACAAGCGAGCTGGCTGTGCTGAGCCCAGTCTCCTCGTCCCTTCCATGGGGATACTGATGATCCTGCCTGAAGTGTGTAGTGAGGGCTAGGCTCCATCACCTATCGCATTGTCCCATGCATAGCTGAGACTCAGGAAAGGGGAGCCCCGGAAATTCTGAGATGGGCCTAGGGGAAAAGAGCCTGGAACTGGAGTCTTCCCAACTCTGCCCGCACGTCCAGATAACAGGAAGAATCATAAAGTGAAAAATGATGGGGCCTTCAGGTTTGCCAAACCTCTCAAGAATCTCCAAGCCCCCTCCTCTCATATCCAACCCTCTGGAAAAAGCACCTTCTTGATGTTTCCATTAAAAACACATGTTTAGTCATGGCGCGTGAGAAGCAGCCTGTGTGGAGAGGGCATGCTGAGGAGCGAGATTCTTGGGGAGTTTGAGCGCTGGATCCCTCATATGGTCCTTTGAAAGGGTGAGATGTGGCTCTTGGTCTTCCTAAGAGAAAGGCAGTGGCCTCAGCTCAACGAAGGAGGTTTCTCAAAGGATGAGCACCTTACACATAATTCTTATCACACGTGGGATAACATTTCAATGAACAGTCCTGCTTTCTAATAAAAACAAAGAGCCACGTGTCTCCCCAAGCCCATTAGTCTAAGAACAGAAGACCCTGGAAAGAGAGAGAGGAAAGAAGAGAGGTGAGGAAGAGGGCAGGTGGACAGAGCTGATGCGCCAGAGATCAGAGTCTTTTCCAAATCCCCCTTTCAGTCCTCCAGCTGTGCCCCAGCCACTTCCCGTCACTGGTACTCTGTATGGGCCAAGCTTCGGTACACACAGGAGTGTCAGTGTAACCAGGCCTTTAAAAAATCCTTTTCTTTCAAATCAATGTAAAAATATTCGCGGCACAGAGGCGATTTGATTAAAAAGGGAAAAGGTTGCCTGAAATATGCCAAAAAAAAAAATTTAGCTAATGGGAATCTCATTCATTATTTAATCTCCTGCTTATCAGAACAGGACCGAAATGGAATCTAATATGGCATATGCATGGTGTTGTCCTGGAGAGCAGACAGAAGGTAGGGAGCAGGAGAAGGGAAAGATGGATAAAGACTTGCCATTTCACTTAATATATTAAACTGGGCCGTAGGCTTTGAATCAGATTAATAACAGTAGTGGGCCTGAAAATCCCAATAAATGTGTGCATGTGTGTATATATAGATACACATGCACACACACTCATACACTTTTCTGGTACCCATTCTTGTGCGTTACACTGTGATTCATAAACTGCTATGCTACTGGACTTTATTAAATACAAATAAAATACATCTTCCCGGGCAGCAGCCCACAAGGCAATGAGACTGTGGAATGGCTGGCAGCGCTATCTTGCTCACTTATGCTGTGCTGGCAAAACCTGCCTTGTTGTGAAGAAGGCCTGGCAGTGAACAGCCAGCGGCACCCTCCCTAGAGTGATGTTAGGGGGTGGGGACATCTGCTGAGAGTCCCCCATGTGTCTAGCTTTATGGATACTGGTGCCTCTCATCCCCATAGCAACTCTGAAGACAGTATCATCATCCTCATCTTGCAGGTGAAGAAACTGAGGCGCAAAAATGTAAGGAAACTGGCCCAGGGCCAAAGAGTAGTAAGTGGCGGATCTATTTGACCCTAAGATTCATGTTCTTTTCACTAAACCACACACTCCCCTAAGGTGTATCAATGTGAGGCCTGACATTCCGCATTGCACGGATGGGTGAACCAATAGGCCGATGGGCTGCAGCTCTCCCAAATCTTCCTTTTTTTCAGACTGGTCTCTTTAGCCACGCCCAGACATGCCCACCTCCACTCCCTGGCTCACCCCATTCCCCCCCCTCCACCCACATGACACCTTTTCTGGCCTCTCTTTCAAAGGCACACCTTACACCTCCCCTCCCCAGCCTGCCGTCTCTGAGGTCCACCTGCTGAGCACCCACTGAATACAAGGCCTGGAGGGCCCTGCACCCAGAAGGCTACACTCCACGTGCAGTATCACTGGGTTTTCCTTTTCTTCCACCATGACCTCCAATGGAGCATCTGAGGGAATATTTTCTCCCAAGGCTTTGGGTCTTGGTAACAAATAGGTTAGGTATGTTGGGACAACAATTTCCCAGCAAATGGCCACCTTCCAAGTTGTCCATCTATGGATTATTTATCATGCAGATCCGTGATGGCCCCACTGACCAGCCTCCCCAATGTCCAACATCCCATCCGCATCTTCCTCCCATTCCTGACAGGCCCATAGTGCATAATGGCCAGTATAGGCTGGAAGAATAGGGACGTATATGGGAGGTGAAGGATTCTTTCTAATAGGAATGGGTCTTTTTAATGAGCGCTCACACTGACTTATGCTAGAGCATCTCCTCTCCCTTCTCTTGGTCCCAAGACCAGACCCAGACGGGTGTGTTGGAGGTGTGCCTGTGATTCCTGGGGTAGAGATGGGATGAACACTGTCAGACCTGCTATCTTCTTTCCTCCTTTAACACCAACCAGAGACAGCTCTCCTTTACTCTCATCTTCTTTGAAATTCAGCTTGAGCTGTAGGGGAGTTTAAAAAAAAAAAACTGAGCAGGGCGCCAAACCACCTACAAAACAACTCAGCGAGGCAGTTTCTCCAGCAAACCTGCGTCTTATATCTTCTGTGACAAAAAGATTTATAGCAATTTTTTATTAAAAAAGAGAGAGAGAGAGAGAGCTGCAGATAATCAGATCTGAGACGCAGAAATGGGAGCGTGGGGGTGTTATGCGTGTAAGTTATTTTAAAATATATGTTAGATATGTGATGGATTTTTCCACTCCAGGCTGGAGGGGGCCCAGACCAGCCCCCCCCAACCTGAAGCCTGGCCTAAAGTGATGGAGATGATGTGTGAAGGGGAAGGAAGGACAGGGGCGGATGGGGGTTCCAGGCAGGCAGGAGCTCAGCTACTATTTGGTGGGAGCACTCCCTCCTCTTGTAGGTGCCCTCTCAGGCTCCCGCCCCAGCCCTGCCCACAGCCCTCCTCCCTCAACAGGTAGAGAGAGACTCTTGGTGCCTTTTACAGAGTAGGACACAGCCACAGGCTCTTAAAACCAGAAGCAATCTCAGGACACACACACACACACACACACACACACCCCAGTTTTAAGCTCTCAACCCAGTTTCATAGACAAAGTAATGATGGTTATAAAGAGAAAGGCTCACCCTGCATTTTGGAACAAAGAATGGGCCTCCTTGGCTGTGGTGGTGAGATATACACACCTCTATCCTAGTTCTTGCAGTCTTCTGGGTCTCCTTGCCCACTTCCTGGGAGAGGTGAAGGCAGGCATGGAGTGCATGCCCTATAGAAAGGACTGGGACCAGTGCCAGAATGCGCAGAGTTGGCAGGACAGGTGACCTGGCCCTGATGCTGGGCAGGCCTGTGCATGGAGATCTGAACCTGCAAGGGGGCGAGGGGCGGAGGGGAGATGGGATCATCTCTGTGGAACATGCTCCTATCTGAGGAAATTCCCCCCACCAGGGAGGCTCAATCTTGTAGGACCTGTAGACAACATGTAAAATGACTAGACATTCAACTGTTAGTGAAAATGACAGGATGGGGAGGTGAAGGAAGTATCCGGAAAACAGGTCGTAGGAGCAATAGCTGGAGGAAACAGGGATCTAAAGAAAAGGACACTGGGCGTGAGACCTGACTTCAGATCCTGGCCCAGCCAGTTCGGAGCAGGGAGAGATCCTCATGGGCTGAAGGCCTGGGGGCAGGGCCTGGGGGTCTAGACAGGCCTTACGAGGAGGGTTTGTTTGGTGGGACAAATAGAAAAGATGTTTTAGAGGGTGGAACAGAATGAATTAAAATGCTGCAGCAAGAAAAAGCACGGTACAAGGGCCAGGCAATGCTTAACCCCAAATTAAGTGCTAATGGCAGTGTGTCAGCCACCAGGGCAGGCTCACAGGGAAGACATTAGAAGGGCAGGGGCTCCTCCAGTGCCTCAGATGGCACTGTTAAGGCACCATGTCTCCTCACTGGCCTTGGCTGTAAGGTACACACCCTCCATCCTAGTTCTCTGAGCCTTTTCAAGACACCTCCAAGTCTTCCGTGAGCCCAGCTCCCCCAGAACCAGAGCCTGTGGGGTGAGAGGGCTGGTGATGTCCAGGTGCAGGCGCCACTCGGTGGGAGAGGACCCTGGGCCTCCAGGTGCACATGCCCTGGTGGGCAGGGCCCAGACTCCTGCTCTGCAAATTTCCTTCCGCATTCCCCACCCTCGGACCCCATGCCACCTCTTTGTCAGCCAGTTAACAATCTGAAAACAAAAACTTAAGTAACTCCAGAGGTGCCCTTCTCGGAGGAGCCCAGGGTGATTTCTCTGGGAAAGGGAGGCCTCCTCCTCCGTGAGGTGTGGTCTCGAGAGCAGAGAAGTCTCCCACTATGTGGCCAGGACCCTCTGCTTCTCCTTGGACAAGTGAGCCAGCCATGAGCTAGGCAGCAGTGTGGTGGGTCCACATGGTTGCTCACAGGCATGTGCCTTGACCTCTCTGAGTTGAGTTGTAGCTGTCTTGTCTATGAAATAGGGTTGATTATACCTGCTCCTGGGCTGTTGTGGGAGGAACCAAGATGAGGCATGGGGAGGCTTGGCCAGGCCCTGGAGGGAATAAGGAACGAGTGGATGGTGGTCAAGATCCCACTTCAGGTGGAAGATGTTGGCTCTGAACCACCCTGGCTGCCTGATGAAGGTTCTGGATAGAAGGCTCCTAGACAGATGGCCTCACAGCAGGGGCAAGGCCAGGGCAAGGCCAGCCATTGGCACCTAGAGCCGAGGTAGAGGAGTGACCTCTGAGAACAGGAAATGAGAATTGGGCCAAATCTGAGGAGTCTATAGCTGAGACCATCTCAGAGGAGGGGATGATGGCCTATTTCTTGAGAGGGCCCCAGCCCAGAAGATGCATGTGCTTCAGTCCCTCTCATAGTGTCTGTCTGTCTGTCTCACACACGACCTGTCACACAGCATTTGAATGTGCACTTATGGAAATGCTGACATGTGTCACTCACGATTCTGCCCGGCGCCGCCCCTCCACCAGGTGGGAACACACAGGATAGCATCCGTCAGCCCCGCCTGCGAGGTCACCGCCACCTGCGCTGTCATACCCTGTCACAAGCCCCATCTCTCAGTGCCACATCTAGAGAGCTGCACACACAGTCAGACACAGGTAGGGCCAGGCCTCACTCCTCTGCACAGTCACACATCTGCACAGCAACATAAGCCGTCCCAGCAGCACATGACCCCCACTGTCCCCATGTCACACGGTGTCACACATGCAAACACTGTCACCCCATCCTACATTCCAGCCATTTATCCCAGCCTGTCTTGTGGGCCTTACTGGACTGGGGGAGGGGTACAGAGAGCAGCAGGAGGGGGGTGGCCTCGCCTTCGTGGAGGGTGACTCCTCAAGTTATTTTTAAGGCTTCTCCTCATTTGCTAAATGAGGCTTTCGCTCCGGCTCCCTTTGAAGCGGCTGCTCCTCTCATGGCGGGGGGCAGGGAGGCAGTGGCCTGACAGATGCTTAAGAAATTATGGGTGAAACTTGCTGACTCAGGCCAGAATTACTTGCTGTCCCGGGACTGTATTTAGTCCAATAAGCGCTGCTGGCTGGCTCGCCCCTCCCTCCTCCCTTACCTTCATTCTTTTTTCTCTACCTCCCCCATTTCTGCCTCTGTCCCTCCTCCTTTCCCTGTTTCTCTTCCCCTTCTGGCTGCCTCAGCCCAAGCATCTTTCCCCACCCTCCTACTTCCCTTCCTGGGTACCCCTCATGCCTCCCCGCCCTCCTCGCCTGGAGCTGGCAAGCCTGCCCAGGGAAGGAAAAGACGCCATCCCACACAGAGCCCCAGGAAGTGGTGTGGGAGCCTGCATGTGCATGGGCAGGGAGGGGGGGGGGGGGGGGGAGGCGGTCAGGATAAGGTAGGCAGGGCAGGAGCCAGGGAAGGCTCCACTGAGGAGAGGCACTTGAGCTGGGCCTGAGACAGACCCTGAACCTGGCAGATGGTAGAAGGGCACAGGGCTGCCCAGAGGAGAAGGCGCAGCGTCACCAGTCCCCAGGGTGGAATAAACTGGATGTGGAGGATGATGGGGAGTTCTGTAAAGGAGAGAGGAAGACCATTTTGAATTTTAGAAGTTCCCTTTGACTTGAACTTTGATTTACTTTTTTACTTACTGTCTTTCCTCCTCACCCTTTCCCCACCCAGACCCTGGCTCTTTATCGAAATAAAGAATGACAAAGAACTTCTATCCCCGCCCCATCCCACACCCACAGCCCGTCTGCCACCTCTGAGCTGGGAGGATTGGGAAGAGGGGTCCCACTCAGAACACAAGAGAGAGGGATGGGCGATCCTGGATCCCAGGAGGGAGGGGTCAGGGAAGAGGCAGCTTCATGGGGCCAGAAGGGGCCAGGTCCCTGGAGGTGGGAAGCGCACCAAACACCCCAGGCAGGTGCAGTGGAAGGAGTGCGTGGAAACAGGAGCAAGCATCCGGGGACCCAAATGCCTCTTCTCCCACGTGGGCAACCTTAAAAACGATGGTAATTAAACCTGAATGCAAATTAAAATGGTTCAAACCAAACACTTAAAGACTCACCTGGCAGCCTCCTTACTCATTCCCACCTAATCATTTGTTCCCTGGCCTCAGCATAAGAGGGGGCTGGTCCCCTCCAGGTGGCCCTGGAAATAAGAAAGGAAAGAAGCCCAAAGACAAGGAGTCCAGATTCCTGGGGACTGGGTGGAGGAGCCCAAGGCCCAGAGAGAGATAGTGATTTGTCCCAGGCCACCAGCAAACTGGTGACATACTCATAGTTGGGTTTTAAGGCCAGACAGCTCAAAGGAGACAGCAGCCCACGGCCAGGAAATGATACACCTGGACAGGCAGGAAGACCTGGGGTCACTGGTCAAGCCAACTCAGGGCTTAAAGTGCAACATTCTCCTCTCTCTACTAAGCTGGATAACAGCCTGCAGCCCCCAGGGAGGTGAGAGGCAGCCGTGTGAGTGTGGGTGGGTGGGAAGGGTGCTGACTGTTCCCTCCTCTATCTCCCCGTTCAGCTCTAAGTGCCTTGTAGGCTAGGGGCTTTCTGACCCATGGCTGCTGCCAGTGAGCCCCCAGAGCCACGTCACATGGGGGTCAGGAACACTGCCTGAGCTGGGCCCTATGGCTCGCTGGCTGGGAGGTCTTGGAAAAGCTCCTGAATGTTCTCTGGCTGCGTTGTCTAGAGAACAGGCTCATAGGGCTGTTCTGAGGACTAAATGTGTTCAGGCCTGGACAGCACTTGACTCATGATCGGTGCTTGGTCAGCATGAGTGAGCATTTGTACCTACGATGGCCCAGGTCACATGGAAAGGCGTTTTCCTGAGTCCTCCCCAACAAATGCAGAGCCCACTTCCTCCTCCAGGATGCTGTTTCACCCAACAGGAACCCAAGACGAGACCTTCACACAGTAGGTGCTTGTTGAGCAGCCAGACACAGCCAGCCACACCTAAGGGTTTGCCAGCTGGCCTTGCAGTTCAGTTTTAAAGGAGAGAATGGCCTGGTGGGAGAAGGGAAGTCGCAATGATCATCTCCATTTCCATCACCTTCTTTACTGAGGGAAGAGGACCCACCTGGATCCAGGGGCCCAGCAGGGGACCTGGTGAAGCGTGAGCACCCCAGGAGCTGGTCAAAGCCCTCGTGAGGTCCCTCACCCCCACCCCCACCCCACAGCCTCGGGGGTACCAGTGGGGTCCAGCAGAAGCAGCCGAGGAAGGGTCCCCACCGCAACCCCTGCCCGGAGCCAGGCCGGAGGCCCCTGCCAAGCTCAGCACTGCATCAAGATGGCCCAGGACCTGCTGGGATCAAGCTGTTCCAACAATGAAACACAAATCAGCCGCCCTCGGCCCTGCCATTTGCCAGAACCAAATTCATGAGCCTCTGATAAATAATTCAGGCTTCTCCATCTGTGGAAAAGTTGGATTTGGCCTAATTTCTCTCATAAACAAAGAACATCATCTGCTCAGAACAGTAAAATAGACACTAGTCAAATTTTTTACAAAATATAGCCCAGTGAACCTCATCCACTCAGGGTCTGGGATCCTGGGACCCAGGTCGCCTTCACGAATCTGGGCGGACAGGACGGACTGAGAACACCATGTCTGATTCCAGAAACGGGCTGGGCGGGTGGCCCAGTGGAGAAGAAGAGGACATATTTAAGACCAACGGATGCGCTGAACTACAAATGAGTCTCCATTTACTGAAGTTGGTCACCTCATTTGTCTCCAAGTGGTATTTACTGAAGAATGTAAAAGCAGCATACACGTTTCCTTGAAGTGTTCTCAAGCCCAGGTGCACGAGTCAGGGCTCTCCAGAGAAAGAGAACCAATAGGAGATAAATATATACACACATGATCACATACATATAGCCATAAAATTTATATACTATATATTAAATATATATATATACACACACATAGATATGTATAATATATGTTAACACAGGTACACCTCAGAGATATTGTGGTTTAGTTCCAGACCACCAGAATAAAGCCAATATCACAGTAAAGCCAGTCACACGAATCTTCTGGTTTCCCCGTGCTTATAAAAGTTATGTTCACACTATACTGCAGTCTATTAAGTGTGCAATAGCCTTATATCTAAAAAACAATGTACACACCTTAATTAAAAAATACTTTATTGCTAAAAAATGCTCACCATCATCTGAGCCTTCAGCTGGTTGTAATCTTGTTGCTGGTGGAGGGCTGCATTTTGTAAAAAACGCAGTATCTGCTAAGCAGAATAAAACAGGGTAAGCCTGTATACATTAAAAGATTTAGGGCCAACCCCAGTGGCCTAGTGGTCAAGTTCGGTGCGCTCCACTTTGCAGCCCAGGTTCAAATCCTGGGTACAGACCTATGCCACTCATCTGTTAGTGACCATGCTGTGGCAGCTGCCCACATAAAAAAGAAAAAAAGAGGAAAATTGGCAATGGATGTTAGCTCAGGGTGAATCTTCCTCAGCAAAAAAAGAAAAGATTTATTTCAAGGAATAGGCTCACATGATGGTGAGGGCACTGATAAGTCTGAAATCCGTAGGACAGGCCAGCAGACTGGAAACTCTCAGGTAGAAGCTGACACTGCCATCTTGGGGCAGAATTTCTTCTTTCTCAGGGTGGCCTCCATTTGCTTTTCAGCCCTTTCAACTGATTAGATGAGGCCCACCCATATAATGGTAGATAATCTTCTTTACTTAAAGTCAATTGCTGTAGACGTTACCCACATCTTCAAAATTCCGTCACAGCCACACTTAGGTTAATGTGTGATTGAGTGACTGGGTGCCATAGCCTAGCCAAGCTGACACATAAAACGGACCATCTCCGCTGGTCTGCTTCTGGTATTTGCATTTCCCTTTGGTGTCTCCCCACCCAACTGGCCTAAATCAGTGAGGCTCACCTGCATGGGCAGGAAGCAAAGCATCAGGAAATGTTTGACCAGAGCAGAGCCCAGCGACAATGTGATTGCGGAAAATGAAGCCAAGAGTGCTGAACTGTTTGCCCAGGGTCACACAGCCACCTTGATGGGGAGGTGTGTTCAGGAATCAGGACCACAGTGTTCTCACCAGCCACGTGGACTAAGCACTTCCGACCACCTCCTCCAGGTCCTGGACCCGGTTGTGTGCCTTTCTAGGGAAGCAGCCAGGGTTCCACAGATGTGCGGCTCTGTTACAAACCAACCCGGGGACAATGACTGGTGGCTCCTGGGCATCTTGTGTTTCTGTTGTTTGGGGCCTTCTAGACCAACAGTCATCCAGCTGTTAGTAAAAGCCCCCACAGAATGCCTGTCATCATGATGGTGATCAAGTATTTCTGAATGAAAAATGACTGTGAGCTATTCTCCTGTGCATTAATCGGCTGGGGTGCCCTGTCATCCGGCATAGCACCTGGCATAGTATGGGGGCCCCGTAGATGCTGATCTGGAAGAGGGTCTCCTAGAGTGAGGAGGGGCCAGCCTCCCCACAGTGGGAGAGTCATACCGTGACAAAGCACACACGTGTGAGGTGTGGGCGGTCTGCAAGGCTCTGCACACCTGGGTCTCTATTCGTCCTCTCAGCCCCCTGAGGGGATGTGGTCACCCCCATTTCACAGTGGAAGAGCCCGGGACCTAGCAGGAGGAGGGATCTGCCGGAAGTGGCCCAGCTCATGGTGGCAGCAAGGCCTGCAAGCACAGTGCTCCACCCACCAAGCCCACCTCTCCATGAATCCCCACACCCTGGAGATAAAGGCAGTGTCCGAGGCTGGTGTACATTCTTGCTCCTCTCCACCTACGGGTGTCCTTTGGAGGGACCACTGAGGGCCAGGGAGGAGGGGGAGATGGAGGGAGCTGGCCACAGCCTTGGGGAGCAGCCGCCCCACTCCTGGACCACAGCAAGAGGCTTCCTGCCACTGACCCTGGACCAGGTTCTTCCTCAAGACAGACAGCAGGTCCGTTCCCCCAGCCCCCCACAGTCCAGCGCCGGGCCAGGCAGCAGCCTCGTGTGTGCAGCCAGGGCTGGGCAGGGCGGATTCCTTCTCAGCAAAAGCCATCATCTGACGTGGAACAGTTCTGTTCCTGCTCCAGGAGGCACAACCCACCTTCCCAGGACAGAACAGTCACCATCGTCCCGGTCTTCCTTGGCTCACGTTTCCCAGCCCCAACTCCCTTCTGACCTCCGGACTCCAGAACTTCAGAAGAGGAAGTAATTCGGCTGGGACTATTATTAAAAGGGAAGGGGAGGCAGGCCTCGTGGGCTGTAAATTCTCTCCTTGCCTCCCAGCAGCGGGGGCTGGCAGTTCCCATCGCTCACCTGCACGCTCGTCCTCCCTGAGGCCCCAGCCCTTCATACTCTGCATGGGCCCAGGGCCCCTTTACAGCCCTGCTGCCGGCCTGGTCCAGGCCCGGGTATGCAGGGACAAGAGGGAGTACAGAGGGCTGGGACGAGCCCCTGCTTCAAAGGGCGGAGCCGACCTCGTGTCAAAACAAAGCACATCCAAATGCAGGGGCTCAGAGACAGAGCAGTCCCAGCTGGACTCCACCCCAGCTGAGACTGAACTTCTTCCCTGATAAAAACCAGTGCTATCTGCCTCTCAGGAGTCCTGCACAGTCATTATTTACAAATCCAAGCTGTGCTGTAAACCAGGACATGTTCCTCAACCAGGCAGTGTTTGCCCACCCTGGGCCTGGTTTGGGGGCAGCATGACCTGGGCAGCTGAAGAAGAAGTGACCAGAAGGGGCTCAGAGTGGGGCTCCCCCACTCCACAGACTCCCCAGGGCTCCTCGGTGCACAGTTTGTGGATCCCAACCAATGTCTTTAGTCTACAGATGGGAAAAGCAAAGCCTAGAGAGGGCAGGAGGCCCTCCCAGAGCTACCCAGCCAATCCTGCCCCAGCCTGGCTGCAATGCCCTCCCTCGCCCCCAGTTTAGACTGGAAACACCTGGAGGGTAAGGGCCAGGCTTTGTCCAGCCCTACACCAGGTGTACCACGGGGCCTAGCAAATCTCCCTGAAGAGATGAAGTTTCTGCCAAGACTCCCTGTGCATGAATGTCCCCAGCTCCTTAAATGGAGAGGTGAGGGGCTGGCTGTGCGGACATTGCAGGGGGCTCAGAAAGTCAGTGCCACAGCCAGCAGCAAGTGCTCCACGTCGGCAGAGGGGAGAGCTGCAGGCCTTGTAAGTTTTGGGAAGGGTGAGGATGTGTGGGAACCTTGGGGTGACGGGGGCAGTGGGGAGGCCTGTGAGCTGAGCTGCAGTCAGTCAGGGCCCCCACACTCACCTCCCAGCATCCAGCTGCCAGCAGAGGCGGGCACAGCCATAATGAAGACATCCAGACACAAGGCTGCACCTTCCGAGACGGAATCCTGGCTCCTGCTGCCTTAATTAAGAAAAACAAAAGACAAAAGCAGGGTGAATCTGCCTGGGAGATGCCCAGGAGGCGGAAAGGATGGGTTCTTGGCTTCCTACAGGAGGGCTGTCTGCGAGGGACAGTGGGTGGTTTGGCCGAGTTGTCACTGAGACTAAGGTCACTGGTTCACACCCCACAAACAGGGAAAAGAACCCAAATCCCCTGTCCCAGACTGACCCCAACCAAAGCCTCAAAGCAACCCTAGCTCCATCCAGCTGCCTCTCATCCATGCTTCTCTCACAAGGGCATCGGCAACACGGGGCGGCTGCATTCACTCAACCATTTATTGAGCATCTACTAAGCTCGACTTCAGTGCAGGGGACACTCAGTGCCAAGCTCAGAGCAGGGGACACAGTAAGCGGGGGCAAGCTCCTTGCCCTCAGGCTGCTGGCTCCACCCGCCCTTTAGACAGTCACTCACCTGCTCTTTCTTTTGTTTGTGTTCGTCTGTTTCTAATCCTTTTCAAAGCCCATTCACGTCCACCATCTTGTGGCACGTTCTCAACAGCCAAAATTTACAGATGGGAAAAGGGCAGCACAGCTAGGACAAGAATTTGGATTCCTGTCCTGTAACCACGCGTTCTTGGAGCTGTGCAGCACATGCTGTGTGGGCACAGGGCTGGCGGGTTGCACCCATGGGGCTGCACCAGGGAACGTGAGGCTGGGTGTCAGGGTGGTGTGTGGGGAGAGGGAGAGCGAGGGGAGCAGAGGAGCTTAACCTTGCAGGAGGCATTCCACAACTTCACCCAAATGTCCCTCTGCTGGGTCCCCAGGGAAATGGAAGAAGCCAGAAGCCTTGCACTCATGGGCTGGATGGAGAGAAAGAACTCACCCACACAGACAAGACGGGGTCCATCACCTGGCCTGGAGCCCTGGGCTGGATTTACCTGGAAGGAAGGGAACCAGGAGACGTATCAGAAGGTGAACCTGGGATGAGCAAAGATTCCGAGGAAGAGTGAGAGGAAATTGCTGGGGTCCATGAAGGGAGCAGGGTAACAGGAAAGCAGAATGTGGATTGAGGCTGGGAGTTCACACTGGACACCATGGGCTGTAGGAAGCTTTGACGGCAGAGTCCTGGAGACCTGCCTCCTTTCTCCTCTGGCGGGAGCATAGCGGCTGTGCCCAGGGGCATTCAGACTGGTCTGGTACTCATGTGTGCTATTTGCAGTCCTCACCCCACAGCAGGCAGATCTGGCCCCAGCCAACCAAGAGGTCAGTTGGATTGGCCTTCAGCACCCCGACCAGCTGAAAGAGTCTTCCCCCGGACTGGAAACCTCCAGGTGACACAGAGACACCTGGAGATGGGGACCCTGGTGTTCGCCCCTCCCTGTCCCAACCTCTCAGGGAGATTTATGGTTTACAAGGAGAGCCAAGAGAGGGGCTACTAATCCCAAAATGATGAATTGCTAGTGGTGGAAACCAAGACACTGCCACTCATCCTCTCAACAAATCTCCAGTGAGCACCTACCATGCACAAAGTGTGGGTGCAGTCGTGGAAGGAAGCAGAGAAGCGAACACGGGCTCGCAAGACCCTGGGAGAGAATCGAACATGTCTGGTCCTTCACATGCAGCCCAGCCTGCTGTGGGAGCGGGAATCCTAGGAGGCAGGAGGGATGCGGGGCAGGAGCACACCACACCCACTCCAACTAGGGCCACAGGCTATAAATGCTGCAAGAGAGGTGCAACAGACCTGCAGGAGGCCTGGACGGGGAGCAAGTGACCCTCCACTGCCCCCCGCGACTCAGCTCTGTGGGGAAGAGAGTGGACATTCCAGAGAGGAGGTGACCTGGTGAGGGCGTCTTTAGATGAGAAATAGTAGGCAAGGCCGGGCAGATGTGGTCTGCCCCTGTGGCCGTGGGGCTGAGGGCCATCTTCTGTTATGGAAGAACACTCATCCAGATGGATCTGCGGGATTGGAGTTTGGGGATTATCTGGGAGCAGGCGTAGAGGCCCTGGGAGTCGGGATGGGGCTCAGTTAAAGTCATGCCGTGGGAACGGCAGTGAGGCTAAGAAGGAGTTGGAGGGCCACCTTATGCACTGTAGGAGGAGGAATGCTGGCGGCCCCCAGAGGCTAGGAGGTGGCCCCAGTGGCCAGAGCATGGGTATGTCAGGAGCTCCGCTTTGGGGAGTGGGCAGAAGACATCTGGGGCCTGGAGATAGCAAACCCTACTGGCTTAGCATCCTCCCCAGGGCTCTTCAGTCCTCCCATCCCTTTACCCTTCTGTACCCTCCCACCTCCCTCTGCAGTGGAGTGGACGCTGGGGCTGCCGTGGGAGGACCCTGGCATAGCGTTATTAAGACATCTGTGTCTCTAATGAAAAGTTACCCGTTGCCGGGCAGGGGAGAGACACAAATCATTATGAATCAATTTAGCTCTGGCCAGCCATCTGCCCGTGCCTCACGTAGGGGGAGCCAGATCGCCGCAGGGAGGAGCCCACTCGCTCTCCCCTCCCAGCCCAGCCTCAGGGCTGGACGCATGGCCAGGTGGGCGACTCGGGCTGCCCACCAGACAGGAACGCTGGACCGAGGGCAACCTGTCGTCCGGGACCCGGTCCCACGGCCTGCCTGGAGCAGATGCCCGCGGTGTCCCGGTGGGGTGCCCAAGGGCGCAGGCCAGGTCTAGGGGCAAGGCTGTGGCATGTGAGCTGGAGGGGAAAGGCGGCCCAGTTCCGCACCCCACCTGGTCCCGAGTGGGTGGCTGCGGATGCCAAGAGCGCTCTGGCCCCGGAGCGGTCACGGCTCCGTTGGTATCCAGGCCGACGCCTCCCGCTCCGGCGCCCGCGCCCCCGCCGGCCGGTCGGAGCATCTGCCGCGGGCTCCTCTTGCGGCCCGGGGAGCCGATCGCCGCCCGGAGAAGCGCGCCAGTTGTCGCGCGCGCCCCGCGGTCCCCGACAAGCTGGCAATTTGTTGTTGTTTGTCGAGTGCTTTTGTCATGCAAATCCCAGAGCCAGCCGCTGGCGCCAAGCTCCAAGGAGGTGGGGTGTTTCTGCCTTTTTTTTTTCTTCCCTTAGCTTTTGCGGTTTCAATTTTTAGTGTTGCTTAAATTAAAAAAAAAAAAAAAAAAAGGAAAAGGAAAAGAATATCCCTTATTTAATTTCATTTGCGCTTAGTGGTTGTGGCTCGTCATTGCCACCCCTCACCTTCAGAGGTTGCCAAGGCTGCAGGTGGGAGTTGTTGGTTAGAAGGAGAAGGGATCTGTCTGGAGGGACACTGCCATCACCACGACAGACCAGGCCCAACACCAAAAACAACCTCCGGCAGTGGAACACCCCTACTTCCTTCTCCCCCGCTCCCAACCGCGTATGCCTCTGCTGGGCTTGTCCCTCTGAGGAGTTGCCTCAGCAGGTGGGGGCCTCAGCCTATTTAGCAAGCGCTCCCTCCCTGGGGAGTACGCACCCCAGGATGCCCAGCAGCCCACATCCCATCTGGCCATAGGGACCTGGGCCTGAGTGTCCAGAGGGCTGGTTCCTGGAGATCCCAGCCAGTCCCCTCCATGTGTTGCTGGACAGCCCCTCCTGATGGTGAAAGTTGGGCCCCAAAACGTCCTTTCACGTCCAATTCCCATGACAGGCAGGGAGAGAGCTGGTTCACCAAAGGGATTTTTGGTGAATTCTTCACAAACGTCATAACCCCTGGAAAGCAAAGAATGTCCCCTTTGTGTAACATTTACACCATCTCAGGTTTTATGATTCTAAGTGGCTTTGAGCAAGTTCCAGAAGCGTCAGTGAGGGAGGTCTGTGGTCTGGGCAGGCTTTCCATGCTAGGGGCCGGGGCAAGCTGGCCACCCCCCGACCAGGAGATAGTGGGAGGACACCAGGGTCTTCCTGAGAGAGCAGAGCCACTCCTCAAGCCTCTGCTCTAGCCCCCTTGTCCAGGGATTCGTTCGTCCACCCCGTAATGCCTGTATCAGTCAGCTGGGGCTGCCGTGACAGAATACCATGGACTGAGTGGCTTAAATAGCAGAAATTCATATCTCCCCACTCTGGAGGCTGGAGATCTAAGATCAAGGTGCCAGCAGGCTGGTTCCCCGATGAGGGTTCTCTTCGTGGGTTGCAGGCCCCCTTCTCTCTGTGTCCTCACGTGGCAGGGAGAATGAGAAGCAAGCTCTCTGTGTCTCTTCCTATAAGGGCACTAATCCCATCGTGGGGCCCCAGCCTCATGACCTCATCTAAACCTAATTACCTCCCAAAGGACCCACCTCCAAATAGCCTCTCAAAGAATGAAGCAGGTGATGTGGCAGAGAGGGAAGGGGCCCCTGAAACATGCCCAGTAGCAAAACAGGCTGCTTCTCTCCACTTCCTCCCTCTTCCTCACCTCTCCAAACCCTACGCTTTCGTTCAAGTTGACCTTCTTCGGGAAGATCTCTCAGATGTACCAGAACAGAGACCTCGGCCCTCTCCGGCAGCAGAAGATGCAGTGTATGTGCGCATCACTATAATGGACAAAATCGGTCTGAGTTTGTGAATTGCAGGATGGGTATTGGCGCATTCGGGCCCAGTGCTTTAGGGAGCAGGAATCTGTGGGAAATGGCCCACTGGGGACAGCTGCCAGGCCGCGCAGGGGAACATCTCCAGTCTGCCTGTGAGCACAAAGGAATTTTCCAAGCGCAGGCAACAGCCTGTTGTTTTAAGAAGGACAGCCCCGGCCTCTCCTCTCTTCTCTCAGCTTAGCTGGTTCTTAGCTCGTCAGAGTGGTCAGCAGTCAGATTCAACATGACGTACGCTGAGCAGAGGAGGCCTCAGCACATTGTATTCCACATCTCTTGCAGGCTGTGCACATAAATAGGAACATCTCAACAGGGCATTCAGGGGTTGCCCCGTATGCAAAACAGATGGCCAACTGCAAACCCAGGAGCTAAAACAAGGATGGCTGAGCGTGGCATTCTAAAGCACTTCCATGTGGGTCCCCAGGGTGGCCGGATGGGCAACATGGATGGAGGTCCTGCCACAGGTGATGGAGCTGCCACTGGACTCAGCTTCCAGCCTGTTTTTAGGGGGAAACCTTTCTTTCTCCTGCTTCCCCACCACAGTATGAGCAGATATGAGTATATGAAGCTTAAACATCCTCACAGAAGTAATCCTGGTTGAAGGGGAGCAGAAAGGCCCACAGCCCCTGGGGTCCCCCGAATTTGGTTCCTGTGACCCAGTTGCAGGCAGCATCGTTCACTCCTCCCCATTCTTAGCTGCACACACTAAAAGCCACCCTGGGATCAATCGTGCCCTGGATCTGGGCTCTCAGGGTGGGGTACAGCCAGCAGAATGATGCAGCTAACGATGCCCGTCTCAACTGCCTGCCTCAGGTCTGTGCTCAGCACACTTGTCCCAACCTCGCCAGCTCAGGTCTGCCTCTCCTCTCCCTTCCCCCATCTCACCTGCCTCCTATCCCCTCAGAGCCCTCCCTCTGTTCCTTGCGTCTCCTCATCTGCCACTCAATAAACAAGAGCCTCTCCAGCTCTTCCTGTGTGCCTGGCCCTATGCAGGGTGTTCGGGAGAGGACAGCTCACTCACAAAGCCAGTGGTGACTGAGCATCAACTATGTTCTGCTCACTGTGCTAGGAGTTAGGGCATCAAGAGGAACAACGAAGGGAAGCCATGATCTGGTGGGGGAGACAGACACATAAGCAGGTGGCAGCAATGGCAGAAATATTCCAGGCCGCCCAGCATGGACGACAGGACCACTCAAACACAAAGACCGTGGTGGCACAAGGGACCTTGTCAAGCACTACTTGGAGCCAAGAGGGCCCTCCTGAGTTCAGAACAAGCTGGACAGGCCTCTGCCACCGCGGAGCTTCAGAGAGGAGCGAGCTGCTTGGGTGAGGGTGACCTCCTGCAGGCATCCGTGTGGGTGCAGCACCTTGAAGAGGATGTGTCCGTGTGTCCTAGATGGCTAAAGGAAGCTTTGGGATCCCCAGTGCTCTGCCTTTCTCGGGAAACAAATGTGAATTACAATATAGGAGTCTTCTGCCCAGAAGCCTCTCTCTCGGCCTGCTTCTTTTGCTTTTGTCCTTTTGCCCATTCCCACGTTGTCTGTCCCCTGCCTTCTCCTCCTCATGTCCCCTGTCTGGTGGCAGCCCAGCGGGCCAGACAGGACCAGACATGACTGGGGCGGGCAGCCTCCGCATTCTCGGCTGCTGTGACAGCTGACAAAGTTACAAGGACGGGACGTCAGGGAGGAAGGGTGGCCCTCTCCCTCTGGCGGCTGCCCCTCTGCTCCATTCCATTAGGATTGATCAAGCTGGGTCAAGGGTCTGCTGGGCCTGCACTGGGCACCTGGAGCTTTCACGATGACTGATGGCAGTGCCGCCACCACTGCACCCACCCCCTCCGCCAGCCCTCGCTTCCACCTCACTCCTCACCATTAGTCCATATCCAGCTTCTGCCCTCTTGTGGCTCTTATTCTGGCCCTTCCTTCCTTCCTTCCTTCCTTCCTTCCTTCCTTCCTTCCGTCTGTTCCATTCCCCACCCCTAGTTGAACTCTGCTCACCAGCCACTTTGCCAGGCCCCTCTACTGAGCACGTAACAAGTGCTCCCCCTCACACTGCAGTGGGATTGCCCAATGAGCCTTGACTCAGAAAGTGAAAAAGGCCCCCTTCTCGTTTCGAACTGACCATCAGGCCCTGTATGCCCAGCAGAGGAGAGAGAGGAGAAAGTCCAGCAGGTGCCCTTAAAGAGTTTTCCTCCAAGTACAGTGAGAAGACCCACCTGCACAAAACTCTTAGAAAACCTGAGTGTGAGAACTCAGCCAAGAGATGGCGTGAGTGACAGGCCACGGGGCTCGAGGAGCTATGAGGTGTCAAGGAATGGAGAAGACAAAGAATCAAGCAGAGAAACTGACTCACAGCCGTACTCCGTCGGGCACCCCCATAAACCCACACTCTGGTCTCCCACACGGTGCACACCATGGACTCATGCTACCTGCTCCCATGAAGGGGATGGGCAGAGGTGTCTTGGAAGATATCCTGGGGCAGGCAGGTCAGGAGAGGCGCTGGCAGGGGTGGGGGTGGGGGCTGCTCTTTCCTCTCTCCTGGGTGGGGCAGGGCAGGCTGGAGGCCCTGAGTCCTGTGCAGAAGCAAGCCTCGATCCCCAGAACCCTCCATGGGCCCACCCTGAAGGATGCATGGAGCATGAGGGACCCAGACTGTTTCCTGACAGCGTCCTCTGCAAGTCAGCTGTGTGTGACTCTGTTCGAGATTTGGCTGTGTGTGTTTGGGACCAGAGTGGATTCGCTGGGCATGGCCTCTTGTGACAGATTAGGTGTGGGTGGGGCGGAGTCTTTTGCTGGTAGACTTGAGGCTGTGTCTGTCACTATGTCTGAGTGTATGTGTGTGAGTGAGTGTGAATGAGTGTGTGAGTGGGTGTGAGTGTGGGTGTGGGTGTGATGTTCGGGTGTGACTGTGTGGCTGTAGGGTGTGGGTTTACGGCTTTCCTGGAGGCGACCATACTTAGGAGAGTGAGGGGCGGACACCTGCTCTCTGCTTTCCTCTTCCTCTGGGCACCCAGAGGTCCAGCCATAGTGAGCCAGTCACAGCCCAACCCCCTCCCACACGCACTTTTAATCAATTTGGTGCTTTCTTGTCAAGAAGACAAGCTATTTGCTTCCTGAAGATCAGATGGTGATGGATGAAATATAGGGAATAATTAAATTAGCAGTGTAATGGTGGTGCAAACCTCAATTAAAAAAATATTTCCATTGTCATAAAGTCGAGCTATAAATATTAGGAGCCTTGCATTCCTGTGGCCTGTAGTGCTTAGCAGCGGGCCCGGCCGCCCTGTGGCTGTGGGTTCCCACCAGCTCTGGGAGAAGGACTGAGCTGCTTGAGACAGACTTGAAGCCCACCCCACCAGCACACTCGCTTCTCTGTCCCTGTCACATCTGAGCCAGATGAGCTGAGAGCTGTGACTGGCTCCAGCCCCACGTTTCAGGGGTGTCCCCACCTCTCAACCTTGTTGACTCCCCTCTCCCTTCATATTTTTCCTAACTTTAAACTGACCATCAGGGATTGGGGGGGCCAGCTCCCACTCTGTTTCACCAGCACAGGACCCCAGGCCTGTTCACGAGGTGCCACTCCGCCACAGGGGAGAGTGTGTGGGTGCTCCCCCCATCCCCCACCAGGGAGCCCCTGCAGGAGACTCAGGAAGGCCCACAGGAGGGAGCCACTGCTCCTGCGCACAGCAGGCCCCCGGGAAATCCCTGCCCATGGATGGAATGGACTGAGGCAGCCCTCTAGGTTGCTGGGGAGGATCTCCAGGATGAGGGGCCAGGTTGGAGAGTACGGAGGCGCTGGGGCAGAAGCAGAGGATGAGGGGAGGAGGGACTAGAGAGTAAGGCTGACCAGAGGGGAAGGGCCCTCCGGTGTCCTGTGGGGGAAAGGCCCCCACTCTCATGTAGGGGGATTGGCTGCTCCTCCCCACTAGCTTACTGCAATAGCTGCTCTTTGTATGGCCCATTATGCTAATGAATTACAGCAACAGACCTCAAAGGGTGTGTGTTGTCTTCTTGAGCTCATTAGTAGGGAGGAGAGGGGCCCCATGCAATAGGAAAGTTGGAGAGGGAACCTGCGGGGTCAAGTCTGGGCCAGGGTGCTGGTACCCGGGAAGGGAGAGGAGGAAGGGAGGAGCAGTGGGGAGGAGATAGGGAAGAGGGAGATAGAGAGGTGGGGGAAAGGAGGAGGAGGAGGGAAGGGAGGAGCGGGAAGAGCCAGAGCAGCAGTCAGAGGCCAGTGGGTGGCCCATCTGGGGAGGGGGACAATATCTCCCCCCCCACCCCCGTCTCTTTGTGATCAAGCTTGACAAATGAGGTAAGGCTGGCATCGATCCCCTCGTCCTCACCTTTCTTTTTGCCTTTGGGAAGCCCCCTCTCCCGCCCGCCTCAGATGGTCCCTCCCTTTCTCTCTCTCTTTCGTAAAATCTGGAGGAAAGGAAAGGGCAGATTATCCTACTCACACTCCTGTACCCCACCCCCGCCCAGGAGCTGTTGCATTCAAGCAGAGACAAGGACAGGGAAGGCCATGGGGAGAAGCAAAGCGTCATCAGCTGGTGGGGAAGGAGGCAGGTCTGGGGGGACTCTGTGGGGAAAGCCGGCTTCCCCCAGCCCCAGGCTGGCTGCCCTGGACCCTAGCTGTGCTTGGCTGTGTGTGTCGGGCCCCTCCCTGCCCAGGGCTCCCTTGCCAGGCCTTGGGTCTGGGGAGTTGGGGCATGTGGGCCGGCACAGATCTTTTGGGATTAGAGCTGGAAGGAGCAAAGAGTTGGGATGGAAAGCACAAAATGGTGATAATCTGCTCAGGATGCTGCAAAAATAAGATCCAGCCCATAAGGGAGCTGCCAGGTACAAGAAGAACTTGGAGCTTCAGCAAGCCCTGGACCCTTCCCCCAGCCTCTTGAGGCCAGCAAAGACCCCAGACCAGTGTCCTGGGGTTTCTAGCCCATCTCTGGGTCTATCCGAAAGGGTTCAGATGGAGCAGCTGCATTCAGCCTGATGGGGTGGAGGCTGGCCAGGGTACCTAGCTCAGTCTTAGGTCTGGTACTAGGGAGGCTGCAGGATCCTCACCTCCAAAACTGAACACGTGCCTCCAGGTGACAAGAGAGACTTGGGGGTTAAGGAAGCAATTGGCTGGCTGTGGTTCCCGACACCCAGGGCTCAGACCACAGAGGCAGAGGCCAGCCAGGGCCCAGGGGCAGGCTCTGAAGACCCCAGCCCCACTGCTGGGGGAGGGAGCAGGGCCTGGCCCAGATGCATGGATTTGCCTCCATTGAGGGGCTCAGCTGGCCTAGAAACACCCTCTGGGACCCCCTGGCTGCCTGCAAAGTGGAAACCAGTAGGAGGGCAGGAAAGTAGGGGTGGCCCCTGGGCTACTACTGGAGAGTCCTGGGCACAAATAGTGCACAAGAACCAGAGTGACTTAGGGTCATCTCCTTCCTTGAGGTGCTAGAATCTGTGCTTTGGGCGAAGGTCAAAGTGATACTTGTATATCCCCAAGTGAGGCCAGCAGGGGTGGGGGGCCCTGGGTGCAGCAGGCGCAGTTCTGTGAACCCCATCTCTTTCTGATGCTGCTACCTAGACTGAGAGCCTAGAAGGCCCCAGGACCAGAGGAGAGGTGCAGTTTTATTTTTTTCTGCTGGTGGGTTCTTCTTCAGGTCACTGCAGAGAGTCCAGACATATCCTCTGGAAGGCAGTAAAACCTCCTTAGTGCGCAGAGACTGCACAGAACCCAGCCCTGTGCGCAGCCTGAGGTGTGCGAGCGAAGTGAAGGGCGAGTGTGTAGTCAAGAGCTTCTTCTTTGAATCCCTAGAGGGGACACTATTTAGGAAAAGAGAAACTATTTAGGACCATAACAGTTAAAGATTATTGAGAGAAGACTGAATTGTACCTAGGTGGTTTTTTCTTTATAGGCTTGTTTTATAAGACTTTCCAATCTCCTGTTTAATGGCGCCGTGTTCAAGTTAATTTAATTCAATCAAAAGTTCTATTTTGACTTTTTCTAAGGATAATTAGTGGGAAGCGTGTGTTCTCTCTCCATTAATGGTGTCGTCATCTACACTGTCGCCAGATCAGGACAGCTCAGCATCCTTGGTGCCAATTCCACCTCCCCTAGCCCTTCTCCGATCGTCCAGCCCGGCCTCCCTTCCTCAGGCTTCCCTCTCTGCATCCCCTGCCTCCACTTCTTCCCATGACCCTGCCCCGCTCCAGCTCAGCTGACCACCGAGAGCCAACATGCTCATCTTTCACCCACCCTGCCCCAGAACCCCTTCTCTAGACGTAAACCCCTCCTGCCGTTTTCTTATGCGCTCCACGCTTCCTGTAGGTGAAGGGAAGGTGTTTAAGGCTCACGGAGATGTGGCCCAGGGGCTCCAGCCCTTCTTCTGGGAGAGAACTCTCCCATCAGCCATCACTTCTTATTCCCTCCTTGTCATCACTTCTACTCCTTTGCACATTCTGACTTCTCTCATTCTGTGGAAAGCCCCTCTCTTCTGTGGACACACGCATGGCTGGCAAACTCTTGTTTTCTCCTTACTTACCTCGCTCTGATGTTACCTCCTCTGTGAAGGCTTCCCCTTCTTTGAGCTAATCATTCCTTTCTCTAAGCTTCCAGAACACTTGGTTTATTTCAACACACATCCTATGATATTGTCATCCTCTTTGTGCATCCGTCAGTTCCACCAGGGCAGATACTTTTTTTGGGGTGGGGACGGATATGCCTGGAACATAAGAGCAGGTAAACTAAAACAATCAAAAAGTAAGAAAGACGAAAACATTAATTCACAGTCTCCAGAAAATATACCCAAATCACAGAGGACATACCAAGGCACATATCACCACCTGGTGGCCATCTTCAGAATTGCAAGTTTAGTTTATTTTGGTTCACTAAGTGAATTCCTAAATCTAAACTTGAAAAGTAACAGTGAATATCACACCTGAGCACTATGAGTATAGTGTCTGGAAATGACAGCCTGGCCATTTCACAGGCTTGCATGCAGGTAAAAAGATGGAAATCCTTTGGAAAGTTGCTAAGTATATGTTGAACACAGGCCACATGTCTGGTCCCTGCCAGGGACTATGGAGGAGAGAGCTCCCCGTGTAGCGAGAGAAACAAGATTCACACATGAAAGGATCAGAGAAACATTCAAAACTGTGGGCGAGTGGCACAAGGTGCCACAGGAAAAGCCTTCTGGTCAGGATGTCAGGAGGGCCTGATGGACAGGGCAAGGTTTGAACAGTGAGTCAAATTAGAACACAGCCAATCAGCAGGAGTATGTTGTGGACTGAGGGAGCTGGAGAGGAGGGGTTCATTGGTTCAGTTGACTGCTGGCCTGTCTGACCATCCGAGGATGTGGACCCACTAAGGGAGAGGGAGCCCACTGCAGGCTCCCGCTCTTCTCTTGACATCCCATCACCGTCACCATTGCTGGACCCGTCAGAGGTGATCATATTTTCTTAACAAAAAAGTCCAACACACAGTCTGACAAATATAACTGTATTTCTGGAGACAGAGAGAGAGAAGATTTAGAATGGGGATTGACCCAGCAAATCTGAGCCGTGTGGTTCTGTGCTCATGAGTACAGAATGGGGGATGGGAGTCCACTGAGGAGGGCAGGTGGCTCTGGGACAGGCAGACAGAGGAGGCCACCTCTCTGGGTGTGGAGGACAGGACCTGGTCCAGGAAGGAGCAAGTAAATCATAAGTAAACCTTAGCCATTCCTCCACCCCAAAAGATGCCCATTACTGTGGGTGAAAAACAGCAGCCACTCTGTCCAGCCAAAGCATCCTGTGATGCTCCCCACTTATTTCTCCTATCACCTCCACTCTGCTCTGTTCTCAGCACCAGCACCCTCGCTGGGCTAAGGCTTCTGCAGCGTTCCCTTCCTTGCACAACTCCCAACATGGCCTCGAGGACCTTCAGGCACCAGTAGGGGCAGGAGGCCACATCCAGGGCCTGTCTTGGGCATGGACTGAGCCTGCTGAGCTGCAGCGCATCCCAGTTCTTCCACTGCAAGCTGGCTTCAGTCCCTGCCCACCCACTTTTCTCAGGACATGCCACAGGCCCCCTGCAGGCACCCCCCCCCTCCACCCTGCCCCACTTGCACCCTCCCTCCCCAGTCCCCAATCCCAGCCCTACCACCTCCCTCTCCAGAGCTGAGGCCAGCCTGAAGACAGATATTAATGTGCAAATTAGCACAGCCCGACTGGGTCCAGATTGCCACTTAGAATTTGCATATTAATAAATGTTTTTGTGACAGCATTTAGCAGCTCAGGAAGGACAGAGAGTCTCCCCTCCCCCACCCCCATAAGCAAGATAACAAGACTTGAGAAGCCAAACTTGTCTCCCTCCCATCACCCAACTTGCAGGACTTCCTCCCATCAATCAGCCGATCAATCAATCTATCTATCTCAGCGTCGCATCCCCTCCCTAACCCCCGCCCTGCGTCCTGCATTGAGCATCTCTACCCAATCTCACAGTTAGCCATGGAGGAGGCAGGACAAGCTCCACAGGGCTGTGCAGAGCAACAGGGCAGCAGTTAGTGTGGCCGGGGTGTCTGGAAGGTCTCCCGCAGAAGGGAAACATCTGGGTCCCCAGACAGGCCAGGCATGGTGGGCTGAGGGAGAATTCATTCTTTCCAGAGATCCCGAGGGTCCCCGCCTTCCTGACCAGTGAAAAGAGGGCCTCAGGAGGCAGCATAAATACTGGACTGCGAGTCAGAAGCCCTGGCTTTGTGTGGGTCTTGGTCACAACTCATACCAGACCCAGCATCAATTTGAGCCTCTCCTGTAAAATAATAAAGTTAATACTTAACTCCCTGCGTCTACAGGACTACAATGGGAATCCAACGAGATAACGGATGTGGACATGCTTTGAAAAGAAAGGAGAGGTTTACAGATGCCACATGGCATTTGGCATGGGAGTAAAAAATCCTGGGGCTGTATATTACAGACTTCTGTATTATACATGGACCATCTGGAAATTAAGAATTATGTATAATAGAGTTTTCAGCTGGCTGAGGATTGCCTCTTTCAAGCATCAAAACTTTTAAACTTTCGTTTTAACTACTTGGAGGGGACATCTTGCCAAAATGTATTCCAGTGCCGTTTTCTCATTCAGTATAAAAACGTCATCTAAAGTTTTCCTCCTGACCCGGGTTTGTTCTTTGCAGGGTGGTGTTGTCAAGAACGCCAGAGGGGGTGGACCAGTTTCTGTGCAGGCGGCAGGCACCGCCTACTGCTGTGTTCTGCAGGTTCTTGCTTCTCCCGGTGGTGGTGGCTCTGCTCTGCCTCTTGCCCCTTCTGATTAAGTCCGCGGCCAATCAGCTTTGGTGATGGAAATCGGGATCTGTAAGCTTCACTCAGTCATGTAGGTGCACATGTATGCTGGACTCTGTTCCCAGCGCAGGGGAATAGCAATGACGGGATGAGGGCGCTCACGTTTCTGGGGAGGGGAGCAGGAGAGGAGCTTGTCGGCATTGTTTGTAAACTAGCAGTTAATAGCCCTAGCGTGGGTTTTCTATGAGCAAAGTGCACAAGAGTTTGAATACATGGACCGTAAATATTTTACATTTGTCGAATCAATGAAGGGATTAATAAACCTCAGGGGCCTTTATGACCTACTTCCTGGTTCTCCTGCATTCAGAGGGGTGAGAAGCCTTGCTAACTGGTGGTGTTACAGATAGAAAAGACGTTACATGTGCACAAGTGTGCACATGTGTGTATGCATGTGTGTGTGTGTAAATTCACTGGCTTTGCCCAGTTGGAAAGGATAAACAGAACCTCTGGAAGCAGAGGTCCAGCAGGTGCCGCCCTGTGCCCAGCCCAGGGTGTGAGAGGCAGGGGAACGAGCCCCAACTCTGCTGTTGCCATGCATGAGATGCAGCCTGGTTGGATTATGGACCAGGTGTGTGTCGGAGGGGGGGACCCTGAACCTCCTGGATCTGCATTTCCCATTCTCTACAAAGAGCTGCTGCCAAGAGAGACAGAGCAGAAGAGTGGTTAAGTGCTCAAGAGCCAGACTGCACGGACTAGACTGCTGATACCAGCTCTGTGGGCCTGGGTAGGCTAGCTAATGTCTCTGTGCCTTGGTTTTCCCATCTGTAAAATGGGATGGTAATGGTCCCCATCTCGTCGTTGTGAGGATGCTCTGTTAACAGATGCCAAGCACTTAGAATGGTCAGGGTCAGCACTTAATAAGCTCTAAGTAAACATTTGCTGTTTTTATTTTTGCTTTAACTGCCTTACCAGGTCATTTTAAGGACCACAAGAGTTAATGGTCCTTCAGTGCAAGTTGTTACCTTTGGGCCACCTCCCAAGCCCAAGGCTCCTGCTCCCAGGGCTTGGAACAAGTGATGACCTCCTTTACAAGCCCCTGGGCTGCCTCCCTGCTCCCCTCCTTGCCCACACTGGGCCCATCAATAAATATTCAATCAGTGTTGATGAGTGATAAAGAGCTCAGGCTGAGGCTGGGACAAGACAGAGTCTTGCTGTGAATTCTCTGTAGATGCAAGAAATGGGTCAAGCAGGAGGGAGGGCTGGAGCCAACGGGAATCTGAGCCTTAACCCAGATGGCAGCTGGGGGTCAGCAAATCAGCCACAAGATGTTCTCTGAGCTCAGTTAAAACAACTCCAGCATCTGAGTCCTGGCCTGGGTGGTGGAAGAGATGGGGAGGAATAGAGGTCACCACCCCCGTCATCTGGGAGACCCTATGCAAATG
This sequence comes from Equus quagga, assembly GCF_021613505.1. Lineage (NCBI taxonomy): Eukaryota > Metazoa > Chordata > Mammalia > Perissodactyla > Equidae > Equus > Equus quagga. The sequence goes on from NC_060275.1 coordinate 36,609,732, forward strand.
GCAGAGGCAAGGTGCTCCTCTACCTCCCGTCCTAAGGGAGTACACATGTGACGGAGGGGTTAGTCCCTACCCTAGGGCACCTGCAAGGCTCCCACCCATGCGGGCCCACCTGCCTTCTAGAGCCCCCATATGGTGTGATACAGCTTTCAGCATTCTGAGAACTTGGAGCCTGGAGCCAGGGGGCCTGAGCTGAGCCCAGGTGGAGAGTGAATTGTCTTTTAGAGCTCACCATCTCCAGAAGCCTTCCCTGATTTTGTGTCATAATTGCCTAGTAAATTAACTACATTCTCTACTCCAATGTAGCTTGCTGAAGACCAGGATTGGCCCTTATCCCAGCACCAGCTCAGGGCCTGGCATTAAGTATGTCCTCAGCACCAATTTTTGGATGCATGGATGGATAGATAGATGCTAGATGGATGGATCGCTGGGTGGCAGGAGGCATGATGAATGGCTTACTTGTAGAAGAGTGGCAGTAGTAGCAGAGGCCAGGGTAGAAAGGAGGACCTGAGTATGGGGGGTGTGCAAGGACACTGTGGGGATCAGCTTGAGGGAGGTTACACACAGACCTTCAACCTGAGGCCCAGGAGAGAGGACCGCAGCATCACTTGGGCACTGGGGAAGGCAGAAGTTTTCCCAGAAGGATAGTAGCAGATAAAGTGTCGGGGGTGGGGAGGAGTGGTGTTTGGCAGCATGTGGGAGGGATGACAGCTGGTCCAAGAGGGTGGTGAGCTCAGGGGAGTTTCTGCATCTCCAGAATTACAACAGTTTTGGGAGAGCCGGTCCCATCACCAGTGACTTGCCCTTGGGTTCAAATCAAATAGACTGGGCCAGAGAATGGGAGCAACAGCCCCAAGCTGAAAGGAGTCTCAAATTCTGGCTGTGGCTTGGTAGAAAATGTAGACATGAGGCCTAGTTCCTGGGACTCATCAACGCTTTGAGCGGGAGGAAGGGCCTCCGAGCAGAATGGCGGCTTAGCATCCCTTGCCAAGGCTCCTTGAGAGCCTGACGCTGAATCCACGCCCCTGCCTCTCTCCAACACCATGAGCTCTGCACACAAAATGGGGAGAATAGGAAAGCCAGCAGAGGGCCACCAGATCTCTCAAGTTCTCACTCAGGAGAAATCTTTCCAGCTCTACTCAGGTCCCAGCACTGGCAGGAAGTCCTTCCTTCAGTCTGATCTCCATCCCTCTTGGTACAGTTTAAGTGAAGATGCAGAGGAGTCCAGTTGGAGGTTCTAGAAGACAGTTCTCAGAATTCCCTAGAACTTCTTTAGGGCGAGGAGACATTGAAGGACTTTTCTGGCTTCACTGGGGCCCCAGATCTTGCCCGCTCATTCAGGAGCAAAGGATTGTACTATTCTTTTCTCCTGGCCCCTTATTTGCGATGCCAGAGCTGGCCATTATGGAGGTGATTAAATTTAAAGACACAGCAGTAAACTCCGGCCTACAAAAGGCAGCCAGCTTCATTAACACGTAATTGGAAGCTAAGCTTAATGAGGTAAGAGAGAAAAAATAATATCCACCGTCCCTTTTAGGATGGTCACCACACCTCCGCTGCCACCACACTTCCTCAGTGGCACTGGCTACTGAAGTCTGGCAGAGAGGCATGTCTCAAAGCTAGGACAGGATGCCAGGTGATGGAGAGCAGGGTGGCATGGTCGGTCACAAAGACAGGAAGACAGAGGAGGCTGAGAAGGGAGAGCAGGAGGTTAGTTAGGAGGGGAACAGTGGGGAGACTTTCTGGAGAAGGACATACGTCAGCTTTGAAGAGTGCAAAGAACGAGTTGATGCCGTGATATTTGGGACTCAGGAGATGCTGGCTGCCTGGGGCCATCCCGGCCTTCCTGGACCCCCGTGTTGACCCCCGACATTGACGCAGGGGCCACTGCACCCCCCAGCTGCTCCTTCCCCATCAGGCCTGGGCAAGCCCAACTGTGATCGCTGGTCAGCCAGTCCTCTGAGATTGACTTTCCCAACATCTATGGGTTTTCATAAGACCCTAAAAAATGAAAGCACAGCTCACCCCCAAGTGCTAGTTCCCTTTAATTTGGGGTTTATAATACATATGCGTTTCTCTCATGGCAATGAATGCTTCCAAGAGACTTGCTCTTTGCAAGCATTGTCTGATTTATTTTCTCTCGATGCTCCTAGAAGGATGCGGTTGTTATTAACAATAATGCCGCCCATCTTACAGCACTCTCTGCTTTTCGGGGCCTTTTAAAATCCATTATCCTATTTAATAGAATTGTAGACTCACAGGGAAATTGTAAAGTCATGGGAGTTTGTCCTTGGCCACCCCAAGGCCTTCCAGTGCCCGCCTCCCTCCCTCGGCTCCCTGCTCCTCCTGTCCGGCCACCCCAGCCTGGCAGACCCACTGTGAGGCCAGACCCCACATCCAGCAACCCAAGCAAGGGTGGCCCTTCCACTCCCCAAGGGAGGGGTAGGCATTCCAAGGAGGCTTCTGGTCTCCTCACCTTTGCCCAAAGTTGAGAGGAGGGCTCAGGTCCCAGGAGGAGAGCAGGGGAGGTAGAGAGTGCAGGCCTTGCCCCCGGTAAGGGGCAGGGTGAATGGGAGCTGACCTCTCTAGTTTCTTGAGGTCAGGGACGGGATGTGGCCATCTTTCCGTACCTAGTGCCAGGCTCCTAGCAGTCCAGCCTGTCCATACTTGGGGGTATGCAGAGGAAGGACCTTGCTCCCTCTCAGGTCCTCTGCTCTCTCACCACCTTAGGATTCCTCCCCATTCAGGATCTTCTGTCTGTCCTTGGCTCTCCCTTCCCCCTTGTCTCCCCCAGCCCTTTGAGATGCTGCCTCTCCTTTGAGCTCCTCCTCTCCCTCCCCTTCTGTGCACCCTCCCTTCTCTCCCTCCCCAGCCTGTCCTGCCCCTCTGCCCTTCCTGTATTCCCCCCACCCCACCCCAAGTACATGCGTCCTCTTACCTAGGGGGCAGCCCGTGTCCCAGACAACCAGGCACAGTCTCAGACGGGGGTCCCGCCTCTAACTCGGACCCCAGAGGCATCAACTTGAATAAATCAAACCATTTCCCCATGAGCCACCTGTCTTTTCCTGACAGCCCAGTCCCAAGAATGGGGTTATAAGCCTGTTTGTGCACATTCATTTCATTTTCTCCATTTTCTCTCCTGGCTATTTTTTTTCCGTGCCTCCTCCTCATTTTTTAGGCCCTTAGAAATGGCCCTTCACCTGGCACCTACCCAACCACACCCTGCATCTAGTGCTAGCACATCAGAATCACTGAGGAGCTGAAAAGACATCCCATGCCAGTGGCCCTCATACAGATTCTGATTGAATTCTTCTGAGACGGGTGTTTTTTCTTTTCTTTTCTTGAAGCTCCTCAGGTAGTGCTCAGTGTAGACTGGGTGGAACCCACTGAGCTAGTCCTTTGGGCTGTGTAGACCTCAGACCTCAGGGCCTTAAACAGGGTAGACGGCTCCTGGAGAGGCCGGGATGTTGTCTGTAGTCGGTCAAGGGGCCCTCAGTGGAGCGTTACCCATGCCCACCCATGGGCAGCAGACATGCACCCTCACCCTCCCAGCCCTGCTCCTCCCCTCAGACCCCTTTGCCTTCCTGCCCCTCAGAAAGCCTCTTGTCCACTCTCCCCACTCCCCTGACCCTCCCTACTGCACACTCTGCTAAGCAAATACTCAGTAGAAAACCCCAGGGATACCCAAGAGGAAGGGAAGGACTGTCTGCTCTGCTTTAAAATTTCCATGTCCACCATCATGAACTAAACCCCAGGTTATGACCCCAACTCTTGCCAGGCCAAAGGAAAGCTGAGCATCCTCTCCCTGCCCCCTGGGAGGTGAGCCAGGCCAGCACTGCTGCCTGCTTTGCAGGGGCCCCAGGGTCCTGGCCCATTTTCAGCCAAGGCAGGGCCAGACCCCAAGACTCCGGTTCTCCAGCCCAGAGTCCCAAGGTCCTCAGGACAATGCATCACGGCAGAAGAAAAGCGGAGAGGGGCTCTACTGCAGCCAAGTCTTCCCCGAGGCCTTCCTGGAATTCTCCAGCACCCAGCACTGTACACGTGGAAGCCTTGAAGGCCAGAGGAAGACTGCGCTCTGGCCAGAGGGATTGGAGAAGCGGTGAGCACACCTGGGCAGGACAGGGTTGCAGGAGACAGCAAGCGGAGCGATGGATGCAGTGTTTGTGGAGATGCCCAAGCTGGGCTGCATGGGTGACACAGATGGGGAGAAGACAACGAGGCCCAGAAGGGGTTTGGGGCAGATTACAGAGGAAGGAGGGCTGAGCTGATGCTATGGGGGTCGGGAGCCATAGGAGCTCCTGAGAGGTAGGTGGCCCTGAGAGGGACGTGGTCTGGAGAAGTGGGAAGCCACCAGGTCAGGAAAGGGCTGGACTAGGGCTTGTGCTTGTAGGAAGTGGTGAGGGCTGGCAGAGGTGGAAGAGGAGGCGGAGGCAGCCATGGGTGCTCTGTAGCAGCCCGCTGGACGCTTCAGGTGCCCTCTTCATTAAGAACCCCATCTCTTCTCCTGACTAACCTGCCCCCACCCCGAGTCTGAGCTCAGTAAAGGAAATTGATTACTTTCCATTGCAATTAACATCTGGTCCTGGGTCACTTCGTTAGGATAATTTGTTACAGGAAAAGCAAAGGAACTAGCTACCAGGTAATAAAGTTCTTGTGGACCCAATTAAAGAGGCCTCCTCCAGTCGATGGGGAGGCGCTGGGATGGGCCAGGCTCCCCTGGCGGAACCAGGGACATGGGAGATTGGCAGGGGCATCGGAAGCAGATGTTTGCGGGTGAAAGAGTAAGGAACTCTGGCTCTAGCTCCCCCCCATCCCCACACTCGGGCCTCCAGCTTCCCGCCAGGACGTGGGCGGCAGCCCTGGGCGCTGGATGGAGCCAGCTGTAGCCTCCCTCAGGGTTTGCGTCCTGGGCCCACCACGTAGGGAAGCCACCTCCCTCTGTGGCTCAGTTGCCCCTCCTACTTCAGAAGGATGCAGAGGATTAAATAAACTATTAGAGGTCAAGCTCTCTGCGCAGGTCGGAGTCATTGAGAGCTGCCTCTGATTGGGCGATTTGCGCGTCCATCCCGTGCGGCGCCACAGATCAGATGGGGAGGGGTGTACCACAGGCTTGTCCCTCCCTCCTCGCTGAGGGGACCGGCCCTGAAGCCTCTGAGGTGACCCAGCTGCCTGCCCCGGGACCAGACCCAGCGGCTTGGTTGAGTTAACGCTCCTCTCCTTCCTTCTTCCACCCCGTGGCTGAGCGCCTCCGTCAAACCCCCCAAAGCTACCTTTGCAATTCATTTGTTTGCCAGGCGCGCAGATTTATGGCAGGTATCTGTATAAATATTTATGCTCTGCGGCAAGGAGGTTTTGGAGGTACACACACACACGCACACACGTGTGGGCCCTCGTGCCCCCACCCCCACCCCAGACACAGCCAGCCCTGCCCCCCAGTCCACGTCAGCTGCAGCTGAGGGATGAGTGATGGCCAGCCGGTGCACACACTCGATCTGAAGACACGCGCCCAAGACTTGACAGGCCCACACCAGAGACGCACCCACATGCACACCAACATCCGGCTGGGCCGGGCCCTGTGCCACCAGCTCGCAACCAGCCACCAGCTTGCTCCACCTCCATTCCACAAAGGAGAGGCCACAGCTGGGAGAGACAGGACTGGACCCAGAGCTGCACGGTCAGTCAGAAGCAGAGGTGAGGTTTGAGGTCAGTGCTGGGCCAGGACAACTCTTCTCTGTTCTTCACCTCCCTCCCCTGGGGGGTTACCCTCTGCAGGAGAAGAAACCAGGCAAAGGGGCACAGTGGCCTTCCGGAGGCTTTTCCATCAGGATTGATTCCCCCTGAGACTTTGGGAGCACCTGCTGGGAGAGTGCCCCGCCCTGTGCACACCTGGGGCAAGATCCAGGGAGCCCCCACTTCTGCAGGCTAGCATGGCGTGGTCAGCCCCCTCAACAGGCGGGGAGCCCCACGGTGGCCAGAGAAGTGGAGATCAGAGAGTCAGGAGGCCTCCTGCAGTGTAGGGAGCATAGGAGTCAGGCACTGGAGGTCAAAGGGCAGCAAAGGTGTGCGGGCAGGACAGCGAGGGCCCAGTCTGTAGCATGTGTGCAGGGCAGCGCAGACCCCAGCCTCCTGGGCAAAGGGCTCACAGCCCAGCCACCTGCCTTTGAAAATTAGTTCGCTCAACTACACACTGAAAAATGGTTAAGGGGCTGGCCCCATGGCCGAGTGGTTAAAGCTGTCTGCTCTCCACTTCAGCACCCCGGGCTCACAGGTTCAAATCCCAGTGCAGACCTGCTCCACTCATCAGCCGTGCCACGGAGGCATCCCACATACAAAATAGAGGAAGATTGGCACAGATGTTATCTCAGGGCTAGTCTTCCTTAAGCAAAAAAGAAAGAAAGAAAGAAAAGAGGAAGATTGGCAATGGATGTTAGCTCGGGGCAAATCTTCCTCACCAAAAAAAAAAAAAAAGTTAAGACGGTAAATTTTATGTTATGTATATTTCACCACAGTTTTAAACGTTTAAAAATAAAATCCTCATTGGGGAACTTAAAACAATAGTTTTAAAAAAGAGGGAAAGGAAGGAAAAAAATTAGTCTTTTTGAGCCTGCAAGAAGCTGGGCTAAGGGCGTGGGGGACGTGAGGTGGAGCCGCAGGGAACCTCTTGGCCAAGCTGTGGCCGGGAGCTCGGCGGCTCAACAGTGGGAACAGCTGTCTCTCTAGCATGTAAACTGCTGTATATCTGGATAACGCGCACACTCCCAGCCCATCGCTCACCTCCCACGTTCTCCTCTCGAATTCTTCATTTGGTGAGAGCTGATGTATGGTGCCTCATCGCTCCCCAATATTATTGTTCAATTAAAGCAGGCCTGTCCCCAGCAGCTGTAGATCATCTGGCCATCTGGGAGCCCACGGGCAGCTCGCCTGAGACCATGGTGTTGGGAGGGGCCTCTTTACCTGCCCACCTGGGACTCTGATGTCCACCGGCAGCCTGGCAGGAGCACCCCCCCATGCCCTGCTGGCATGATGCCCACCCAGATGACCTGCCCAGCTCCTCTCCAGCTGGCCAGTTCCTACCCCTTCTGACATTTCAGCCTCTCCCATGGACGTCCCCTGCCCTTGGAGGCGGAACCACCCTTTCACCCTGGGCAGGGAAATGTTGAGACTCAGCTGGCTCTCGGGCTGGGTGGCCTGGGGCATGCTACTGAGCCTCTCTGTGCCTCAGTTTATTCATCTGTAACGTGGTGACTCTAAGTGCTGCTCTCAGGCTTATGGTCAAAATCAAGTGAGTAAATGCACAGATCTGCTCATCATCAGTGATGCTAATCACCACCGTTCCTATTAGGGTGTTCTTTGTTCCAACTCAGCTCCTCAAGGAGCGAGAGGCCTGTCTTGTGCATGTTTGTTTTCCCCACTTAGCTCTTCAGTGTCTTGGGTTGGGGTCCGGGAATGTTGCAATCTGTGGTCAGTGGGCAAGTGGGGTGTACAGAGCTCAGTCGCCCCCCTGCACACAGCTCTGTCACCACTTACCAGGTGGTGTCCAATCCGGCCACCGTCCCTCTGGGCTACCTTGGCATTCCCACCTATAAGATGTGAATCATCCTTTCCCTGCGTATCTTCCTAGCCCATTTTGAGATGCGGAGGAGACAGTGCCCGTGAATGCACCTTCAAGAGCTGGCAGGTAAAGGGAATGTCAAGGGCATCTGCTGTCAGATTGAGTGTCCTCAGTGAAATCTTCTGATAGTCAGGGCTCTCACTCATCCCCTGGGCATCCCCCACCCCAGCCTCAAGAGGCCACACCAGTCACTGGCTCAAGTAGGGCCCTGCCACAAGACAGTGCTTCTTCTTCTAAGGCGCTCTTATCTCTGCTGCTTTTACCAAGCTCCAACTGCACACTGAAAAAGAAAGAAAGAAAAGAAACGAGTGCTATGGCTGAACTGTGCCCATGTCCCCAGGCCAGGCCTGTGACCTCTCTGACCCCAGAGCCTTGTTCTCCCTGGGCCCCTGAATCAGGTGGATATCTCAGTCACCCTCATTGCCACACCCAGGACCTGGGTACTGCGTGAGGACTCCACCACTCCCTCCCTGGTTCTGTTTTTATTCCATCCTGGGCCAGCCCCTTGGTCACACTCACTGGGGGTGGCAGAGGGTCTTGACTGCCCCCTCCCAGCTTCAGAGAGCCCAGATCCTGGTAACAGGACCACACCTCTTCTCTCCTTTCCTTGCAATCCAGCAGCAAACCAAGAAAACCCCTACTAGGATCCTGGTATCACTCAAAGAGCTGTTAACATGCAGGTCGTGAGAAGCCTCTAGCTGTTCAGTGTAAGGATCTGTATAGGAGGAAGGATGTCTCTATCAGGAGAGCCGTGGCCACAGTCCTGGAGAAAAGGGGGCACTGGATGAGATGTCTGTAAAGGGCTCACTCCAGGAGGGTCCATGCCTATTCTCAGAGACCAGGCTCCCAGGGCTTCTGGACAGGAGTCAGGCCCCAAAGACCCACAGAGCATCCCCAGGGCCTTGGCACCCTGTGAACCGCTCCAGGGCTGGTACCCTGCATTTTTCAGCTTTATACTACCTGTTCCTAGCATGGGCGATAAATGTTGTTGATTGAATTCTTGGTCAAGATCTTTGAGGAATCATAGCAAATGGGAATGATGCTGTAAGGCCAAAAGAAGCAAATGTAAGTCTGATTTCCACCAAAAAGGATGATTCCACAAGCGACAAACCAGTGAGTCCGTGTCAGCCCTCCCAAGATTCCCCAAAAAGCCTGATCAGACATTTATTTTCTTCACTGGCAGGTCAATTTGAGTTAGGTCATCTTCAGCTAGTCTTCTTATGAGGATCTTGTGGAGAATGGAGACAGAATAGTCTGGATGGCAGAATAATCAGATCTTGGGTGAAGACCTGTTGCTAAGATGTAGCAGCAATTAGGAGGGTATCAACCCAGGGAGGTGTTGCCAGGATCAAGAAGCTGCCTCTGGCCTTCGTCCTGCTCTAATCCGCATCGTTATCAATGACTTGGCTGCAGATACATCGGTCAGACTGACTGAATTTTCAGATGGCTTAAAACTGAGAGGAAAGCATCCATTAGATGACAGAATAAGAATGCAAAAACATCTCGGCAGTGGAAAGTGACGGGCAGAAGCCAACAAGATGAAGTTCCATAGGGAGAAATTTGGGGCCTTTCCCTGGGGGCCGACTTCTCACTGCAGACACACAGAAAGGAGAAGGTGTAGCTTCAGGCAGCTGCTGACAGCTCGGTAGGAGTCTCTGGGATAATGTGGCCGCCCGGACCCTAACTGCTCCTTAGACTGCATTGAGACAAGTGCAGTGTCTAGAAGGAGGAAGGGTTGGTCCCGCTCTGCTCTGTGCTATTGAACCAGTTCTGGAACCCAGTGAGAGGCTGGTAAACACAGAGAGTGTCCAGAGGCACGTGGTAGGATGTGGGACACTTTACATGCATGACACGTGACGTGGTTTAGGAAGCAGCACTGTTAAGCTTGGAAAATGGTCTTTTAAGGGTGGTCCCAAGGAAAAGGCTTGTTTCCTGTGGCTCTGAAGGATCAAATTAGGCCATGTGTGGGAACTACCAGAAGTCAGATTTCAGGTAAACACTGAAAGGGTGCTAACTTTCATTGCTGTGCAAGGGATGTGTGGCCTCTGTGCTGGGGTTAAGTAACTGGACATAGACGAACTGGACGCCTCAGAGCAGAGTCATTTAATGGGGATTTATGGTCAGGCCGTGGCAAGGCTGGATGGCCTCCAAGTTCCTTGCAAGTGCATCTGAGTTCCTGGATTCCTACTGGGTGTGGAGAAATCCCAGGGACCCCTCCACCCTACCATACTCCTTCTAAGTGTAATTGTTCCAATGACGTCCAAGACCTCCGTGGATGGGTCTGGTGGGAAGAGTGGAATGCCCCCCGCCCCCTACTTCTGAGCAGCAGAATGCATCCATTAGTAACATAACCCTGGGAAGATGGCCCCGGCCTGGACAGAGAGAGGCAGCCGTCCTCTTCTTCTTCTCCTTGGGCTCAGGAAAGTGGGGTGCCTGGTCCGCCAGAAGGGGGAATGAAAGGGCTCTTGCCCAGAGAAGCTGTCTAGGATGGCACCTGTTGGCCTGGGAGCTGGCCTCAGCTTGTAGCCTTTGGGAGTCAGAGCCTGGGGGGTCTCTCTTGCCTGCTGGCTTTCTCTTCCTTGTCCCTCTGGTTTCAGGCAGCAGGTACCTTCTGCTTTGGGGGAACACTTGACTGAGGCAAGCCAGGGGAGCAGGCGCAGCTCTGAGCAGAGAGGAAAGGCTTTGCATGATCTCACCTGGGAGGCTTCCTGCAGTTTGCACAGCCCATGGCCCCAGGGCACAGAGGAGACAGGCAGGGGTCTCATGCAAGGGACAGGGTGCACTGCTGCCTTCTCTGGCAGTGTCTCTCAGAATGTGCTGTGGTGCCTGGGTCTCCAGAGAGTGTAAGTCTGTGGCCTGGCCTGGCTGGAGCAGGTGTGAATGGGAGAGTCACTGAGACCAGACCACAGAGGACTGTGAATGCCAGATTGGAGGGTTTCGAGCCAATCCTTTGGCACTGGGGAGCCATAGCATGTCTTTGAGCAGTAGAGTGGTGGAAGCAGGCATAGGTGTGGGGCAATAAGGAGTGGAACTAGGGCAGTGATGGTGAGACTAGAGAGGAAGGCGCAATTCCAGAGTGTTTAAAGAATTGCAGATTCTTTAAACAGGGCCTGGCCCTCAAGTACAACAAGGAGAGGGAGTGTGGTCAGCATGCTGCCTTCAGACTTCAGAAAACTCAGGGTAAACACACACTCACACAGTTGGGAGGAGAGGCTGTTGCTACATCCCTCTCTTGCACCCGTGCCCAGAGCCACTCGTAGATTCTTTGGATGGTCCAGAGAGCCAGTCCTCCAGGAGGTACTGCAACCATGGTAAATTGGGGTGAGGAGGCATCTGGGGGTAGGTATGGCCCTTGGGCAATGGCTGGGCGAGGGTTTGGATTCCACCAGAACCTGGGACTCAGCCCAGCCTCCCACTGCCCCCTCATACAATGTGGGGTTCTGGGAGAGAATGTTTACATGTTCCCTTTAAACGCTGGGGGCCCCATGGTGGAGGCTGCAGACCAGGGGAGAGCCTCAGCAGCTGGGAGGGACTGGGGGGCAGGAGGCTTGCATCTCCCTGTGGATGCATCTCTAAATAAACCTCACGCCAGCCTGCCCCGCCCTCTCCTCCCTTCTGGAATCTACCTAGCTCTGCCCAAACAAGCACACAGCCCCCAGAAGGCAGATGCCACTGAGGTTTGCAGTGCCCGTGGTCTCACCTGTGCAGGCCTGTGTGCAGCAGGAACAGGCCTGCCCACTCATACAGGGGCTCCCAGGTGTTCACCCAGGTCCTCATGGGCACCTCCTCATGCTCACATACAGATGGCACATGCCCACCTGCACAGCATAAGGCATAGACTACACAGCTCACCTGTGTGTGCGCGTGGCTACCCCACAAGGACACAGCAGACGGGCAGGCCTGGGCTCACACCGTTGGTGGGGTGCATGGCTGCCAGCTCCCTCCACGCCAAGGTGGCCCCAAACCCTGGGGTGAGGCTGGAAGAATGACTTTGCTGGCCGAAAGTGATGGAGGCTGGCCACCGACGCGGAGAAAGAGGAAGTTTTATGGCAGAAAATTGGATTTGAAATCAAACCAGGCCCCTGGGAAGAGGGCTGGTCAGAGAATGCAGCTGTCAGGACGGGCAGTGGAGGAGAGGCCAGGCAGGAGCCGAGCGGGGGAGACGGCGCCCTCCTCACCCCTCCCCAGGAAGCCAGGCCCTGCTATCTCACTGTTGGAGGAAGGGTCAAGACCCCAGGACCAGACAGGCAGCAAGGGCTGAAAGAGAAGCTTCTGCAAACATGAGTAAGAGGGCGTGAGGTCAAGAGGAGGGAACCCAGCAGGGAGGAGGGGAGCATGAGGCTGGACAGGGAGATGGGGTCCCATGGTGTGCCCATCTGCACGGCACACAAGGGAAACCAAAACCTCATCAAGCTGGGTTGGGAGCGGAGGAAGGTTGAGTTCTCGCCTAATGGATTGATGAAAAAATGAATGATGTCTCTATCCTGGGACATGTCTAGTGTCACCACACACAGGTCACAGATGGAGTCTCTGAGACCCAAAGGACCCACGGGCTGTGTTAAGGGGATGCTGGAGCCTGGCTCTGAGAATCTCAGGGCCGGCACCCTCCCATAGCCCCAGCCCGTGTCCCTGGGCCCCGAGCATCCACCCCGCCGACCCTCCTCCTCACCGAGCCCACCATCCCCAGACCCTGCTGGAAGACTGGCTGAGTGTGGGGGTGTTAACACAGCCAAACAATTAACTGGAATTACTCAGAGGGAGGGAGGGAGAAGCTCTTGGCGACGCCACGGTTGGCGTAGGGAGAGATGGATGAACTTTCCCACTTCACCGGCGCCATGGAGCTGACAGTAAATATCAGAGGTAATGATATTGACTTTAAGGTATTATGGCTCCAAATGTCACTTGTGCTCTCCTTCTCTTTCTCTCTCTTAAGGAAAAAAAAAAAAAAAAAACAGTCTCCCCGATGTGATTTACATTTTTCCTCCCTCTGCTTCCCTGTTCCCAGAGCAGAGAGGATGCAAACAGTCCTGTACCAGCAGCTGATGGGCACCCCACACCAAGCTCATTAGAAAACGTCAGATGTGGTTCCCCTGTCTCTTTTGCCCCAAATGTCTCCTGCAGGACGAGGAAGCCATCCCCAGAGCATCCTTTCCCTTCCTCCCCCACCCAGCTCAAGAACCCCCTGCAGCCCCCCAAGGCTGGGAGAATCAAGCGTGGTCAGTAGGCCAGCAGGCCCTGCCCCCAGCTCTTTCCAGCTACCTGTCTCCCTGGCCCGTTTGTCTCCAGTCAGGCTCTTCTCCCCCATCATTCCCACCTCTCTTTGACTATGCTGCTTCCTTCCTGTCCACTCACCTCATCCTCTCCATCTCACACCTCCTCCGGGAAGCCCCCCACCACCCCTACCTGAGCCCCACGGCCCTCACTTCCTCCTGCAAACACCCCAGCACGTATACCGGTGACACCCCCTCCTCAAGTGGATGCTGGCCCCACGACCTCCCGGGTTTCTTCCCCAGATTGCGTCTCTAAAGCCAGGTTATAGTTCTGAGAGGCCAGCATCCCAACTCCCCTACCCATGGATCCTGCACAACTCAGCATTTTCACTGGGGTTTTCTCTAAATATCTCTTAAGTGGGAACCCAGTAAGGAGCCACACAGAAGAGCTCCCGGGGGAATGGGGAGATGGGTGGAAACAGAGACAAGAGAAGAGGGTGGGGTGAGAGCGAGCACCAGATCCATCCCGGCCAGGGAGCCTCCAGGTGTAGCAGGAAGAGCTTGAGGCGGATGGTGGACAGGTCTGGAGTTCTAATCCAGGTGCTCCAGGACCCAAGGATGCTGTTACCCTCTCTGAGCCCAACCTCCTGGTCTTCCAATGGGAATATCGATGCATCCTCTACTGGCTCCATCTCCGTGGGAACCAAGCTTCAGGTCCCACTGAGGCAGGAGAGGAGCAGGCCAGGCACCCAGACAGGAATGTGGAGAAGATGGGACGAGGGTCGGGCTGTGGCCCCCTCCACCTCCACCTCCACCTCCACCTCCACCTCCACCTCCACTCCTACTGAGCCACCCACGCCTAAGCATCAGCTCTTTGTTTGCAAAAAAGGGATAGGGACCTATCCACTGACACTTGCATGGGGTTTTGAGACAGCAGGTGGAAATCAGGAGCAGAGGGCCTGGGACACAGCAGAGCTGCCATGTGGGCATGACTTGTGGATGTTCTTAATAACCACGATAATAGTAATGAAGGCCTGGCCAGGCTGGACTCTGTGCTGTGAGCATTTTTCGGGGTCTGCGCCACCGCTGATCCAGCCCAAGCCCTATTCTGTTCGGCACCTCACTGTCTGGAGGAGAATATCCTCCTCAGCAAGGTCTTCACAGGGCCGAGAACTAGAGAACCCAGGGATAGATGTTGCCCCACCAGAGGCCTCGCCTCCTCAAACATTTCCAGAGACAGGGAGTGCACAGCCTTTTCCAGATATTCCGTTCCACTGTCAGACAGTTTTAAGGGTTAGAAAGTTCTTCCTTTGGCTGAACTAAAGCCTCCCTCCCTCTCAGTTCCAACTGAAATTTCCATGTTATGATCACACAAATCACTTTCGAGGCGGGGGGCCTCGTTCCTGATCACCCAGTTGATTGCCTGGATCCTGGGCGGGATTATACTGTTGTCCCTGTGAAGCACCATTTTTCAAGAGGTGTCCAGCTGTTGACTTAGTTTTAAATCTGTCCCTGAGGGACTCTGAGGGAATCCTCTCTCTTCTGCTTCATCAAGACCCCTCCCCAGCCCTGGGCTCCCAAGCTCAATCATAGGGGGCGGTGATGTGCTCTCCCCTTCTAATGAGGGTTCCTGCCCTGTGGCAGGGGTGGGAGAGGGGTAGTTGAGGGGGGTCAACGAACCCTCCTCCTCCCAACTGAGGACGTGCTGGAGACCCCTTCCTCCCTTCTTTGGGCTACTTCCCTGCTCAAGAACCTGCAGCGGCTGCCCGTTGCCTCTAGGGTTGAGTCTTCAAGGCCCTTGGTATTCTAGCTCTCATGTTAGCTCTCTGCTCTCTCTCACCCTACCCCACAAATCATTGCACAGGAGCCTCCCCCATCCCTGCCATCTCCCTGGTCCTCCTCTACATGGATGTTGCATTCTCACCACCCAGGAGACCTTGAGTGACTGCCCCAGTCCCCACTGGCCTTCTTCCTCTCTCATCTCCTCCAGCACCTGTCATCTGACCCTCTTCTGCCTCTACTCACTACTGTGGTCTTCCACTGACCCCCCACCCCACCTGGCCTCCCAGTCTCCAGTCTGCAGAGGGCAGAGGCCCCACCTTCTATTTCATCATGGCTTCCTGTCCCCCTAAGCCAAACTACCTAGAAATCACCTATATTTCGCTTTGGCACACCTTACAAGAGCACTTGAGACTTGTTCTGCCGTGAGAAGTCCATTTCTCTTCCTAATTCTAACTTCTTTAGACTCAACCAGAAATGATAGGGCATCCCGAGGGAGATAGTGACCCAGGAGAATCCCCGGATGGGCTCAGAGTTACAGACCACAGCCTCTGGACCGAGGTCCGCAGCCACAAAGCTAGACCCTCCAGCTACTCTGTCAGGATCCGGTGCTCCCTGCTCTCCTCCCCAGCTGTGGCCGGAGTGTCTGACCCTCCAGGTGGGTCCTGGAGTGCAAGTCAGGATGGGGCCAATTCCTGGGGTCACTGCCAGGGAGAAATGAGAGGACACATCGTTTCTCATGCCCTGGGGAAAGGAGCCCAGTTGGGAAACAGAGCAAAAGCCAAGAACAGTATGTTTGTGGAGATACTGGCTATCAGGGAAGGGCAAGAAGGAGGGGAGACAGGAACCCCAAAGGAGAGGGCAGCTGGTGAGGGGCGGGCAGGTGCACCCAGTGACCGGGCTCCCTGGAGCCGAGTGTGAGGGACGCTCTGCAGACCTTACCATCGCAAATCCCCCGGAAACCTGCCT
Organism: Equus quagga; assembly: GCF_021613505.1. Classification (NCBI taxonomy): domain Eukaryota; kingdom Metazoa; phylum Chordata; class Mammalia; order Perissodactyla; family Equidae; genus Equus; species Equus quagga. Next base: position 36,625,299 of record NC_060275.1, read on the forward strand.
GTTGAGAGCAATCCGAGGATGAAGAATGCCATAGAACAAAAAAGCCTCTGCTGGGCAAAGAGGCTGCTCCCTTTATCCCCTTTCTTCAGACTCCTCACCCAGAGGGGCCCTGGCTTTAGATGCAAGGTGTTCCTGGAGACACAGTGACAGACATGGTCCCCACCCTGACAGTCATGGATGCAGACAAAGGGGCAGACAGACGGGGACCAAGCTGAGAAGGGGATTACTGAGCATGAGGGTGGGGCCCTACGTTTAGCAGAGAAGTGCACAGCAGTGGGAGAGGGCAGCAAGTGCAAGGAGGGCTGGCACCCTCCTGGGGATGTTCGCAGGGACAGCCTTGGGGCCTAAAACTCAGTTGTCTAGAAGCCTTGGTAAGGAACTTACTTTGAATAACCAAAGATAATCCGGATTACTGGTAAACTGCACCCTTCTAAACCAATACTGTCCTTTCCTTCATCCTCCCTGTAAGGTGGTTGGCTGCTGACAGTTTGCACCTCTACCAGGTAACTCCCTAGTAACACCTGCAGCCCCTCATAAGGTTCTCATTCCAAGCTCCTGTGTGCTGAGAACCCGGGTTATCAACACTGTTCAGATTCTTCCTAAAGTGAGAGTTGCAAGGCTCTAAGAGAAGGCCTGAGAACATCTATGGTATGAAAAATGTTTGTACTTCTTTTCTTTTTTTTAAAACCTGTACCTGTTTTTTTAATGCTGATTTTGGATACCTGGAAAAATGTTTCCTCCTTTCCTCTTTCTTGTCTGTGTCCTGGTAGATGATAAATTTCTGTACATGAAAATATCTCCTGGGTGGGAAGTTCCCTTCCTTTGTTGCAATGCTCCTAATGGCTTTTTCCGAGGCACAAAAGTATGCTCAGCATCTCCTAACCTCGCCCAGCCTCCCGTTCCCTCCCTTCCACACACACACACACACACACACACACACACACACACCCCCAAGCACATGCCCAGGGCCCTCCCTGAAGGCCCAGCAGTGCCTGTGCCCAGGGGGCATCTCTTGCAGCCCTCCAGCCAGCCGGAGGTGAGACTCTGCTCAGTGTGGGGCCGTGCCTAAGAAACATGGAGAGAAATGAGAGTTTCAGAGAGAATCAGAGGGGAAAACAGAGGCAGAAACCAGAAAGGTCCTACTGTGTGACTGGCTTTCTCCCTGGCATCACCTCCTGTAATCTCCTGAGGGGCCTTGAGCAAATACTGTCTCCATCATCCAGACAGGGAAGCTGCCCAAACCACACCTCGACCCTGAGCCAGTGTGTGCAAATGGATAGAGATTTCTCAGGAGACAGGAGGGCCTGGGGAGGCAGGCGAACCATGAGCGAGCAAGTGATGGACAAGAGATGGAGGAAAGGCTGCAGGAAGACATAGGACAAGGAATGAGGTTCAGAGATCTCAGCGAGCGCCGGCAAGGAAAGCAGGGTCCAAGGGACTTATTCTGACCTATGGACCGTCAGATAAATCCAAGCTAAGTCCCTCCGGGCTGTGGCAGCCCCGTGGTCCTCCCTGTGTCCTGGCAGAAGGGTGCCCAACAGGGCAGTCGGCATTGTGCTCCCTGACCACACCCCAGTCCCGTGTCCCAGATGCCCACCCATCCCCCGGCTGTGCCCCTTCCTTGGAGCCCAGAGTCTGGCTGGCCCCAGGCCCTGCGCGAACAGGACCTGCGGAATTGCCAGTCCCAGATCAGGTGGGGCTGCCTCTCAGGTTTGGTCTTGACCTTCGGCAGCCGCTGGGGAGTGGAGTGTCGGCCACCCTGACTTGATTAACATTTAAATGCCATTTGGTGTGAGGAGGAGGAGCAGCAGTAGAGGTGGAACAACAAACCACGGAGCTGGAGCGGGAGCGGGAGCTGGAGCGGGGCCTCTGGCCAGAGAAGCCTGCTTAGCAGACACTGAATTAGAGATCTTCTCTGGTCCCTGGGGGTCTAGGTGGCCAGGGCTTCTGTTTCTCCTCAGGGGCCTCCAGGTCCAGCTCTGCCTTGAGCTCTTTGCTCTCTTCACCAAGACCGAGGGACAGTGTCCATTGGGTACACACAGGACACAGACAAGGGTCTTTGCCATCCTTTGCAGACCATGGGGCCAGGTGGGGGGGTTCTGACCACAGGCGTCCCTGATCCTCTGGCTTCTGCTCCCGCAGTATCATGGCCTGGCCTGTCCTGGCCCTTGTGCGCCTGGACATAGTGGTACACACAGCCCACCCTCGGAAGCTCCCCTTGGCCTCCCCTCTGCCTCTCCATCCTGGCATCTCTAAGGGAAGGGAAGGAATCCCTGGGTCCCTCTCCAACCCCTCCCGCCCTCCCCAGCAGGGGCTGCCTCTGGAGCAGCTGTAATGGGCCAGGTTGCTCCCCAGCTGGGCATCTCTGAGGGGAGTCTTTCCATTGAGACATGAGCAAAGGCTTTAAAAGCCACTTAAAATGTCCTTAATGAGCAAGAGTAACCCCTCAGGAGGAAAAAAGGCTGGAATAGAGCGTGGAGCTGAGGGGAGCCACAGGGCAAGCCCGCCTCCCCCCTACACCGCCCCTCAAATCTACCTGCGGGTGGGGCCCAGGCACCATTCCAGGCTGCACCTCGGATCCAAGTAGGGGTGTGATTGTAAGCTAAGCAGGCTAATTTTGTTAGCCCCCACGGCTTGATTTGCATATCCAGAAGGAGTGCTGTCCTCGGAAGTCATTAACACAAGAGTCTAAATAACTTCACTAATGGGCAGCGTGCATTTCCTTGGGATTTGCCAGCCCACAGAGCTCTGTCCACTGAAGCGATGAGCTGAACTGGTGGGGCAGCTGCAACAGGGTGAGAGGTTCGAGGGATTACAGTCCTGGGGCCGCAACTGGAAACCCCAATTAGCAGTTCCAGGTCTGATGCATCCTTGAACCCTCCATATCCAAGGTTAGTTTGGATTGAACCCTGCCCTTTGGTAGATGCATCTGTGGAGCCAGATCCAGGGCAGGAATGCAACACCGCCAGAGATCAACACCCTTGTGAAAACGTGAATGTCCCTGTACAAATGACAACTCATGTCCCCTATGAACGGCCTTCTCAAGCAGAATTTTCCAAGGCTTAATGTGTGCTGCTGGGGGCCCTGTGGGGGCTGCTAATCAAAACTAGCCTTTGACGAGTACCTACAATGGGCGTGCCTGTGCTGGGACCTGTCTTACAGCACGTGCCCTCCTCCAGCCTCACCCACCTCGAGGAAGGCGGTAGGACCGCCCCATGGAGACTGAGCAAGGTTAGGGAGCTTTTTCACAGCCATGCAGTTCCGTGGATTAAAGCTAAGATTCAACTCCAGGCCCGTCTGGCTGCAAAGGCCACTCCTCCCACTGATACTCCCCCCGAACTCACACACAGATCTGCAGATGTCCCACCAGAACCCAGACGTCAAGTCAGCAGGGAAGCTTCCCTCCTCCGGAAGGACACTGTGGTCATTAAGAGCGTGGCGCTGCAGCAGCGCTGCCTGCCTCCGGACAGACTCCACCCCTGACCAGCTGCATATCACTGGGCAAGTGATTTCACCCGCCTGGGCCTCAGTTTACTCGTCTGTCCAATGAGGATAATATCAGTAGTCCCACTCTGCTTGTTATGCGAAGTGCTTGGAGTGGGGCCCAGCAGACAGGAAGCTCTCACTCAGTGTTATTAACAGGAGACACACAGGGGTTTCTCCGCTTGAAGGACTCCACAGAAAGCCTTGGTCGTAGACTGCTCAGTGCAGGCTGCATACTGTGCCGATGGTGGGCACCCAGTATTGGGACGAAGTCCCTGGCCCAGCAGTGATGACGTGGCACTAGCCTGCAGCCCCCTGAGGCTCTCTCCCTGGGCCAGATGGTGAGGACCTGGGTGGCCGTGGCTGGAGATTGGGAAGGGGCATTGGGCAGACAGAGCTGAGTAAGTGCAGCAGGCTGCCCCAGCCTAAAATGCAACAACTGATGCCTGCGCTGGGGTGCAGACAGCCTGCAGCTGCTCAGCTCCAGGCCCAGAGATGGCCCGGACCAGCCTTCCAGGCACCCCTGAGATCCTCCCACATGGGCCAAGGTTTCAGGGTACCTGGCCTGGCCTTTTGCTTTCTCCTTGAGAGTTGACATCCCTTCATTTACTCAACAGGTCTTTGTTGAGCTCCTACTATGTGTCAGGCCTCAGGGAATAAGTCAGGCACACTGTGCGCCCTCCTGGAGACTATGGTCCACCAGGCAACCAGGAGTTGACTTAGCACCAGCCCGCAAGTGCATCATTAGTCAGCAGCTTGCGGGAGGACCTGCAGCTCACACCCAAGCGCCTGCGTAGCCTCCCGGGTCCCAGTTCAGCCACGATTTGCAGCTAGGTGTAAAGCACCCCTGGGCTCAGGAGAGCACAAACAAGACAGGATAGTTTGGGGGACCTGCCTCCCTGCCAGCCTCCCCCAGCCCCCCTTCTGCCCTTACACGTCCTGCTCCTGCCGCGTTGCACACACTCACTCACCCTCCCCACCTTTGCACATGCTACCCTCCACTTGGAATGCCCTTAGACTTTCATCCACCTGCAGGCTCCAAGTTCAGACCTCAGCTCCTCTGGAACCTTCGCTGACACTCCCAGATCCTCCTCTAAGCCTCCCACTGGGCCTTGCCCAAACCTCCAAGGTCCCCATGGACATTTCAGGCTAAGAGAACATCAGACCACAAAAGAACAGGGAGTGATTAAGTGAGACAAGTGGCTGGAGCACAAGGCAGGTGCGAGAATGGGTGGGAGAAGGGCTGGGGGCAGCCAGGGCCTGGGGCCCTGTAGGAGGAGCAGCATGCAGGACAGAAAGGGGGAGAGCAGAGGCAGGAAGGTCTGTGGGAGGCTGCCATGGTCACTCAAGCGAGCAGTGTTGAAGGGCTGAGCTCATGGGGCCATGGGGGCGTAGAGCAGAGAGGCAGGGCCTGGACACCCGAGCCAGAGCCAGACGCCAGTGCCTGGTGCGATGCACTGGTGGAGAGATCTGGGTCGGGGTCTGCAAGGCCAAGGTCAGAGCGTGGCTTAGCTGGGGGCTTGGGCAAGCTGCTGACATCACTGCATTCCACGTCTCTCCTCTGTGACAATACTCTCAGGATTGCTGAGAGGATTTGTGAGATCAGCATGAAATGTGTGGCCACTGCTGGCCACAGGGGCCCTCCACTGATGCTGGTCCCTTCTGACATTGGGGTCCTCCACGTGCCTGGGGATGTGGGATCTGTGTCTGCCTCTCTTCTCTCTGCACCCCTGCCCTTCTGGCACCTCCCTCCATGGCCTTCTCTCTGTTTGGGCCTCTCTCTGGGCCCCTGTCCCACACCCCCGTTCTCTTTTTCTCTTCACTGCCTCCCTACCCTTTCAATTCCTATTACCCAGAACAGAGGAATATTTTATTGTTTGGTGTCTTTATTAAATCAAGTTTTATGTTCCCTGTTTTTCATTTTTAAAGTGGATGAGTGCCACACTATATTTTTCTATTAAAAAGCAAAAACTAAACAGAGTAGCTAGGATGGCCCGCAGTGGTTCTGTCCATTGGTCAGTGCTCCTTGATAGAAAACTAGGAGGTGAGGTGTTCTCCCAGGCCACGGGGATGCCACCTCATTCAGAAAATGAGGGGCTCTCCGCACACCCATAGCAGCATCTCCAGAGAGGTGCTGGGGAACAGGGGACCAGGCCTTGGGCTGAGCTGAGTGCCTGTGGCTGGTGAAGACGGAGGCCACAGGGTGTGCAGAGCCCCTCCTGGTGCCCTGCGTGCAGGTCCTCCACTGCGGCTCCCCAGCAGATGCCTCCCAGGCTCTGCTGAGTCCTGGCTCCCCACTGGCTTATCCCCAAGGGGCAGTGGCACAAGAGCACAGGGAGGCCCACTTTAGCTCCTTCATGGTCCCATCTTGGTGGAGAGGATGACGTGCCGTGGGGGTGAGTGCAAGGCCCAGAAACCACCTCCACCAGGGAGCCTGCCTGGACTGCTTCTGCCCACTCAGATCATGGCCCAATATCTCTGTCCTTTCAGGCCTGTGTTTTCAGTTTAAAGTTTACAGTTCATCATGTTATAGCACACACACGCAGGCACACGTGCACACACACACCCTCCCAACATGGTCACACACTGTCATGCACATGTACCCAAATACACACTTAAAAACGTCGCATGCCTTCCTGCATACAATCAGGCCACCTCATGGGGATTCATCTTCTGAAACATGTTCACCTGTGTGTACACACTCACAGACACAACTGTGTACCCTTGAACACTTACACTTCACCTCCCCAAGCAGGCTCACTGTGTCACTCTCGCAGGCAGTCACATACACACCCAGCCACGCCTAGACACAAATCAAGCATTTCCAGGAACACACACTCATGCACACACACAAGCACAGGAGCACATTTGCATGCGTGCACACATATACGCATATGCAGATACACACGTGCACGCACGCATGCACACCATGATCACCCTTTATGTCCATCCATAATCTGATCCTAACAAATAGGCACCAAAGCGCCCCCATTCTGCTCCCCCAGACCTTCCCGTGGGCGGGTTCCTTCTCTGAATACCCTCCTGCACCCAAATGCTAGGAGCCCCACCCTAGGTTCTGCAGAGAAAGAGCTGGAAACCCAAAGCCTTCCTTATTGAAACCTCTGTCCACTGTGGGGGGGGGGGGGGGGGGGGGGGGGCGGTGCTCACTGGCTCCTGAGTGCCACCTTCCTGGCTCCCACAGCAAACCAGAATTACCAAAGTGACCTGAACAGCAGGGCGGGCCTTTAGAGCCCCTACAGGCAGGTTCCTCAGAGACCCCTTGGAGGACGCGAGGGCAGGAGGCAGCCGGCCCTTTGCCTCCTGGAGCCCCTGGCCCTGGGCCTCGGCTCACCCTGCAAGATGCCCACCACCACAAGCCTCTCACAGGCCGCAGGGTGAGGAGTCAGGGGAACAGAAGCCAAAATGGAACCACCTCATTCCTGAAGCCTCCAGTTTTAGAACCTGGCCCAAATGGACCAGGTTTGCCAAGAGAATAGATTACTTTTTTCACCTACCCGCAGGGACCAGAATGTTTTCAAGGCTAAATTTGTATGTTGCCACTCACGGGCCCGCGGAAGAAACATCCTAACGGAGGTGTCTGGAAGTTCTCCCAGGCACACATCAGGATGCAAATGTCCAGGTCCTTTGCAGCCCTCCCCCAGGCCCCAAGCTGGGTGCGTCTGCTCCTCAATCTGTGGTGCATTTTCTCTCCGTGGTGATCTCCGAGGCTGGGCGTCATGGGGGCGAGGCTAGCCTTCTTCTCCCCTGCTCTGCTTGGCAGGTTACTCACCTAGACTCAGTTTGACCATCTATAAAATGGGATACCAGTGCTTCCTCATACAGCTCTTGGGCAGGGGAACGAGCTCCTGGCGCACTGCCTAGAACATGGGAGATGCTCAAGAAAGTTCCGTTCTTCCCCTAAGACTCTACGCACTAAGAAGAATGTCCTGAACTCACACCTCTGGCTCCGGCCTTCATCCTAAGGACCAGTTGTCACACCCCTTTGGTCCATTTGACATCTCCACCTAAAGTCTTAGCAGAGTTGACAGCAAACTCATCACCTCCCTTCCTCCCCAGCCCCCCCATCCCATCTTCCCCTGCACCCCCCAGCTGCTGACATCCTTATTACAGTCAATGGCCAATGGCATCACCTCCGTCAAGACTTCAAGTCCCCATGAGGGGCTTCCGGTCCCTCCCACCTGCTAACCTGAGCCCCAGTGGTCCTTCCCCCATGCCCCATTGCTGCCGGCAGACCCCAAGTCCTCCTTGTTTTCCTGGGGCCCTTTGCAAGAACATCCCAGCTGGTTCTCCTCACACCCTACCCCATTACCTCAAAGCCCTCCCCAGGTGCCAACCTGACTGCTCCACTGCTGTCCCCTGGGATTGCTCAATCTGCATTCCCCCTACCCCCAGGAGTTTTACTCTATCTATAAAACCACATGCCCAATCAAGTTTACCCCTGGCCCCTCAGCCCCTCGAGAAAGGGTCTTCTCTGAGGCATTCTTGTACACAGCGCAGGTACCAATGGCCCAATTCTGTCCAGTCCCACCTCTATACCTTGGTTTCTATCTTTCTCTGCCTTCCCAGGTGCCTCCTCTCCGCTGAGTCTCACACCTCCTCCCAGGAGCCTTTGCTTACCTTAGCCTCCCCACCCACCTCGAAGTAGAAGCTTCCATCATCTAAGCCAGCGCCCCGCCCTCCCCCGCCTCTGATCTGACTTCCAGATTCTGACCTGAATTTGGTTGCTGAGAATGGTGACTAAGAGCCCACCAGCTCTGGGGCCAGGCTGCCTGGGCTCCAGACCAGACACTTTTCTTTTCTGTAGAATGGGGAGGAGGTGACGTGGAGGATGAATGGGGTAGTGTGTGTCAGTTCTGAGGACGGTCTGGGTACAAGGTGAACACTCAAAACTGGTAGCCGTCCTGCTCGTTCTGCCTGGTGGCTTGCTTTGATGTTCTTGTCCTGGCCTTGCCCAGATGGCACACCGCCTTCAAAGCCATGGTCTGGACCCCTGCCCTTGCAGCTACCAGGACTCTGGTGTAGAGCCCACGAGAGCAGGGCACAGCTTGATGTTTGAAAGAGAAAGGAGGAGGATGCCGCCAGCACCACACTGCACCCCCCTTATTTAAGCTGCGGCTACTGGCCCACCATTTAGAACCTTGTATATCCAGACAGTCTCCACTATCCTGACTTCATCTGCTGGCCACTCCTGTGGCTGATGGAGCTTCACCTGAGCAGTGAGAATTATTCTTGAAAGCATTTTTTTCTAGACACCAGCTCAACCTCAGGGCACAACCAGCCCCTTCATATCAAAGGCAATCCCTTTTGGCAACCAGTCAATTGGAGTTGAGGACACAGGCAACCCACTGGAGACCTGGGCAGGAGGTTTCGGGATCCACTGGGCCGGGGGCACAGGCAGGCGGGAGGGGAGAGGCACCATTCCTTGGAGAGGCGGCCGCATGTACATAATGCGTATAAATGTATATAATAATCATTAGCAGCGATTCAGCTGTCTGCCGCTGGTTTGCAAGATAAATTGCATTAATCAACACGATGCCTTCAGAACTTTTGGCGAGCCGTTTCTTATGCTAATTGGGCCACTTAAAGTAGACTGTCATTGCACCAGGATCTCCGGCTGTCAAGACAATTACTGGCATATGCAAGTCCCTCCCTCCCAACCCCCCTCTCCCCTACCATCACCTTTTCTTTTTTAAATATAATATTAATGAGAAGAGCTATGCTAATTACCTGGCCAAAAATAAAACCTTGAAAGAAGAAAGGGGGAGATGGATAAGGATGCAACCCACAGGGGGAACTTGGGTTACCTTGAGGGCTGTAGGGAAGCCCTCTGGGTGGGGGCTCCCTGGAAGAGGCGGTAGGATCAAAGACCAGCCAGGTCAGAGCTCCTGCTGGAGTGGAGTCCTGACACATCCTCCCTGCCCTTGGTGACCCTCAGGACTCAGGTCAGACACATCGTGAACCCTGGGATGGGGGACCCCAGAAGCTTAGGGTCTTGAGTGAAAAAAGCCTACAACCCCAGAACCAAACATTTCGAACCTTCTAGACTATAAGAGATCAAGGAACCCTTGAAAAGCCATCTGATTTCAGCCTGTCTCCCTGAAAAGACCAGCAAAATAACCTGCTGATCAAGCAAGGCCAAGTGCATTGCCTACCTCAGGAAGAGAAGGCACCCACCATCTTGGTGGCCTTAGTGATGTGTCAGAAGGGGGAGGCATTTATAGGATTGAGGATCTCGTTGGAGGTGGGTCTTGCAATGTGGGCACCTAATTGGAATTGGGCAGAGTTGTCAAAATAAAACCAGAGCTGGACAGTAGTTAAAGCAGAAAAACAGATTTTATCCAGGAACTACTGTGTTACCGCACAAAGGGCACGATCTGCTTGCTACAAGACAAAAGCCAATCGTCAAGAGGCAAGATGGTGGCAGAGAAAGGGCATTTTATTAAGTGATAAGCTAGCAAATCGCAAGATGGGGGGACTAGTGTCCTACTGGGTTATAGGGGAGGAGGTTAGGAATGTTGACCCTCTGGTGTTACAGACTAGGAGTCACCACACCAAATTGACTCTCTGTCCGGGGGTCATCACGTTCCTAAGGAACCCAAAAGAACAAAGTTATCATCTCATTGCAGCTGGGAAGTATGTAGACAAGCAGGGATCATAAAATCTACAGAGCAGTTAGATCTCCTGGAGGGTGCATATCCAGCTGGGTTAGTTAGTCAGAGGTCATTCAAAGTTACAATACGCTCTCTTTTCTACAATATGGCTTCCCTTATGTCAACCTTGTGTTGAGCCAGTCTCAATTGCAATAGGGGAAAAGAGATCTCAGGATAGGTCTCGGCCTTAATTCCAAATACAGCATAGATAAGTGGGGATTTATAGCCAAGGAGCAAAGGGGCAGTGGATAGAAAATTCCTAAAAGGAGACATCAGAGATAGGGGGGTTCTGGCAAACCTGACTTGACAGGATTCTTGCTGAAGGCAGGCCAGGGCAATCAGACATGGCCCGCGGGATGACAGGTGAGGCATCTGGTGATGGTGATGTGAGGGTGATCAGACATCCAGGGGGCCAGTTCTCTCTAAACTGACTTGACAGGATTCTTGCTAAAACTGGGCCGTGCAGCCCAACAAGGACAAACACCAAGGTCGAGGCCTAGAGGGCTAAGAGGAGCTTGGCTAAAGTTTAGTCAAGGAGCTGGTCCCTGTCAGGTCTATGAGATGACGGTTTGGAACTGGGAGACACGAGGGTTTTGAGCAGGTGAGATGAGTGAACAGTCTTTCGCAGGCGCCCAGGTGAGTGAACTCCTGTCCCAAGACGGGGAGCTGAGTGGTTTCTTGTTCAGAAACATGGAATTTCAGGAAGTTCCTGGAACAAACATCATTTACTGGCAACTTTCTCTACCTGGCTGAGAATCTCCTGGAAGGGTCAAGTCAGGTCATGTGGAAGGTGTGGTCTCCATCCATCAAGCAGTGGGCTGTGGGCAGTTGTTCTCCGCATCTGCATTTGTCACGGTGGGTTTGTCACGGTGGGACAGTTGTTGACGGCCCTCATCCACCTAACTGGACACTGAATTCTATCAATTCTTGCTCCTGACTCAGTCTCTAGTACATTCCTCTCCTAAACTCCACTGCCCTCACCTGATTTCAGGACCTCCCTGGGACCCTTGTCACGGAGGCTTCCAGAGTGGCCCTAGAAATCTAGTCACAGTGACCGCACACTGCTGCAGAACCGAGTCCTCTCGCCTGGTCTGGACACCCAGGGCCGCCTCTACCGGGTCCCTGCTTGCTTCTCCCCTCCCACCTCCCCCTCCCGCCTCTGGAGAGGTAAACTCTGTGCAGCCTCCCCCCTACTCCACTCAGTCAGTTTTCTGCCTCTGGGTCTTTGCACCTGCTGTCCCTCTGCCCAGATGCACCTCTCAGCTCGTGCTCCTGGCAAAATCCTTTAGGAATCAACTGCACCAGCTGCCCTCCAGCAGGTCCTTGGTCACTTGCTGCTTCGTGGCCCTGATCGGCCTGGACAAGCTGCAGCTCCCCTGCCTGAGTTGTTTGTTTCTAGGCAGGGCCTGTCTTATTCCAGGGTCATCCTTGGTGTTTGCAAACCACATTTGCTGGTCCACATTTGTGCTTGAGACGAGCTTGTGAAGTAAGGGGATACATCTTTCTATTGCCTTTTGGGTAAAAGAAGGAATTCTTCCTTAGGCCCACTGCAATGCCTCCTGCGTTAATGTAAGCCATTGTGTCCTCAGCTGGTTGCCTCTTCCTCTATAAACCCACCACGGAAAAGACCCAGCCCCCATAGGCGGCCACAACTCCACACTGACAGGCCACTCTGGTCCCTTAACCTTGACCTGGGGACCTCCCAGTTTCTCTACCGCTTCTGTCCTGCTCTTGCTAGATCCTACACAGACTCTCCAGAGGAGGGACGGGACAGTCATTGTCCTTGATTCAGGTTCAGGGAGGGAGGGCAGGAGTCCTCTCAGGAAACGGAACAATGCAGACCCCCATCTCGGTGTTTTCTGACTTGGTTTCCATGAAGTGAGTTACCTCTGACCATGTCCAGCATTTGCCTCCGGCTCCTTGTCACCCTACAATGGGGAGCATGGGCGGAGAGATTATGGACTGAGGTGGCACTGCCAGCAGGGGGCCCCCATGCCCTGAGCCCCTGCTGTGCTGTGCGGATGGACAGGACACCCTCAGCGGCAGGGAGCAGGAGCAGGGGCTGCCAGAGGAAAGGACACAGGGAGGCCGGTGAGCTGGGAGGATCCGGCGCTGGCAGTTTTCAGGAGCTTGTCTGTGTGCGACCATTGCTTCTGAGTCTCACCTCCTCCTGGTGAGGGACATAGGACCCTGCTTAGCAGATGAGGAAACTGCAGTCAGACGGATCAGATGGCAACGGATTTCCATACTCTTTCTGCAAAGCTGTTCAGAGAAGGAAAGAAAAAGGGCCTCAAGAGAGAAGAGCCCAAGCAAAAGGCAGAGGTCGATGCAGCCGGAGCAGAGAACCGAGGCTCCAGGGCACGGCGAGCGGGTGGGGACGGGCCCGGGGCTGGAGGACTGGTGGGCAGGGGGAGAAGGGCCATGCCGACCTCAGGTACCCCTGCCCCACCCCTGCCAGGCCCACAGCCTCTCTCCCAGGCACCCCTGCACCTCTGATTTGCCCCGTCTAAGCTGGAAGCATTAGAATCTGTTGGAAGAAGGGACAAAGGGAGCCCTCAGGGAGGTCCCCACCTTTGCAGGAGCCCTAATCTGAGGACCCAGAACCAACTCCGGCCCCGGGCAGGCCAGGCCACAGCAGGCATGCCGAGGAGGGCCCAACTCTGCTCCCTGCCCAGCTCCTCCAGCCCCCACCCCCACACCCCACAGGAGGGTGGGACCCCGTGCCCCCGCGCACCCCAGATCCTCAGTGGACCAGTCTGTCTGTTGTTCCTCCCACTGCCTGGTTGTACCTCCTCTCCCAGTGAAGCCAGGGAGCCCCGGCCAGGCAGAGGGCAGGCACAGCAGGTAAAGGGCTGGCTCCCACCCCTCCAGAAGGTGCTCAGGTGAGAGTGAGGTGGGGGCAGGCCGCGGAGGCCCCTCCAGCAGAGGGTGTGCAGCTGCCTCGGTTGGTCCTTTTTGTGGTGAGGGAGACCTGCCCAGGCAGAGGGGGGCAGGGAGAGCTTGTCCGGGACACTTTCCAGGATAAAAGCAGATAGTCAGGCACAGAGAGACCGGCACAGGGTGGGGGAGGCCCTTGCAAGCCCCTTATTAATAAATGAATAATCGGCATAGTGGTCCTCTGACTGATGAGCACAGCAATGCATCAGCATCTTCCACGTGAGGCCACCGATAAATCTTCCCTGCGTGGCCACTGTCATCAACCCACTAGGCCAGAGAGGGTGGGGTGATAGGGAGACTCTGGAGACTCCCAGGGCACCCCCAGCGCTCTGGGGCTCTGCCTTCTCTTCTGAGAGATGTCTGAGAGCCTACAGATTCCTCTGCAGCTCCCACCATCAGGCAGCCTGGAGTGCCCCCGAGGTTCCTTGCATCAAAGCCTCTTGTTGCGGTTGGGAACTGCTTCCTCAGGCTCCACTCACCTCCCATCAACCCTCCATCAGCAGGTCCTGGAGGTCTCATGTCCAGGTCACATCTCCCCCCCCACCCACCACTCCCATCCCCCTTCACCCTCCCCCTCCTTCCCTCTGCTGTGTCCTCCGCTGCTGCTCAGGTTAGGCACTTCCTCCTTCAAACCTGTCAACAACTCCCAGGGCTGCTGGAATAAGGACTCACTAGGATGGGATCCTGGGGCCCTGCTGACTTCCCCACCCCAGCCCAAGCCTACTGGGCCCCCCACAGCCACCTCAACTGTTCTGAAGCTCCTCACTCCTACCCTCTCCCTCTGAACCCCACCTGGTGCGCACCCCAGGGCCTTTGCACAAGCAGTTCCCATTGCCCCAAGGGCCTTCCCCGCCTTCCTCTGCCGCCCCCACCCCAGTTCCATGTGCTTACCCTCAATGTCACCTCCCCAGAGATGCCTTCTCCAACTGCCCTATCTAAACTGCACAACCCCTCCCCGACTTTTCTCTGTCCCTGCCCCTGCCAACAATGAAATTGGCAATACTGTCACACCTATCTCCCACTCTGAGTTCATTTCCTGCCTCCTCCCCGGGGAGCAGAGCCCTGTCCTCCCTGGGCCTCCCCACAGAGGTGCCTTCCTTCTGACTTACCATGTTCTGAGCGTGTCACCTCCCAAGGGGTGTGCATTCAGAAGGGGACTTTGACTCATTCAGTAGGGTGATGCTCTCATGGTGTCGTATTAGGCACTGGGTGGCCCAGTGGAGGAGGTGGGCACTGTTCTGGACCGGAGGGGAGCCCCTCATTCCCCTACCACACACGGGAGGTGACAGTGGGACATCCCTGCTCCACGCCCCAGAGATGGCCTCCACGGTGAGCCGGGAGGACAGGCACAGCATGCCTCTCCCCAGGAAGGCACCATTTGGAGTAATCAGTTTTTTAATTACTAGTAATTAAATGTGTGTAACCTGCCCAGCTGCCACTCCAGGAACTGGGACAGAGCTCCTGGGGGTGCAGTGGGTCAGGCGCACGCTGGGCGTGGCCCAGCCTGTCTTCAGACACCTTGGTGCTGAGGAGGGTGGATGGGCAAGCAGGAATGAGAGGTCAGCGTGGGCTGGAGAGACCTCAGCCTCAGGGTGGGCTGCCTGCATTTCTGTCCCAGGGCTCTCCAGCCTCCATGGGGCCTCCTTCCATTTTCCCTTCAGCCTGCAGCAGCAGGACACCACACATGAAAGGCAGATGCTTGCAAGGGGGTCCCACCATTCAGTTTCCTCCCTCCCAGCTTCCCAGGTGCCCAGCAACCCCCAAGGGAGTCCTCCCAGGGCATCCCCCAGGCTGCTGCTCCACCGAGCAAAAAGCCTGCCTCATCCCCAAACCAAAGCACTCAGTTAATTTAAACATCTATGGAGCATCTGCAGCCACCCCTCAGGGAGCCCACACCTCCCCCTTACCTCACCTCTCCCCCGCCTCCACCAGGTTCAGACTGAGGCTGGCTGAGGCCGGGCCCTCCAGGTCACACCTGCTCTCAGGTTTGACCCTTTGCGCTGCCCTTGGCTCCCTGGCACCTCCACCTCACTCTCCCTGTCACTCTCTCTGTCCTGTCCCTCTCTCTCAATTTCATCTCTTTCCTGCTCCCCCACTTTATCTCCCACTTAGGGTCTTTTGCAGAACTAGTAAGATAAGGAATAGGCAACCTCCTTGCTTTCTTGCAGTTCCCATTTGGGGAATGGGCAGTGGAGCCTAACGATGCTCTAATGAAACCCTTCCTTATAGGAGCTCCACATATCGCCAGTCCTGGGACTCCAGCCTCTTCAGAGATGGAGCCACCGGAGGTCTCCTGAGGGGCTCACACTTCATGGCCCCTTCCACCCCCTTGCTTCAGTTCTCCCCTCCTCACCACATCCTACATCCTGCACACATGGGCTTGAGTAGATTCTGAACAAACAAGAGGAGGGTTCCAACAGATGGACCAGAACTGGGGGCTACAGGCACTGATGGGATCAAGGAGGGCATACTCCCCTCTCAGAGCCTTCAAAACAGGACAGAGGCCTCCTGTGTGCATGCTTGGGGGTGAAATCCAGGAGGCTGCAAGGCCACCCATAGGCTGGGCT
Source organism: Equus quagga (assembly GCF_021613505.1). NCBI lineage: Eukaryota > Metazoa > Chordata > Mammalia > Perissodactyla > Equidae > Equus > Equus quagga. Next base: position 36,640,957 of record NC_060275.1, read on the forward strand.
GTCAGGGCGAGTCCCCCGCTTCAGCCACGAGTCCCTCATCTGTCAAGAAGGAACGGTGACAGCTCCTGTCTTCAGGTTCACGGGCGGCCGCATGCCTCTGAAAGCCCTTTGCCAGCGTGTAACATGGGGTTAGTGCATGGATAGCAGAAACGGTGAGCACTACAGAAAGCCAGGCAGATGTGCACGGCGACTGCGACTCCCATTAACTCGGAGGGAGAGCACTCTCTTGCTTCACACTAGAGCCTCTCCTTGTCTCGGCAAGGACGAGTTCTTCCAGCGTCTAACTCTAATTCCTCCTGCTGCAGCCAAGGAGTAGTACCATGTTTCCCTACCCACCCAGAAAGCAGATGGCCCACCTTTGGATCTTAAAAACAGCCCCCAGGAGACACTGTGGTCCACATTACCTCTTTTTTTCCTCTGCCCCTCAGCACCCCAGGGCTCTTGTACTCTGTCCTAGGGGCTGCTTGCAGGGTATAGTCCAACAGCCTGTCGTCGGCACTGGCTCCTTGGGACCCTGTGGAGTAGGCAGTGTGGGGAAACGTGGCCCTCGATGATCTGGCTTTTACCTGGCACTTACTCTGGGTGCCCGGCCCCATGCTGGGCACCACCCTGCCTGCCCTTGCAGGACTCAGCTTCTCCGGGGAGATTCAGGCGTGAGCCATCTTGAGCAGGCCGTTGCTAATGTGGAGTCTACAGACAGTCTTGGGCAGTGGATGGAGCAAAACGGGGAGGCATGATGCTGGGGTCATCTAATGGGCTTCCTGGAGAAGGCGGCTCTTAGATAGAAGCCTTTGAAGAATGGGGAGGAGCTGGGCTGGAGGGAGACCATTCTCGGCAAGGAGAAAAGCATGGGTTAAGGAAGGAGGGAAGGAGGGACAAGCCGGATTGAGGGGCAGACTGGCAGGAGTGAAAGGTGAGGGTTTGGGGAGCGGGGAGGCTGGATGGGGTCTGCTCCAACACACATGCATCCTCCGGCTTGTTGACACACATGTTCTGGGAGAGCCAGTGTTTGCAGAGCATGAAGTGTGGGCAGTGCCCAGGTGGTCATGGTAGGCAGGAGGATGCCGTGTGCACAGACTAGCTACCCCGTGTAGACGCACAGGTGCCCAGTCCGCAATCAAGCAGTCCCTTCCTGTCCCGCTCATACACACGCTCCGGGTGGGCGGGGGCAGGCGTGGAGGCCAAACACAAAGCGACGGGGCCGGAGAACTCACGGCTCCGAACCCTTAGCCTGCGCCTGGGCGCCATCTGGTGGTTGTTTGGAGCACTGCGCCCTCCGAGGTTTCAGGCCTCTTGGAGCATTTGGGATGTCACACCCAGAGGTGACATCCCTGGTCACACACACGCAGAATCATCGATGGCCGGTCATGACACGATGGCACCAGCCCTAATGCACACAAGGCCTCACAAGAAAACTCCAGCAGGTCCACGTGGACATATATACAGTCATTGCCGTTCACACTTCTTTTTACCTCTTCTCGCCAAATAAAATTTAAGTAAGGGTAGAAAATACTAGTCACATCCCAACACAAATATAACACAGAGAACATCTTCCGAGCGTCGATCTGTTTTCATCACACCGTTCATTCTCTCCCTCAGTCACACTGCACGTTTTCAAGCTCACACATCTGGCTGGACCTCCTCCTTGGACATGAGAACGGGGGTGGCTCCGCAGAGAACCCCACTGGTGTGCGTGCTCACACAGGCCACGTGGAGGCAGGACCCCTGGGCCCTTCTCATAATCCATCACGTTATAGCCCCCGGGGCTCCCTCACGCTAATAGGAAGGGTAGAAATAAACACACTCTCTAGCGTTGGTTTTGTCTCAAGAGGCTCACAGCACATCTTTACATCCACTGGCTTAAACTCCAGCTATTACTTCCCCCCATTATTTCCCAGTGAAGGCACTGAAGTTCAGAGAGGTTAACTCATCCAGGGTCGCAAGACCAGGAGCTGGCTGTAGGGACCCCAGGCCCCCTCCCCTGGGCTCTGGCCTATGCTCCCTGGGGAGGGCAGGGCTGCCTGGAGAACAGAAGCCTAGGGGCAGAGGGCAGCCTGGATGCCCACTCCTCACTCCTGCTCTGCACTGCCTCCCAGAGGCCTCTCCAACCCTGTAAGGCAGGGACCCGTCCCCACTAAGGCTGCCACAACAGAAAACAGAGCATGGGGTCAGTTATTCTGTGAGAGGTGAAGGCTGCCCCTGGAACCAGCCAGGGGGCCAACCCTTGTGCTCTCCAAGCTGAAGCTGCTCATAACAGTTTGCTGTCCTTGAGGGGCCCCAGGCACTGCTGGCAGGGAGCAGCTGGACTTGGGAGGAGGCTGTATATGCTTCTGTGTCTGTGTGTGTGTGTGTGTGCACACACATGCATGCACTGTTATTTTCCCCCAGTCTAGATTGCATCCTGTGTGGATACAAAATGGTCACAGTGCTCCCAGGACAGAATAACAAGGGATGGCTCTAAGAGGTTAGGTAGAGGGAGCTTGAGGAGGAGAAAGGAGGCTGGAGGCGGCACCTAGGAAGAGCTCCAATGTGCCTCCATCGAGACTGGGACACACACACACACAGAGCCCCACGGAAAACACAACCTGCAGATACCCATTTATAGGTAGACCACCAACAAGCTGAGTGTGCAAATCTTAGCAGAGGGACCCAGATCAGTCAGAGAGGGGTAGGGATTAATCAGGGCCAACTTCCTAGAGGAGGAGAGTCTTGAGCTTCGTGGCCTCAGGAACCCATTAGAGAGATAAGTCCCTGCTATGAGACAAGCATTCTTATCAGCTTTCATGTGAATACCTTGTTTAATAACCATAGCGACACTTACTTGGAGGAATTATCATTTCCCTTTTTATGGCTGAGGAAACTGAGGCTCAGCAAAGTCAAGTAACCTGCTGAAGGTCACACAGCTAGTAAGTGTCAAAGCTGCGATGGAAACTTTAGCCTTCTTGGCTCCTAGGAGCACTTTCTTTCATCATCATACAATCCTACTATGAGAAGGAACCTAAGTGGTCTTAGGGCCTAACTGAGCATGCGTGGACGGCAGCCCCAGAATCTGCTTGAGCACCCTCCCAGGACAAGTGGCAGTCCCCACGCTGCAAGGCAGGCTGGACCCTTATTGGAGTAGGAGATGCTCCTCCTGTATCCTGACCCCCAAAGCTGGGTGAAAACCCTTACATTCTCTACCCACTGCTTTCTAGCCCTGTGGAGACAATATGATGCCCCCACCCCTGCTCCAACCTTCATGTAAGCTGGTTTCCAGACATGTCCCAAAATGTGGGTCCAAATGGACGTTCTTATCCTATGTCTGAGCACCCGGCATATTTCCACCTAAATGTCGGCGTCTGTGTGGACCGTGGGCCAGATTCCCCTCCTGGCAGCAGCAGACAGAATCCTGAGCTGGTTGCACATGTGGGTGCTACCTCCCCCTCTGCTCCTCTGGGCTCATCAGGGCTATGGGTTTCCCAGGGGCAGCCCAGCCTGCACTCCCCGGGGTGGACCCCCTGCGGGACACACAGCTGTACCACGGCCCTGGTTATTCACACACAGATGGATCCGTTTCCGGCAGGTTACAGTCCAATCTGCTGAAACCTAGCTTCCCAGTCTACCACGTCCCACTGAGACCCCACCGTAGGGAATCCCCAGGGCTGGTGCTTTTCCCCAGTCACCAAGGTGGTTCTCCACCACCAACCCTACCTTAACAATTGTCCCATATGAATGTAGGGTGTACAAAGGGGTGGAAGCTCCAAGTGGCTCAGGCTTCAGCTGAATATCAATGGGACTGTATCTAACAGAGACATCTGACTCACAGGTGGAGTGAGCATCCCGTCATGGGAGGTGTTCAAGCTGAGGCTGCCTGAGCACTGGAGGCGGCTGTGAGATTGCTGCCAGTATCTCACGGGTGGTGGGATTAGACCCCTGTCATCTTCTGAGTCTGTGATTCACTGTCACTGTCATCTCCATGGACACCTTCTTTAAAATCAATACATGTTTAGCATGACCATCTGAGAAAACCCAACAGACTCCTGCCCAGGGATCTTGGTCTGGCAGACCCTGGGGTAGAAGATGAGGAGGACATTGACCATCAAGGTCGACCCTCAGGCCTCTGGGACTAGAGGACAGGAGAGGGCACTGGGCTCAGGAATGCTTGTTAGATGGATGAATAAATGAAAGAGTAAGGGAATGAATGAGTGATCAGCTACAAGACCACATCCCTGTTTGATCCTCTTCCTGCTCCGAGCCTGACCCTAAATTCAGAGAACCCGCAGGCTCCCCTGGGACTCCCCACCCTATAGGGCCCAGCCCCATAGCCTCGTGAGAAATGCTGCAATGCTGGGACCCAGTATCTGTCACCTGCTTGAGGGACCTCAGCTCAGTCGGTGCAGAGCCCAGCCCAGCTGGCAGAGGCATCAGCCCAAGAGCTCAGAGAGCCATAAACCAGCTTTGCCCTCCAAACAGATCCGGCACTTCTGAGATCAGAATGGACACCTCACCCCAGGAATAGACTGCATTTCTGGGCCCAGGGTTTGTAGGGAAATGTGTGCTGACACACCATGCAACCCCAGGCACCGGCATGAGGGTGACTGTGGGATGCTCTGTATGGGAGAACAGTGGGACACACAGAGTCCCACATCACTGGGAGTCCCAAGGCCAGGGGTGGCTGCGCCCCGGGAAGCTCTGTGCAGGCCCTCTCCCCTCAGCCCTCCCTCCCCACTTCCTCCTGTCTGTTCATTCACTGGCAGCAGCATAACCAGGTCTGCACACGAAATATACCCACAGAAACTTCCAAGCCTTTGCACACATGCGACTTCATGCATGGGCACACACATGCACACTTATCCAGGTGCCAGGACCCTCAGAGCCCAGCTCAGGTAAGCACCCTCCCCCAGGCCCAGCAGAAGTCCCACTTTCCAGTAAAGGGATCCATTTGGGGGACAAACACTCCCCCTCCCCATGCTGAGGGAGTGGCTTGGCAGCAGGGTAAAATTTATCATCATTATCCTAATATCATCTCCAGGCTCGACAGTGGCAGCAGCTAAAGAAAATACCAAGGCTTAACTTGGGGCACGTGGGAGAGCGAGGCAGAAGATAGGAAATATGATTTATGATGGAAATCAATGCAATCATAATACTCTGTGCTTGTAAAATTGGGCTGCGCCTCCTGTGCCCACAGGCCTACTTCCGCCCTGCCTGTCAGAGGATGACGCAGACCCTGGGGCCTGGGGCCATGGTGGGTGCGGGGACCCAAATGGTTGGGATACTGCCCATCTTCTTTCCCAGCCTTCATTGGGGGGAATCGGGGTGCAGGGCATTGTCTGAAGAGGAAGATGGAAGGAAGCAAATTAACGTGTATCAGTCCAGATCTTGGCCACTTTTGCCCACATGGTTTTACCTGCTGCTCACAACACTACCCTGTGATGGTAGAGAATTCTGTGCTGCACTTTCAAGTCCATGAAACTGGAGCTCAGAGAGGCAAAGTGACTAAGTTAAGGTCACGCTAGTCATGGCAGAGCCAGTTGTGCAGTTCCCATGACATCACGTAGCCTGGTGTAGATGTGGAAAGGCTGTAGGGTGCTGCTCGCGCCATGTGGTGTGAGGGGCCCCAAGAAGGTTCCACCTCACCAAAAACATCTCCTCTGCCTATCCCAGCATCCAGAATTCCACCTTTAGCAACATCCCTTTGACATAAGCCATATCCTATTCAGTTTATAAAATGTAGTGGTGGTGGTGATGGTGACAATAATAGTGATGGTGACAAGGTGATGGTGACAATGATGGTTTTTCAGACGTATTTGTCACAAATATGGGGCAGGGGGTCAGAGTAAATTGCAGGCGGGCATTGCAGCAAGTACTGGAGATAAACTTATTTCTACCTCACAACTTTTCTATAACTGAGCCGAGAATCCTACACCGGGTGACCTAGAAACGGGTGGAGCGGTCCCTGTTCCTGGAGAATTGGACCTGAGCATTCTTCTGTCACTGACTGGAAAGTCTTCACTCTAGCAAGTGACAAACAAGTGACAAGCCATTTGTGCTAAAGATGGGGGCATGGGAATGGTGGAAAAATGACTTCCAAGGATCCCCCACCTGCGTTCCTGCCCACTGGCGGGTGAAGCAGGGGTAACTGAGGGAGCCTCCTCACAAGGGCATTTTCTCCTTAGTCCTCTTAGAACAAGGCCCGGTTTAAGGGGAAGGGAGGAGGGAAGCAGTGAGCCAGCTTTCTCCTGGCTGCACTTGAACTCAGCAGCAGGGAATGAGATCACACCCTGGTAAACAGCGGCCGCCTGGGGAGGGCCAGGCCTCTGGGGACCACAGAGGCTGATGGCGGATGGCCTTTGTGAGGGCGCAGGCAGAGTTCAGCCCCGAGGAAGCTCTGAGGCCTGGACCTCAGGAAGGAGCCTTAAATGGGGCTCCAAATGTGGAGAGAATCCCGAGGAGGGGGCGTGGGGCTCCCCAGCCTCTCCACCACATCCTCCTCTCTCCCCGCCTCCGGGGACACCGGGGCCCAGGCCAGCTCTGCGTCCGCCGTCAGCTTCCTGTCCACCAGACCCGGGACCAGCCCCTCTCTGATCAGCTCCTCCAGGCCCCTGAGGAGCAAACAGAGACAGAGGCGAGGCTGCTGCAGGATCGGAAAGGGTTGCGGGGAGGAGGATGGCATCCGTCTGGCCGAGGGACACCGCCAGGCCACCAAGCCGGGAGAGCGGTGACGCGGCCAGGCCCGGGAGGGACAGAGATGGAGAGAACTGAAGCGGGACTCGCCCGAAGCCCGGGGTCGCGGGGCCGGACCCGCGGGTTGCTGGGGGTCGGAGGTGACAGCTCTGGCATTTCGAAGGGCACCTGGGGGCCAGCGCCTGCCTCGGCGAGACCTCGGGAGCTCGATAGACTTTCCAAACCTAATTAGTGTTTAATGGTCTGGAGAGACGCCGCATCCGCCGTCCCCGGCCGCACCACGCCGTCTGGCTTCAGATTCTTAATTAACCTTTAAGGAGGTGATCCACTGGTGGCCGCCTCGGAGGCCATGTCCGTCCCCACTCGCGCCCCTGCGCCCAGGGCCCACGGCTCTCTGGGAAAGGGTCTGAGGGTGACTCCAGCCACCCCTTTAAGGCAGGCTTTGGAAAATGCTCCCACCGAGGTGTCACCTACCCGGCACCATCACATGTCCAGCCGAGGCTGTGCTGAAGGACGCAGGATAAAGGACAGGAAGGAGGGAGAAACGCAGCCAGTGCTGCGGCCGTTAGGGGGCGCAACCCGGCAGGGCGCCCTGCAGGGGCAGAGGGAGGGGACCGGGATGCAGCCGGAGAAGTGAGCGGCCACCAGACCAGGGGTGCCTTGTCCCCGTGTGAGGAGGTGGGCTTTATCCTGGGGCAGGGAGAGTCCCTCAGGGGCTCCCGGGGGCGGCTCATGGTTCTGAAGCATCCTGCTTCCTGCAAAGAATGTGGGACGAGGCAGGATGAGGGGACAATCAGGACGGTAGTGCTTGGAATAGAGTTGGAGTGCAACCTGGGGGCACAGAACGTATTGGAGTGTATAAGCCTGGCTACTGGGCGGTGGCAGTGACATTCCTGAAGCCAGACAAACCACAGAGGGAGTCAGGCTTTGGGCTGGAGGTCATGCATACCTGTGGGACAGCCGAGGAGAGTGACCAAGAGCATCCAGAATGTGACAGGGAAAGAGGGGGATGGCAATGGGGATTCTGGAATTGCCTCCGTGGGAGTGCCAGTTGAAGAGAAGAGGAGGCGTAGGAGAGGGTAAGGGGCCAGCAGCTCCTGGGAGAAGCTGGTGTTCAGGGGACAGGGATTGACAGGTAGGGGATGGCAGGGAATTCGCTAGAGAAGCAGAAGAGGGCAGAGTGGAGGCAAGGCGGGGCACCAGCATGGAGAACGAACCTGTGCGTTCCAACACCCCACCCCACACACAGCACACAGCACAGTGTGTGGTATGTACACACCACAGTCACCCCACACACACCGCACATGCTTACAGGCACACATACAAACATACACACCCACTCACACCTACAATACACACCACACACTCCCAGTCACCCACTCCCTCCACACACCCACATCTTGCACTCTCATGCCCCCCCCCCACCATGCACTCCAGCCCCCACGCACACACGATCACACTCACACCTAAGCCTGACACACTCGTGGGCAGTGCCCGTGACCCAGAGACCCTGGCCTGTTCCAGGAGGAGGGCCATGATCGATGCTTATTAATGAAGCTGCCCCGGAGATGGCTAATTGATGGCGGTGTGCGGCTGTTGTCTGGAATTTAACCTGATTCATCATTTAGCCTGTTGGAGGCTGGAGAGCTGTGTTAATTAATGCCAGGAAAACAGACTTGGACGAGCTGGCGGTGCAGCCTCCTATTAGAAAACAGAGAGCAAGGGGCAGAGGGAGGGAGGGGGTGAGAGAGAGAGAGAGAGAGAATGATTAAATCTAAAGCCCAGAGACAAAACAAATTCCAAAAAGCAAATGTCGGTGCCATTTCTGGGATGACTCAGGTTTGCGCTTGGCCGGCACCATCAGGCTGTGGTGTGAGGATTAAGAGCAATTTCCTCTAGATTTGTCACTTACTTGGTGGGGGTTTGTTGTTTCCTCTAACTTGCCTGGGGACTCTCTCTCCTGGCCTATGACTGAGCCTGGGACAGGGAGGAGGGGTCCCAGTCGAGGGAGGATGATGAGGAAGGCAAGTCGTCCCTTCTCCTGGTCACGGAGGCGGCTCAGCCTGGCAACAGGGTCCACAGTCCCCAGGCTGCCTGGGAGGGCGGGGGTGGTGGGGGAGGACTCAGAGCATCTGACTCAGGGACAGACTGAAGGGAAAGAGGGCCTGGATAATACAGATGAGGGTCCCTGTCCAACCTCCAGGGCCAGGGGGCCCTCTCCCCTTCTCAGTCCCACCCACTCAGCGTGTTAAGAGGCTCAGAGTCTAAATCAGGAAGGCGGTGGTCCCACTGTGGGCTGGGAAAGGTCAGACCCAGCTAGAGGGAAACCCCCCCCCCCCCCCCACCGTGAGGCCCAGAGCCCCACAGCCAAGGGCCCTAGTCAGGTGTGAGCTCTCAGGGAAGGGCCCAGAAACACCGCAGTGAGGGGAGGGCTGTGAGCATGTTTTGATGGAAGAAACTGAACCTCAGGTCCGAATAGCTCCAGGCAGCCTTGGGAGATGGGCTTGACTTGCCCTGTGGAGCTCTGTTACCAGCACAGATGAGGAGAAACAAGAGGAGGTGGGTTTGGGCTGGAAACGCATCCTCTCTCATCACCAGAACTGACGAGCGCGGGTTTAGGAAGGAACTCCCAATCCCACCACTGTAGTGTGTGAGCAAATACTGAAGAGCAGCCCGTGGGAGCTGAGGAAGGGACTTCCACCTGAGTTGGGTGGCTGGTCCCTGCCACGTGCAGAGCTGTGTGGCTTGGCATTTGGAGAACTGGTTTTGCTACTGCCCTGAGGGCAGAAGGCACAGCTCAAGGCTGGGGCCCAGGGAGGGTGGGTTGATCACCATTTCAGCAGGCCCTTCTGCAGACTGGGTGGTGAGCTCCTGGAGGCAGGGCCACGTTGGTCAGGTTTGCTGTGCCATCCTTGAGGCAGAGAACTGGGCCTGGCACACACGGGTGTTCAATAAGCATTGGATGGATGGAGGGATGGGTGAATGCACAAAGCAATAGGCTCTAGTCTTGGTAGGCCAGGTAGAGAGGGTGGCGCCAGAGCTGGTGGAAGAGAAATTTGGGGTTATGAGGGGTCCATAAGTCCCTGAGCTCAGGGTGTGCCTGCCTCAGGAGAGCATGGCCTCCTCCACCCCCAGTCTCAGCTGTTCCCAGAGGCTGTCCAATCTTTTCAGTTCAGTAGAGTTCAAAAGAGTGCCCAGGGGGTGGGAGTGAGAGCAATCAAATGTTAGCTATTCCCTCAAAATCATGGAAATACCCACTAAGAGAGGAGGCAAAGGGGGGGGGGGGGGGGGAGAGGAAGGGAGGGGCAAAGGAGGCAGAGGAGAGCTGTGGCTTACTTATGGAGCACTTCCGAGGTGCCAGGTTCCTGCTGAGAGCTTCACCTGAGCTGTCAAGTTTAATCCTTCCCCTCCGGTCCCCTTTCCCCCTCACCGCCGCCCCCCCCCCGGCCCCCCCATAGGCAATGTGACCCTAAGGGGTCGAGTAACTGCCCCATCGCGTATAAGCAAGGATATGGCAGAGCTGGGACTGAAATTCCAGCCTCCCAGCTACATCAGGGCTTGTTTCATCCAGAGTTATCCACTGCTGTTTAAAAAAAAAATCGCACATCCCCCACCCCGAAGAGGGCTGGCGACCCAGCCTGGCCGCGCAGGCTAATAAGCTTGGTTTCCACGGCAGCGGATCTTAATTAGGACCACAAGGGTCCTCCCACCCTTGCCAGGGTAACCCTGGGGTGTTGGCGGGAACGGGTGAGACGGGCATGGGGCTTGGAGACAAAGACTCAGATTGCCCTTGGCGTGTGGCCTTGAGGGCGCCCTGACTGGGAGGTAGGGGCGCATGAGTTCCACTGCGCTATTCCATCTCGGCGAGTTTTCACTGCATCCGCCCAGTCCACCTTACCTGCCACAGCCCGGAGAAGCATCTACTCACAGAGATGGCCCCCAACCCCAACCCCACTGCAGTGGAGGGGGGAGGAACCGAAAAGCTGACCTGGGAGTCCCTGCCTCCTGGAAGCCAGCAGAAGAGACCTTTGACCAGCTCCTCCCCCCCCCCCCCCCCCCCCCCACCGCGAGGGGGCACCTCCTTTGTTTTGTGCCAACCACCCCCTGCCCTGTGGGTGAGGGGAAAGCATTCTGTAAACTTAGATTCCAGAGATCAAGGAGAGGATGGAGGCTTGGAGAGGGATGAGAGAGAGAGGAAAGCAGAGAGAAGAGGAGGGGGCAGCCCCAGGCAGCCCCACCAATAGGCTTCGTCGCTGCCGCCTGCTGTTCCGCTGTTTGCTGGACACTGCCGGGCAGAGCAGCCTGTTGCATAGCAACTGCCAGGGGCCTGTTTGTGGGGGCTGGACCGAGGAAGCTGCTCGGGCTGCAAAGGGGGCTGCAGGGACTGAGCTCCGCGCCCCACCCCGCCTCCTCATCGCAGGCACGGAGCTCCCCACCCCACCGTGTCTGGAGCGCCAGCCAGCTCAGGCAGCACACGCCTGCCAGCCCCCGCCGTTCAGTATGCTAGGATTTGACCACCTTCTCTCCCAGGCCCCCTTCTGAGTAGAAGGCACACAAGGCCAGGCTGGGGCTGGGGCTAGGGTTCAGTCTGGAACCAAGCATTAAAACTGGGGAAATTTTACTTCAATCCTTCCAGTCCATTCTATGCACAAGCCCTAGACTGCTGTCTTCCCACAGATGGGGAGGGGACCAGGTACCAAGATAATGTCAGCCACTCCAGATCTAAACATTCAGCCGGCATTTCTCAGGCTCTCCCAACCGGGCTCCGTTCTCCTGTGCATGCAGCCGCCCCCTTGCTCTCTCTGAACCTGGCCTTCGTGGAATGTCTTCTCTGCCAAAAACAGACAGAGGACACCACTGCCCACAGCCCAAGCTCTGACCCTCCAAGGGCAGCTCCAGGTCCCCCTGCCTCCACCTGACCTGCCGGTGCACTTACACTCCGAGACTTTCCTCACGCTCTCTGGCACCCTGCTGGCCCTTCCCTCAACTCACGCTGGTCTTCTGTGGTTTGTCCTGCCCCTGAATGCCCATCCCCCATATCCTATCCCATGTCCATAGCTTCCCCACCCCATGAGTTTGCTCACCTGGTTCATTTGGTTTCAGAGAGGACTAAAGAACATAAGCCACGTCATATGGTCAGCGCAAGGTCCAGAGCTTGGGAAAGATTTGCTAACTGTCCCCTGCCATGGTCACTGATGCCTCCCAGTCCCTATCCAGGCACATGGCTACAGCCCATGCTGCTCCACACACTCTCATATCCTGACTCGAAGCCAGCAGGCCCAGGCCGGGGCTGGGTCACACTCATGTTATTAAGACAGTCGGGCGCCTGTGATGCTTCTCAGCCGCCTTTTCTCCATCCCCTTGAGGGCCACCTTTGACAGCAGCAGACCAAAGTGAGTCCAGAGGCGATGACTTGCAAAGTGACAGGTGTGGTTGGGGGGACCCAATCACCAAGGGCTTGCTGGAGAAGGACACAAAGGCTTAGGACTCTACTCTTTAGATAGTTATGAGAGGAGGCGAGGATGAAGGTGAAGGCTGGAAAGGGAGGGGGCCCTGCAGCCAGCACAGGGAGAGGGTGAGACGTCTCTGTGGGTGACCCAGAGGTGACCTCGGTACTTTGCCAAGGGACGGGCTGAAGTTGTTGGCTGGCAGTCTGCCCCACCCAGGGGCAGTTGCTAGCTGGCTAGTCTAACTGTGGAGAGGGGTGAAGAGCTGACAGGGCCTACATGCCAGGGTGCGTCCTGCCCCAACAAGCATCAGATGGCCTCTTCCGAGTGGGGAGTAGGCGCAGAAGTAGATTTATTAAAAATCTTATCTGGAGGGTTTGCATTTCAATGGGCTTTGGATTTGCATATTTTAACAATAACCTCGGTTCTTCTGTCTGGTCTGCACTCACTGGCTGTCTCTCTAAATGTTGATCGCTGCCTCAGTAAACCCTTCCTAATCCAAAGGTACAACAACGCCACTTTGCGGGAGGCGGGATGATGAGAGAGCCTTTCTCTCTAGGCTGGAAACAGGGTTGCCCGGCAGGTGACCATTTCTGGCCTCTGGACACTCCTGCTGCAGGGGCGTGGCTGAGGCAGGAGGGAACACTGCTGGTGATGGGGCACAAGAGAGGATTCAGTCATCCATTTGGTCAGCGAGCATTTATTGACCACCTACTGTGTGCCAGGTGCCACACTGGGTTCTGGTTGTGCAGTGGTAATAAAATGGGTGTGGGCTTTCACTCCTAAAGAGGAGACAAACATTGAACAAATAAAACCACAAATTTGTGACCATAATGGTCCATAACCATCCCAAGTTGTGGCCACGCAAGGAAGGAAAGAGTGGGGAGCTTGAAGGGACGCCTAATTTAGATTGCAAGGCCAAGGAGGAAGCTGAGACCTGAGGGGAGGCATGAGAGGGAGCCAGGCAGAAAAAGGAAGCAGAGCTGCTGCACCCACAGGCAGCCTTGGGGTCTGCGCCTCATACCCCAGGAAGAGCGCCGCCTATGGGCTGGCCAGGGTGAGCCTCGGAGTCTAAGCAGTGGTCAGGGACTCCAGCCAAGGCAGGTGTCACTCTGCAATAACTATTGGGGTGTCCTTGAGTCAGAACTTTATGATGACAACAGACGGGATTCCTTGAATTTCTAACCCCTCTCGACAGAATGAACCATATGCAATTTATTAAGGAGGTAATTAAAACATTACTATATTTACAACAAGCTACAAATAATGTGCGCCGCTTCTGCCGTTCCCCTGCGCTCCCTTCTCACGAGGGGACTGCAGATGCCCAGGGCAGGGTTCATTCTCTCATTCCCAGGTTACTGAGGGCCTACTATGCACAGCCCTGGGAATCCAACAGGGCACTGATTCAGAATCCGCCCTGCTGGGGCTTTAAACAAATAATTTCTCTATTAATTAATTTGTTAATTATGATTTGCTAAATGCCATGAAGGCCAAGTCCTGGCAGAGGGCAGAGTCGCTGGAGAGCGCCCCCATAGGGCCCCCACCATCTCCTGCATGATGAGTTCTCTTCTCAGTCCTCTCATTTTGTTGCTTCCTCACCACCATGCTCTCTCTGTGGCTAGAGCTTGTGCACAGACCTGAGCAATGCTGAAAACACCTGATGGTCAAGGAAACGCGGATGCCTGGAGCTGGTGGATGGAGATCAACTTCCAAGGTGTTGGGGACCCAGGAAGGCATCGTATTCGGGGAAGCTTCATGGGTGTGCAACCTGTGTGGTCACTTGGGGCCCCACACTCAAAGGGTCCCAGGCTAGGGGTTTGGTGCTCTTGCAGTCGCCATCTTGAAATTCTTAAAATTTTATCTTTGAACTTGTGTTTCGTAAGTGAAGTCTGTGAGATGAAGGAGCACCTGTAGAGGGCCTGGGGTCTTTGTTTCTGCGAGGTTCTGCCACCCACCACCTGCCCAATCCACGCACATCCTGGGCCCCACATGCCATCAGCCTGCCCTCTGCGCCAACCAGCAGTGGCCTGAGTGCAGGTTAGGGGAGGGGAGGGGAGGGCCCACTCATCCTTTGGTAGCCTGTAGAGGCTGGCAGAGCTGTAGCACATATGGCTGGCCTTCAGAGGCCATGTCGTAACGGGGGTGAGCCTCTTGCCCAGGTACCTAGCACATCCCTGGCATAGCATTTACAATACTCTTAAGGGTCGCCTGTCCACTGTGGGTTGGGGTAGGGGGAGCCTATGGGCAGAGGTGAAGGCTGGCCTGACTTCCCAGGGCCCACCCTCAGCTGGGTTGCAGTGTGTCAGCCCTTGGTCAGTGGAAGGAGGCACCCAGCAGTCCCTGGGCCCCAGCTGCCCCCACCACCGTGTTGCAGGGTGGGGCTCTGGGTATCTGTGAGGGTCTCCCCACCTGAGGGGACCCTCTCTCTTCCTTCCAACCTTCCTGAGTCTGGCTCGTGTTTGTCTCCCCTGGCCAGCTCAAGGCACCCTCCCAGCACAAGCCACAAAAAACAAACGGTGCAATTTTGGTGATTCTGCATAGGAGTTCAGTGTTCTGATATTTGCATTTAAAACTGGCATCACACAAAATAAAGATGAATGGTAGAATCCATGCTCATAATTTAAAATTTATATTTTTCTTTACTTAAAACGACATCAAATAGCAAATAAAAATACCATGACAAGTTGAGAAAGAGAGAGACCGTGGAAGAAAGGAAAAGCTTTACATTTTAGTGCTTTAACGATGCTTTTTTCCTTGCTTTTTGAACAAGGGGCCCTGCAAATTATGTTTCTCTTCCCAGAGCAGCGATGCCGCTGGGGTTGGGGCACAGACGTCCCGGAGGGCCCCGGCATGCAGGGTCTGCTGCTTCCCCGCTTCCACAACCATCATGTGTGCTGTAGTGGGGGACGTTCAGTGTAAAAGCGGAGTTCTCTCGGGAGATGAGAACAAACAGCGGGGATGAATGAGAAGCAGGAGCCTGGCTCCTGATGAGGGCATCCGGGAGGGAGTGGGTGGGTGGAAATGGAGATAAGAGCTGCCTCCGGTGAAGGCTGCAGATTTGGACAAGAGAAGAAGCCACATAGCATGGCCACACTCCTTGACAGCTTGGGGAGATGCGGGCCCTTCTGATGAGCAGGGAGCTGGTACCACTCACATACCCCAAAAGGAGCCAGAAAAGCCTCTCAGCCTTGAGATCTGCACACCCACCCTGGAATTACATCTGGGGGCTCAGCTTCCAGCTGGAGAGCACTCTGGCTCTCCCCACAGGCCACCACAATAATCTCTGCCACCCCAACCATCCACCACCACCCCCGTTTCTTGGCGCCGCGCAGGACGTGGTCCAGACCTTCCTAAGGCATTTCTGGGCCACAGATTGGAAAACAACGTGGAGGCTGACGTCGGTTGAGAGCCTACTGTGCTGCTCCCCTGCACCAGTTCCCCCCTTGTCTCGTTTAATCCCAAACCCAACCCAAAGGAGGTCTTTGAAAGTGACTGTGATGTCACACAAGACCACTTAAGTATGTGCAAGCATGCAGGCACACACACACACGCACACAAGAGAAGAGAGAGACAGCAGTAGTACAGGGCCATGTGTGACCAGGGGGCTAAGAGACAACCAGTCTTATTGTAAGAATAAGTCTTATTGTAAGAGGAAGTCTTATTGTAAGAGGAGGGCTTGGATGGCCAGTGAGGAGCGACAGGGAACTTTCCAGGTCTTTGTATTTCTGAGGCAGCTCTGGGTCAGCCTCACTGGGGCCGGGTGTGAAGCAGAGGGCTCAGTGCCTGAGAAGACAGGGAGGAGAGCCTAGCTTGGGGGAGTGGGCAGTGATCCCACGGGCAGGAGGCTATCCCCAGTGAGGGAGGGTGAGCTCACCAGTGGACGTTCCCCAGGGCTCTCACCAGCACTGGCTTAGGCAGGTGTCAGGCAGCAAGGGATCCAGGGGACACAGCCCCCTCACACCACCACGCCAGCCCTCAGGAAGGTGTTTGCAGCAGAAGGGAAGCCAGGTGAAGACAGTCTCTTCCCGGTCTGGTGGCAGAACACATCTGGGCACTCAGGGACCAGCAGCCCCCTCTGCAGGCTGGCCCAGCTCTGGTGGGATGCTCATTCCAGCCTCAGGGAGCCCCGTGCAGGGTCGGGGAGAGGAGACACACAGAGAGGGACATGGCTCTCACACAGGAACAAGCCCAGGGGCATAGCCTGGGTTGCACCAGGAGGAAAGGAAAGGGGTGACTGGAGCCACTGGGGTTAATCAAGGCCATCTTTGTAGATAGAGAAGGGACGCCCTGCACCCCGACCCACAGGGGGCGGCAGAGACCTGCAGACACCTGTGGGAGGTAAAGGTGGCAGCCAGCAGCAGAGAAGGGAGGGAGGGGAGGTGGGAGGGGGAGAGGAGTCAACAAAGCTGGGCTGGCCAGTCTGTCAGTCTGTCTGTCTGCCCACTGGCCACAGGCCTCTCCTTGCGCGAGGAGCCACGCTGGATGGACAGGTGAAGCCTTTGGACCAGCTCAATCATCGTATTTATTCTAATTGTATCGTAATCGTCCCCAAGGAGCCTGGTTCAAATGAGCTTGACATTATTAAAATTTTAATGCCCAGTTTTCATAGCTGAATGAATATTTAAAGGGTATGTCCCAGCTTAAGTTATGATGATGAAGAAATTAATGGAATGTCTTGTTTAATGCATGGATATGTGTTGATGCAAAAAGTGGCAGAGATGGGGAGGGGGAGGGGAGGCAGAGCCCGAGCAGAAGGGGCCTGGGAGGGAAGGAGTCACCACCCGCAGGCCCTCTGCTGTGGTAGGGAGCAGGGAGGGCCCCAATCCTGGGCCAGGACCCCTCACTCCCCCTGAGGGGGCCCCGGGCTGGAAGCAGAAACACAGTCGACAACAGTTAGTGGTATCCCCAGAGGACTGACCCCAGAAGCCTGCAGGGTGGCTTCAGGGAGCTCCTTCTGACCCCAGGGAAGGCAGCCCTAGAGCACCAAACCCTGCTCCAGGCACCTGGAGGCACAACTAGAGCTGAAGGCCACAAGGGGACAGGGTACACTGATGATACCTCAGAAAGAGAATCAGCAAGGAAGCCCAGCACAGGCCCCCAGTGCCTCCAGCCCCAGGCCCTCCTCAAGGACGATACAGCGGCTGAGAGATACGGCTGCACAGACAAGCAGAAGATGGGGAACGGAAAAGCCCTAAGAAGTGGGCTCCAGCGTCCTTGAGGCGTGATGTTCACCTGCAAGGGACACTCTGGGGCCTAAGTAGTCCTGAGGCCATGGCCAGGGTCAGAGGGTGCAGAGTTAGAAGAATAAGGAAAGGAGATGGCAACTTCCCCTCCCACCTTCCTCCCCATTATCCTCTCTCCTCTTCCTCGATGTCCCTCTCCTTCTGACTGGCCATCTCTGTAGCCTGGCTCGGCCTCCTGTCCCCAGAACAGGCTCACTCTGTCCGCTGCTCCCTCCTCAAGGCAGGACCAGGCGTTGGCGAGGCTGGACAAGGCCAGAGTCTGGAACAGGGAAGAGAGACACTGGCCGAGGGAGGGAGATCTCCCTTCAGGCCCGAGGCATCTGTACAGAGCCTGCTTCAGCTGGGAAATCTTCCCAACTGAGCCTGACACTTTATTTCTGCTGAGAATTAAGAAAGCACAGGGCCGTATTTTATCTCTCCATCTAGCCCGGCACCTCTCTGACAGCCCCGCAAAGGCTGTCTGGACACTGACCATCCCTAGATCATAATGAGACATGAAAAATGGCCCCAGGAGCCACAGGTCCATGGGAACCAATTCACTTCCGCTCCGCCAGTCTGTTTAGAGCACCCCGTGGGGGCCCAGCCCATGGCTGAGGACAGGCGGGAGGCTGGATGAGACCCTGCATCCATCTCTGGGAAGCCCGCAGTCAAATTGGAGCCTAGTGTCGAGTCATGGCAATCAGGGAGCACGCTCCAGGGATGGCCTGCTCAGGGAGGCCTGGGGTGGGGTAGGGGTGCTGGGGAGGATCAGGCCCTGCTCTGTGAGCCTAGAGCAGAGCATTCACGAATGCGCAGGTACCAAGGACAGTGGGACAGTGGCTGGCTGCCTGAGGGTGGGGTGCCCCCCGGGGCAGAAGGCTCCACGCACAAGGAGATTCCATTTGCCTTGTTTAATTTACCATGGAAATGGGCCCCATCGTAGCAGAAACAGCTCTTCCCCAGCCCTTGTCAATCCACAGGACTCACCCTAACCTCTCTCACGTACAGAAGACTGGCCGTGGGACACAGAAACAAGGTGCCAGGGGAGGACTCCTCCCAGTGGTCCCTGCCCTTCCTCTCGACATCACCCCTAAGCATTGAGGTCTGCCTGGGCATGCTCTGGCCCCAGGGTTGGGGCCTCCACCGCAGCCTCACTCACTCCCTCATCTCCACAGCAGCAGAGCCCAGCTGGGCCGGGTTCACACACCTCTGCTGGCCCCTCCTCAGCCACACCTTCCTCCCCCTCCTTGCTGAGAAAGCCTGACTCTCCCATCCGGCACCCTGCTCCCCGCACTTCTGCTTTGACCTTTCCTGGACCATCCTCAAGCCCCTCACGCCTGATTCCCAGCATCTCCTAAATATGTAGGCAGGTGTCAAGAGTCCTGGGCTCATCTTGATATCACCCTTTACCACCTGTGTGACCTTGGGCTAGTTCCTTAACCTCTCTGAAAGTCCACTTCCTTGGTTAAAGTTAAAGATACTCTATTTGCATGCATTATAGAGGAAGTTACGATGATCTAACAATATAACCTAAGCAGCATCTGTCCGTGTTCCTGTAGGTGTAGCAGTGTATGGCTATACTCCTAGAGGGGTGGGGTCAGATTTAGGGGGCCAGGCTGAAGAAGATGTATTTGATTTGTTAGCCCAAGGAACCTGGCCCCAAACTCCCATTGCCATGCGGACATTTTCCCCAATGACTTCCTCCCTGGGTCCCCTCCTTCGAGAGTATCTGAGGTCAAATGAAATAAAATATAGAAAGGCCATTGCATCATTAGCACTGCTGAATCCCGGAGCGGCTGCCCCTCGGAGCTTTGGTTCCTCGTCGGCAAGAGCGATAATAATCCCCACCTCAGAGCACTCTGACAATTACATAAGCAAGAGGGTCGTAGGAATGTACCCAAGACAACACAATGGCCAGAACTAGGTCCACGTCAGTCGTTGGGGCCTTTCTAGGGTAGGAGAATGTTACAGGTTTCGGGGAGACCAGGAGGAAGGGGTGTTCCAGGAGGGGAGGGACAATCTGGAAAAGGGTTGGATGCTGAGTCCCAAAAAGTCCTGGGCGGGAAACCAGGAGCACCCTGGCTCCCCTTGGAGCCCTTTCTCCCCTAGCCAGAAGCCTGCTCGGCCTCCTGGACCCTTCGCTCAAGAACTGGAAAGGGCGGGGGCTTTTAGGGGAGCCAACGCCCCCTAAATGGAGCTGGAGCTGAGAACTTCATTATGTCTCTGTGGTTGGAGGTTTCTGTCAAACCACAATCTCGTCTGCTGGCAGAGCTTACATACAAAGCACCTTTCTTTCTCTCAACTCCATAAGGCGTGCCAAGTGGGGACTGTGTGACAAACAATGGCATTTGACCCCCTCTCATTGAATGGGCTCCCAGCATCCCGTCTGGCCCCTCTGGCCACCTGTGCCTCCGCTCCTCTGCTCTGTGTCCTGCCTCCTGCCTCTGTCCTTCCTTGCGGTGGCTCTGCCCTTCCCCTGGCCTCATCTTCACCTTGCTGAGTCACGGGTACCCACACTCCCCCACCCAGTTGTCTTGACGCAGCCAAAACTCACTTCATATCCTAGACCAGAAAACCTGAGGAAGCTTGTGATTGGCCAGTGCAGCCTCCATACACCAGGGGAATTGGCAACAAAAGGTCACCTGGTGCAGGACGGAAGCCCAGAAACAGCCCTGGCAGACCCAGGTTCCCAGGCTCATCCTGCCATGGGCGGCCCAGCATCAGCTTCTCCATCTATAAAATAGGGGTATTAATATTTGCCTGGGGTTTGTGTTTATGAGAGAAATGCGATAAGGGATAAGGGATAAGAGAGATGTGTGGCAGGCAAAGACTGGCAAAGACACAAAGTACAATTCCATTTGTGTGATTCCTACCATTTTTATTGCTTGAAACATCTTGGGACCTCAGGGCTGGAGAGCCTACCCTGGCGCCCTGGGCAGCAGGGAGGATTAAAGACGGCTGCTGAGGAGCTGGGATGCTTGGAGTTCAGAGACCCCTAGTGGCCTGAATGGGGCATTGAAACAGGTCCCCGAAAGAGACCGGCGGCCGGGAGACTTGGGGAGTCAGGCGGTGCCCAGGTGTCCTCCTGGCACCCAGACACCATGGGAGATGGTAGCTGTGCCCACTCTACACACCCCGAGGGGACAGCTCTGGCTGCAGTCAGGGTCCCAACCCTGAGCTCTGCTCCAACCAGGAGCTGGGTGGCCCTGTGCCTCAGTCACCCTGGGACCCACAGCCCATGTCTGAGATGGCATGGGGTGGGGTGAAACTCGTTGCCATGCCCCAGCCTGGGCAGGAGTCATTCTGAGGCCAGAGACCAGCCTGTTTCAGCAAAGCCCCCTGTCTCTCCAGTGAACCAGGGCTGGCCACAGAGCAGCTGGGGGGGACCTCAGATTCTGCTATCACAGATTAGCAAGAGCTGCTCAGAGCTGGAAGGGAACACACAGGGTCTCCAATCCAGAGAAACGCTTCTGAAATCCTGGGGCCCTGGGGACTGCACAGGAGGGGAGATGGGTGGGACTTTATGAAAAGGCACACTTTGCAGCCGCTTGGGTGTGGGGGTGTATATGGGGGTATGTGTCCGAGGGTATGGTCTGTGCACCTATGTACCTGTGAACACCTGTCTGCCTTTGGGAGTGGCTGTGTCTGCCCCACCCCCACCCCCCAGGCCTGCGCTGACACTGTCCCCTGTGCTCTGTTGCAGATGAACCGGCCGATCCAGGTGAAGCCCGCGGACAGCGAGAGCCGAGGAGGTAGTAGCTGCCTGCGCCAGCCCCCTTCACGTGAGGGCCCACTTGTCTCTGTCCCCCTCCTCCCCACCCCTCTCCCTCCCTTCCTCCCCTGATGCAGCCATGCAGCGACTCCCTGCTGCCTCCTCCTGCCCGCCTGGGGACCTTGGGGCCGGGGGTTGGGCCAGGACTTTGGAGCTCTGGATGACTGGAGTGGGGACAGTGCAGGGAGGCAGAGATGATTGGGGTCTGCTGGCTGGTGGGGTTCCTTCCTTTCTGCAACTAAACAAGTAGCATGTCTCAGGGTACTCTTCTGCCCCCTTTAGGACACCCCAAAGGATACAACCATCTCTGTGTCACCAAGGAACACCCACTGTGATGGGACTTGACCAGTTGAAAGGGTGCCTGGCTGGGAGGAAGGAAATGGTTGCAGCCCTGGCCTGGGAAGGTTCAGGCCAGAGGGGGAGAGCAGAGGAGAGCTGCCTGTGAGGGGTGGGACCTGAGGCCAAGATCCTGGAGACACATACAGGCAGACAGGAAGATGTCTGGAATGGGACAGAGCAAGAGGACATGGCCTCACCCCACAAACGAGGGCCCCCTCCATCTTCTCTATCAGTAAGGGCTCTGCCCCTTCTACACACAGAGGCTCCACCAGGCCAGGCTCCTGGCTTCCTCTGCCAGGCCCCCACCATCCTGGGTTCTGGCCTGGGTGCCCATGCCCACACCATGCCCAGGCCACGGCCCTCTGCCCCTTGGCTCTTCTTGCCTGGGCCTGGACAGGTCGCTGTCCTCTTGGCTCAGCCAGGCACTGAGGCATTGCTTCCTCACTCTCCCTCCCCTCAAAAAGTAAAAAGTAAAATAGGCAAAACTACTTGCAAATTCAGAGTCAAGATCCTCGTCCTGGGGGAACTACAGTGTGGCCACAGATGGTCTGCCCGCCCCTGGGGCCTGTGGTCCTTCCAACTCAGGCCGCTGCCCTCTGAGCCCCCGCAGGGCTCTGACCTGGCCCGGGCACAAGGCCTTTATGGCCTGTGGTCCTGCCCACCCGGGCCTCGAATCCCACCCACCAGGGCCTGGCTGGTGTCTTGGTGCTGCCTGAACGGGCCCCACCTCCCAGGGCACAGACACACCTCCCTGGGGCCCCCTGAGGGCTCCCCATCTTGAGGACCCCGATAGTCAAGATGGGTCAGTCGAGGGGTAAAGATGGAGCAAAGCGCACCTGTTCTCTCGCTGGCTCCTGCCCCTTTCCTGGCGGTCAGTTCCTCTGGTCTTCTCTGCACCCAGAGGCTCCTTGTCCACCCGGTGCCAGGCGCCCTTGCCAGACAGTGACGGGAGTGCTGTCCTGCCATGGTCTCACTCGGGGCTTCTCCTTGGTGGCATGTGGCAGAGCCAGGAGCCTGTCCTAGAGACTGACTCCGGGAGGCAGGCCCAGCAGGACCTGGGCCCCAGGTCACCCCGTCACGCAGTGACTCACCTGTAACACCTTGTCCGCTTAGCAGGGACAGGATGCAGCCCAGGGCCCTGTCCCTGGTGGGGAGAAAACTCTCTCGTACAGGCAGGTAACTCCGACAGGAAGTGGCACCTGCAGTCCCAGAGAAGGGGGCCCCTCGGTGGGGGCAGCCAGAGACCTCGAAGGAGGTAGCACCTGAGCTGGCCTTGAAGGAGGGGAGTGTCCACACCTGGAGAAGAAGTGGGGGTGGCATGAACAAGGCCCCAAGGAGGGAGGCCCCTGAGGGGGAGCAGGGGGTCCCTCTGGTGTGGAGCAGACAGCTCAAAGTCCAGCCAGTTTTCCCCAGAACCTGTGGGGGGTATCTGGAAACCCTCTACGCAGCAAGGCTGTGCGGAGCTGTAAGGCAAACCTTTTCTCCCTCCACCTGCCTCCGAGGCAGTAGCTCTCAGACTCCGAGTTGCTAACCTCATCTCCTTTCTCCTATATATCTCCGGCCGCTGACACTTGCCCCAAACCAGATTAATCAGCTCTTTTATTCTTCCTGCAGTCGAAAGGGGGGAAAAGAGAGCCAAACCTAAACATCTCTCTATTAATTGCATATTCAATATTAAACAGTGAGATGATCCTGAGTCAGCATTATCACCAAGCTATTTAAAAAAAAAAAAGAAAGTCAGTTTAAAATAATTTAATATCCATTAAATACTTCTTCTTGCGGGGAGGGGGTGGGGGAGAGGTGAACACTAAAACAGATGAAAGAAGTGGGAAGGGGAGAAGGGTATGAAGGCCAGGATGGGAGTGGCATGGAGGAGGAGGCACATGACGGGAAAGGCCCGGAAGATGGGAAGGAGCTTGGAAGACTTGGGACTCTGCTGGGAGGACAAGGGAGGGGCAGGAAAGGGAAGTGGCCCCAGAGGAAGGGGGGGGGGGGGCTGCCCCACGAGGCTTTCCTCATGCCAGCTCCGGAAACTGTTCCCAGGTTACACAGAGTCCCCAAAGGCCCAGAGGACATGGGACACATGTGCCCTCAGGACCCCTACCTGCACTCCCCTGAATGCTCATGAGCAGTGCAAAGAGATGGATTTTCTGCCTAGGATTTGATGTCCATGCAGGAGCCTTGGGCTATTGGGCAGGTGGATGGCTTCCCCTGGCCTCGCCCACCACAGAGGGAGGCCATAGCCCACTGCAGTCACATCAGCGTCCCAGCTTCTTCTTCCAAATCTCATGCTTCTAGAAGCATCTGCCGGTCACATCAGCTTACACTCAGAGGAGGGGTCCAGGGACAGGCGTGGATGGAGGAGTGCCATGTGTGCAGGTCTGTGGGAACATGGGCGGCTTTTCCCTTTGGGGCTCCTGTCTCTGACAGGAACTGCTAGCTGGCACTGACAGGCCACCGTCTGTCAGGAACCTCCCGTCAGGACGGACAGGAGCTGAGTTCTCTTTTCTCTGGTGGGGGTTTGGCTCCAGCCTTCCCTCCAGAGGTTGGGATAGAGACACAGGTATCTGAAATGCGCCGAGTGTAAGGAAGAAGGACTGGCTGGGTGCTCAGCTCCCCAAAAGAGCACAAGACGGCAGTTCTTGTTCTGGTCCAGGGCCCCAGTCCTGGCTTTGCCCAGAATGAGCTCAGGCCCAGGCACCCCATCTCTGGGCTCCGCTCCCTCTCCTGGGCACAGGAGTACTCACTCTCAGTGAAGCTGCTGTTTACAGAGCACTACTGAGGGCTGGGACTTTAAACAAATATGTTTACTCCCTGCAATAACTTTGGAAAGTGCAAGTTATTGGCCCCACTTAAAAGTACAAACCAAGACACAGAGAGGCCAGGTAATTTGTTCAGGGTCACACAGCTAGAAAGTGGGAGAGCCAGAATTCAAACCCCTGCCTGTCAGTCACAAGCACCTATGTGCTCTGCATTTCTCTGATTCCCAGGATAGTCTCCCAGACTCAGGGGGCAGTGGGATGGTGCCACAGGCATTTGTCATGCCTCAAGGCTCATTCTCAAGGTGACCTAGAGGAGAAGAACAGGGTCCCAGGTGAGGGAGGCAGGGCCAGGCCGGACAAGGAGCTCTGGGACCTACCTGTGAAACATGAGAGATCGGGCTAGAGTGGGTCAGAGAAGAGAGGGCTCACTGTGGCTTGGAGTAGGCAGGGAGGGCTTCCTGGAGGAGGTGGCAATTGGACCAGGAAGTGTAGACTTGGCAGGAGACAGGGCACAAAGAAAATGGGGCCCTGAACACAAGGCCGAGGGGTTAAGCTTGTCTCCATCAGAAGCAGGAGCCACTGATTCCGGTGGGGAGACCAGGCAGAGGGACCAGGCATCACAGCTGTAATGTCCTTGGGCAGGAAGAGAGGAGACCACCTCTCCTGCTACCACCCCCAAGAGCCAGGGCACCAGCTAGGCAGGGAAAGAAAACCAAAAGAGAAAGAACCTCCCCAGAAACCATCCATGCACGGAGGGTGCAGTTAACCCTGCAGAGCTCACTGGAGCAAGTCGTACTTAGATTCACCCCCAAATAAGCGAGCCAATCCTTTAAGGAGGGGAGTGAAGCAGGCAAGGGACAGAGAGGAACGGGGTGGAGGGAACGCCCCCACTGGCCCCACCTCCCACAGGGCCCTGGCCGTCTGGAGGCAAGGACACTCCCTAGGGCATGCCCTGTGGTTCACGGTCAGCATCTGAACTGAGTCTCCACAGCTGCAGGGGCCCTTCGGCCTCGGTTCCACTCTCAGCCTACAGTGCACAGCCCTGCAGCCCCGACCCCCTCCCCATCCTCCCTGGTCTCAGCCCAGGTGAGTGCTAAGGCCGGAAGACAGGACAAGGCCCCCCATGAAGGGGGGCTTCTGCGGCCAAGTTGTGGGGGCTCCTTTCAGGGAGTCAGGCTCTGGGCGCCTGGCCTTGGGCAGCAAACCTGCCTGGGGGCCCCTGGGTGGAAGTGGAGGAGGCTTGGGCTGGGGAGTGTGCCTATACCCCTCAAAGGGCCCAAGAAGGTCAGTGGCCGAGGAGGGGCCCTTGAGGAGGGAAGGAGTGGCTGAGACCTGGGCCAG
This sequence comes from Equus quagga, assembly GCF_021613505.1. Classification (NCBI taxonomy): domain Eukaryota; kingdom Metazoa; phylum Chordata; class Mammalia; order Perissodactyla; family Equidae; genus Equus; species Equus quagga. Next base: position 36,666,503 of record NC_060275.1, read on the forward strand.
GTAGAGCAGACATTGGCCTGACCCCACCCCCAGCGCCACCTCTCCCACGCACATACCAGCAGCTGTGTGCTGTCTCCAGGGACCCCTAGAAAGCCCCCCGCCCATCACCAGAAACCACTCCCACCCCTTCCCAGTGACCATGTACTGAGCTAATGTGGGCCTCATGCACGCCGTGTTTGGAGGAAAGCAGTCAGTCCCACACCTTTCACACCATCGCACCAACATGCCTACACTGACGGAGGCACCCACAGACACACCCAGTTTCACACACGCTCCCAGTGAGGTGGAAAAGAAATATCCCCACAGGGACATAGTGGCTGGGGGTGGGGCACCGACAGGGGTCACATCAACATGAAATGACAGGAGAAACAGCAAGATGGCTGGTTGACAATTTGGAGAAGGTAGAAACCAAGACGGCTTGGGAGGGAATCCTGGGAAGGAGGGGTTCGGGATGGCCAAGGGGCTGCCCCCCCCCCTCAGAAGGGGGCAGGTGTGACCCTGGGAAGCCCCTCTAGAGGGAACGTGAGTCTTCCAGGGTTTGGAACCAAGGCCCCCTCCTGGGCCACAGCACCTGGGACTGGAACCCCACACATACATAGACACGCTCCAGCCCACACAGGCCTTTGGCTGGGACACGTGAGGCCTGAGCTGGGGGAGCAGTCACAGCCCGAGACGGGGACTGATAAGGGGTTCCCAGGTCCCCTCCCTGGCCTATCTGAGCGTGTTTGCCTCAGGAGGCCTTCGTCAGGCCCAGGGAAGGAGGCAGGGGGCCGCTGAGACTGAACCTGAGCAGGGAGAGCCTGGCCGAGGCCGATGATCCTAGAAGGGCGTGGCCCTGAGCTCCAGCCATGAAAGAGACCCCCTAGGGAAGCTTCCAGAGGGTGAAGGAACCTCTTTTTATGTCCTCTCCAAGTCCTTGAGAATTGCCTGGGGCAGGAGGATCCCACAGCAGGTTCCACTTCCTCCCTTCCCTCCATTTCCAGACCAGGGAGCTCACGTCGGCTTCCCCGCCCCAGCTCTGGCTCACCCTGCTTTCTCAGCCGGTCTCTGGCTGGACCAGGTCTCTAGCGGGATCCGAGCAGGGCGAGGCAGGCACGGGAGGCCCGGGGCAGGGGCGACAGCCTGTGAGTCATCCCATTTCCCCTCATCCCTGAGGCAGGTGGGCGCCCAGTCATTTCACCAAGCAGCCTTCCTGCAGCCTTTCTCCGCTGCCCCTGTTCATTTAACAGCATCTTCGGGGCGTCTGTCCCCGCTCACGGTGGCTGCACTCGTGTGGCAGCGGAGCCCCGCTGGGCCAGCTAATGAGGTTGGACACATCGCATGTGAGCGCGGCTCCGAGGCCCTCCCCGAGGCCACGTTCCCCACCATAAATCCGTGGCTGATTCCGTCCTCCCGGCCCCTCCACCATCTGTAGCCCCATCGCTTCCTGCGGCTTTTTAAATCCTATTAAGTTCCTCATTTCTCCTCCGAGCATATTTTTATTTCTAAACAGACACAGACAACGGGCTGTCAGGGAGGCCTTTTGGGAGCCATTGGCGACCAACTGAGGGGTGCAGACCCGGGTGGGGGCAGTTCCCGGCTGCTGAGAGGTCCAGGGACCTCCGGAGACCCAGGGCCACACCGCTGACCCCCCGATGCAGGTCTCTCACTTCCAGACTTTTCTAGCTGTTTAGCCCCATAACTCTAGGTATGCAGTTAGGGAGCATTTAGATGAAATGGACATGCAAGCTGGTCCCGCTTAATGAAAATTCGATGTACAGAAGTTTCAATTTCCCAGTCTTAGGAGGCAACAAATGACTCAGTTGGCAAAAGCTTCTGGGTGAAGAGAAACCCCTCCGGGTTCTGCTAGGAAGCCCTCAGCCCAGGAGGGAGGGGTACACAGAAACCTAAAGCTAAAGGACCAGGGGCCGCAGCACATTGAAGACTGATCTGAAATTATGCCAAGACAGTAAGGAAACCAGGTTTTAAAAAACCGTATTAATTCCAGAGAGCCCCGACCAGGGTGCAGTGCACGGGGAGCGGGGAGGTGTGAGAAAGGCATGAAGGACACGTGTGAACTCCCTGCGGGAACTCTTGGGTGAGGCTCCCTGAGACGTGAGGCTGGGAGTGGGCAGAGACTCAGCCCCCAAAACAGCCTCATTTGTGCAGCCCCAAGCCACGTGTCTGGAAGTCAAATCCCACAGCACGAGCCTCTCCACCTCCACTTCAGTCTCTCCCCTTTAGGGCATTAGGCACCTCCCCCTGGGTCTAGTACATCCTGATCTATATTTGGGGCTCTTGATTTGTACCCTGAGAGACCCCAGAATGAGCAGAGCTAGCCCCACCCCAGTCATGATCTAGAGAACCTAACAGTTGGAAATTCTTAAACAAAAGTAGGAGGGATTGTGGTCAGATATGTGGTAGAACTTCCTGCCCATCAAAGAAGCCAAATCCTAGATGGGTCACTTGGCCTGGGGATGAGGTGTCTAATCCTTCAGCCCTTCCCAAAGGCAGATCACCTGAACAGGGTCTGGCAGGGCCTGCAGCAGCCCCTGCCCCAGGCTGCTCCCTGCCCCATCCACCCCGCTGTCTTGTGTCTGACACAAACTTCCCAAGCTGAACACTGTAATGCCTTTTCTTAAACATCAGTCCACAATAAATGAGGGATTCAAGTACAGGAAAGATCTGCCGGGACACTGGCTTTGGGGCTGGTGTTAAGGGAAAACATTAGAATCTACAGCTCGAGAAATTCCAGTGGGAACAGGACAGGACAGGCTGACAAAGCAGGGTGTCTGAGCTCTAAGGAGGAGGCTGAGAGAGGCTGTGGAGCTGCTTTTCTTCTTGATCGTCTTTCTAAAAGCGGGAGGGGCTGGGTAAGAGGCAGGCTCATGGCGGGAGGGTGGACACATGCTCCTGGGGCCTCTCCAGGCCTTGGGGCTGCGATGTTCGCCTTGCACCGTGGTTGATTCTCCATAATCCCTGTTCCTTCTGACTTCAAACATAAAAGAATCTTGGCGTCCTTTCTCTCCCTTTTAAAAAGAAATTTTTAAAATCGGGGAAGCTCCTCTAGTTTACACAAGTGAACCCAAACAGCAGCTGCGTGAAATAGGTCTTTGTGGTTGGGGCAGGAGGCGACTGGTGGAAAGGGTCCCCAGGGAGGGCCTCGTGGCGGCTCCAGTGGGGCAGACGCATTATAAATACCTCGGTAAGTCCTGCCATAGGTGCAAAATTATAATTAACTGCAAACCTGCTGAGTTTAAATGGACTTTAGGTTTTCGGCTGGGCAAAGGGGTGTTGATTGATCAGCACTTTGTTTCTGAGGGTTTTTTTTTTTAATCCGTTCGGCAAGTTAAGTTGAGACTGGCGGCTCCTCACCAAATTCCCTCTGGCCCTGGGTAATTTAGCAAAGGAGTGTTTCAGGGGAAATGGGAGATTAATCATTGCAAATGGGCTCAGGATGATATTTAAGAGCTGCCTCGTGTGTGCCCAAGCTGAAGGGGCTGATGACAGGAATAGGAATGACTGAGAGGGGACCACGGCCCTCTGTCTCCCGCCCCATCACCACTCCCATGGCATCCTGCTGCGGGCACTGTGTGCACAAGCAGGAGGAAGATTCCCCGCTTCTCTGAGAGATGGGCAAGATGAGAGAGGGAATGTCACAGGCAGTCCTTCCTGGGCCAGGTGGTCCTCAGTACTGCACTGAGTGAGCCCTGACGTGGGCAAGACGTATCCAGAGCCCTCCTGGTCCCTGGCTCACCTGACTTGGAACAGCCTGATGACAACACGGGAGTGCTGAGGTTGTACAGGGGGAAGTGGTAGGAGAAGGCAGGGAAAGACAATATGGACCAAAAGATCTGAATGGGTAGGGGGCTGGCCCCATAGCCCAGTGGGTTAATTTCATGTACTCCACTTTGGCAGCCCCGGGTTCACCAGTTCAGATCCTGGGCACAGACCTATGCACCACTCATCAGGCCAGGCTATGGCGGCATCCCACGTAGAAGAGCTAGAATGACTTACAACTAGGATATATAACTATGTACTGGGGCTTTGGGGAGGAAAAAAAAAAAAGAGGAAGATTGGCAACAGATGGTAGCCTCAGGGCCAATCTTCCTCACCGGAAAAAAAAAATCATTTAAAAAAGAAAAAAGAACAGGTAACACCCACCTAGCCTTCAGAGGGGAGAGGATTTGAGCGAGGAAGGACAGAGCTTCCCAGGTGGGAGGATAACCTGAGCCAAAGAGGCCAGAAGGAGGGGTCTGCTCTGGGGGGAGGGCAGGATATGGGAGCTGATTTCCAGAAGGTGCTTTAAATGGATGCGTTTAGGCAAAGGGAAGCCTCCTAAGGCTCTGGGGCAAGGAGTGACATGATATAAGTAGTGCTTTGAAAACATCTAGGGATGCTCAGCCAGGTGGGGAGGGAGCCAGAGCAGGCATCACAGCCAGGGCTCTGCCTCCAAATTTCCTGTCCTTCCCACAGCGAGGCCCTGCCCCTCCTGTTCCACAGGGGATGATGATGCCCCTTGGAGCTGCCCTAGGTGGAAGGCAGTGGGTGGATTGTGGGGTCTTCCCTGATGACAGCTGCTGCTACTATTTTATTCTCAGAGTCCAGTCCCTGGGAAATGAGAAGAGGGGACATGGGCCAGGACTTCTGACGAGGTCTGATCCACAAAGTGCAAATAAAAATCATACTGCCTAGGGCCAGCGCTGTTTGGAGCTTGTGAATGACCAGAATGAGGCGTGACAAGGAAGGCTTCCTGGAGGAGGTGGTTATTGGGATGATGGGTTTATCAAGAGGTAGCATCTGGGCTGTCACAGGCAAAGACATAAAGACAGAGACAAGCAAGGCAAATATGTGGCATCTTAGATCTGTTTTTAAAGAATGTTGAAGAATTGGTTTGGCTGGAAACAAGGGTCCACTTTCTGGAAGACTCAGATTTGGTGCATTGTGGGTCTCGCTGCTCCTGGAATCCAGGGCACGCGCACCTGTGCTCGTGTACACAGTGTCTGAGTGTGTCTCTTATCACTCTTCAGTCCAAGTTCACTAGGCCCAGCCCAGAGTCTCGTTTCTCTGTTCAATGCTGCTGCCCCGTCTTCCTGATCAGTCATGCCCCGCCTGCTGTTAGAGAGGCGCTCCTTCCCTCCCCCCCAGCCAGGCAACGCAGGGAACCAGGCAGTGCCCGCAGCAGCTGCTGCCAACAGCAAGCTAGGGCTCTGAAAGGAAGACGAATAGAGCCGTAGGGCCTTGATCCTCCCCTTAAGTCATCCAGAGCCTCCACTCAGAGAGCCTCGAGCCCTGCAACAGCCCTGCAAGATTGGCTGCGCAGCACCCCATTTCATGGATGGGGAGACCAGGCCTTGGAAAGGAGAGCTGACCTGCCCAAGACCACACAGCCAGGCGTCCCCTTTCATGCCTCAGCCCTTCTGCGAAGGCCTCCACACCCCGCTGCCTTCTCTCGGTCTGTGCTGGGCTGCTGACGCCCAGAGGAAGCTCTCCCAGCATCGATGCCACCTGACAGAGGAGGAGGCTGGACCACAGCCTTCAGGATGGGCTCTCCAGCTCCTCACTCCCCTCACCCATGCCCTTTGGGAATGGGGAGATCTAGGGGGACGCGGAGCAGGTCTGAAGAGGGACTTGCCTGGGTGCGAGCCTGGTCAGCAGCGGGATGAGCCTGTCTGTGGCCCGTCTGAGCGTGAAGGGTCAGCTGGGAGGAGCAAGTGGAGAAACGCCATGTCTGCCCAGCAGAGGAGAGCCAAACTTGGCACTCAGGGCCTGTCTGTCTGGGCCTGGCGCGGAGAGAAGCTCTGCGGAGGCTGGAGGTCAGTAGGGACCAGGCAGCATGGGTTTTCTTTTTGACCATATCAGGGACAAACCCATGATGCCGACATCATGCACGCCACATCCCAACACTGGGTAACTGGCCCAGGTGACTTTTAAGGCTCAGACATAAATGGTCAATTGCAAGTGACTCAAAACTTCAGAGAGATAGTGTCTGTTCCTAGAGAGCTGACAGACCATGAAAGACAGATGCATGGGGGTCCAGGAAGATGTCTTCAAGTCTTTGCTGAGTTCCAGGCCCTAGAAAAGCTCACAGTCTGATGGAGAGATCAGTTTACAGCCTCAGGAGCACCAGATGAGCAGCGGAGACAGCGCAAACCACTGCCCACAGAGGGGAGAGCTGTGCAGGAGGGGAGAGCCGTGCATGCCCGAGCAGTCAAGGAAGGCTTTCTGGAAGAGGCTCCCGTTTGGAGGAGATTGAGGCTGAGAAGCTGATGAGACAGGGAAGGCAGGCTCCATGGCATAGAGCCTACCCAGGGAAAATGAGAAAACTAGTGGGCCCAAGGAGAGGGTTCCAAGGAATGCCCAGCTAAAGAGTAGAGGGTTTTCCGGACGATGACAAGACATCCTGGAGACTATGCAGGTGGTTGTTGATTGATGGAAGCTGGACTTGGGAAGGCCGGCCACCCACAGAGAGGACTGGACAGGCTGTCATGGAGACCAAGGAGAGCCAGATGCAGCCTCCAGCTGTGAGGGGATGGGTAGGGGGCATGGGAATTAAACCGTAAGTTCAAGAGCCCTTTTGTCACCATGAAATACAAACCCCAAAGCCACCACTGCCCTGCCCAATTCCTGCTGCCTTCAGACCTCCAAGCACACACCCACTTTCAGGCACCCACCTGCCCTCAAACAGTCGTCTCTTACCCTTCCCAGTTGCCCAGCTCCATGTGGCCAGAGCCCTGCCGAAATGCTTTCTCCAGCTGCTCCTCACTGGGCTTCCGGGCTCAGAGTCCTTTTCCTGCCCTTTGTCTGAGCCACAGAGTCAGGCAGTGAGTGTCAGTCTCTCCTCTCTCCATAGAGAAGGTGCCCTCCTTGGGGGCCGGCATGTGCAGCCCTCCACAGAGCCTGACTGGGCACCTCAGCAGCCCTCCCTCACTGCCAGCACCACAAGGCCAGTCTCCCACTTGTGTCTCTAAGTGGGAACCTTCTCCACCATCCCAGCTCTCTGCCGACCTAAAAGCAGCCCCTTCTTTCTTCTCCCCACTCCCCCAGCCCCTCCAAAGTCAGACCCACAGGCAGGGGGCAGAGGTGGGCAGGGGAACAGGTGCCACTGACATTGGCACTCTCCTTGCAGTGCATCTTAATAATTTAATGGCTATTAGCTGGGCCGCTGTGGTGGTGGGGGAGGGGGGGCGCAGGGAGAAGATTTATAGAGAGAATTCACTCCAGGTTGGGGTTTTGTCTTCCTCTGTTTTCCTGGCATTTATCATGCATGTTTTAATTTGGATCGGAGAGTTGCTACCATCTGGCCATTATCGCAAAGAAATATTCATTTTCACTGAGTGACACAGGCTCCATTCATCACGGAGCGCGCTGATTGCCCCGCAAGTGTGGGGCTGCGCTTTCTCCTTCATTCGAAATGAACCTTGAGCTACACACAGGTCCAATTTGCCAGAAGCAGAGGCATGGGGTGGGCAGCCGCCACTGACCTCCCAGCCAGGTGGGCAGTGAGCACGTAGGGGGAGGTCCAGGGTGGGAAGCGGGAAACAAGTCCTCTTCTCCCATCACGGCGCTCCCACTTCCCCTCACCTCTCCTGGGGAGGGGGTAGTGGTGGCCCCCATAGTCTTGCCCCAGGCTTCTGACAGCCAGTTCCCCCCTACTCTCAAGTCCAGGGTGGTCCCCAGGCCAGACCACAGAGATGGCAAGGGTGGCCCCTCTGCCCAGACCTTGGGCCCTCGCCTCTGATAAATGCACCGATGCTGTCCTGCCAAGAGTGGAATTTGCTCAAGCAATCTTTCTCTAGCAGAATATCACTCCAGTGGTGTCATTTCAGGTCAGGGCTGTGTGGGGGACAGAAGGGCCTCCTCGTTCTCCTCTCATCACGTTGTGGTGGTACCATCGGGGCGGGGCCTGTGGGAAGAGACGTGTCTGCCTCCAATTGGGACATTTCCAGAGTGTCATCCTTGTATCTGCCCGCTGCTGACTGCAACATGTCATCAGGGGCCACCGAAGGCCTTGTCAGCCATGGGCCTGGAACTCAAGCATAACGCTGGACACCCGAGGGGCACTGTTACAGAGCATCCCCTGATTGGGCCGAGCCCCCCTTTAAGTCCACTGAATAAGCAGGCATCCAGATCTGCAAAACAGAGAAAGGAGAAGAAAACTTCTTTCCATCCATTTTAGATAGTGAGTCAGGGCACCCAGAAATTGCTGGGCCCTTCTGTCTTCCCTGCCCCAGTGGGGGTTCAGACTCAGCATGAAGACACCAGCTGAGCAGCATCCCCCCGACCCCGAGCATTAGACACTCCCAGGAGGGGAGTGAATTAGAGTCAGACACGACTTCACAGGGGAGATGTTTGGCAAAAAGGCAAAATCAGACAGGAGGGCTTTCTGCTTCCCCAGGTCTTGGCAGGAGCCCAGGGGTCATCTGACTTTCCTGATCTCTGTCCTGGAAACTGTGGCCCGACTCGGAGACGCTGACCCCTTACTAGGACTCCTGTGCCCTCCTCGCCCTGTACAGATGGGCACACCAACATGATTCTTGGCTACAGGAGGTTTACAGTCTAGCTAGGACTGGGGTGAAACCAAGGAGGCCATGAAGAGAACTCAGATCAAAGCACTAAGTCACCACAAGTGAGAGCCATAAGCTGCAGGACCGGAAACCAAGCGACCGTAACTGCCCCCTGCATGGACCAGTCCTTCCGCAGGGCGCTGTTTCTTCCTCTCCCTACTCCATGACTTGGGTATTACTGCTCCCTTGTAGAGATGAAGCAACTGAGGCCCAGAGGTTAACTTGCTCGGGATGGTGATGCAGATGGGTGGTGGGTGCATCTGGGAAGGACGCCAGGCCCCTCTGATTCCCAGCACCGCACTGTGGGTGTGAAAAAAACATGGATGACTTTGAGCGTCAGGTAGCATTTCAATTGGATAGGATGGGAGCAGCGACATTCCAGGCAGGGGGACCTGCCTGCCTGTCTCACCCTCTGGTTTTCCATCCTGGCACTTGTTGAACTAAATTAGCTGTCCTCCGCCACAGACCCCTCCTCCCCGCTTCCGGCAGCCTGCAGTGAGGCCTCCGCCTCCTGGTGGAACAAGGGGACTCTCGCTAAGCCGGCGAAGGGCCCCTCCCCGCCCCCCTAGGAATGCGGCGCTGCCCCCTCCTCCCTTGGAACTCATTCCGTGACACCAGCAGCTCTGAAACATCTGCTCCTCCATCCCGGACCCGCAATTTGAATAAATTACCCCGACGTGGCGGCAGCCTGTTATTAATGGCTTGAGTTTTATAAGATGCTTTAGTTTAATAACACTGTATCCCGGCGCTGCGCTTCTCCCAGATATTTTTATATTTCGCCTCTTCTCCTCCTCCTGCCTCCCTCCATCCTACCGCCGCCTCCAGGGCTCCGGTCCCAGGCCACAACCCCCCAAGGCCCCATCCTCGCCCCGCTAGCTTGCACCTCGGAACCCGGGGACCACCAGCCCCCACCGGCGCGCCGCCGCCGCTTGTCCCCCACCGCGCAGCCGGACCGAGTCTACCCTTCTGGGTGATCCACGCGCGCGCCCCTCGCCGTCCGTCTCAGGGCCGCGGGGAAGAGGGGACCACGGCCAGGTTGATTGCTTCTCTCCCAGACTCCCCCAAAGGAAGCCCACAGGGACGGAGCGGCTGAAGGCGGGGCCGTGCGCAGGGAACACTGTCCCCAGGCTCTGGTTCTGCACCCCCTACCACCCCATCGCAGAGGCTCTGCCGCCTTTGGAGACCCGACAGAAGCCTCGGGAGCGAACCCACCTCTCCCCAGTTGAGCTGATAGTGCTGGAAGGTTGGGAGAGGCCGAGGCCGCAGTTTATTTCTTTATTCGCTGCACCTGGTTCCTCGTCCTTTTGTTCGTTTGCGCTCATGCTCCACACACCACCTTCCTGCAGCCCTCCGGGGTTACCTCCATTGCCCCTGATCTGGCCCTTTGGGCGCTTTCTACATGCCCAGACACACCCCTGCCCCCATGCCCTCTGTCGCCTGTCTTTTCTCCCCAAAGCCTGCCAGCCTGCTTTCTCATGGAACCCCCTGGGGCCTCGCCAGCCCTTCTAGAACATCCCGGGTTTGATTAACAGCAGGTGCTCATAACTGTGCGTTGCTTCAACGAGCTTGCCTGTCTGTGTGGGTGAGGCTTCCTGCAAAGAATGGGTGCACTCGCTGAGAGGGAGAAAAGTGGGCCAAGAGGTGGGTGGGTTTATTCGTTGGGGATATAGGCTAGAAAACGTTGAGGTTTAAATAAGTAGCCCGTGTAGTCATGTCCTCAATCTGTTCCAAAAAACGTCAACCACAGTCACGGTCAAGAAGTGCAGAGATGCAGGCTCCTTGCAAGCTCAGCCCCCACTCAGGAAGCTGTGGGGACAGGCCTGGCAGGCTGCCGGCGCTCCCCTCACAGCGGGGCTGTGGACCAGGGGGCCTCCTTTAATGCGCCTCCCCCCAGGGAGGTGGCCCCCCAGGATGGGTGGAGGAGCCCACCACCAGGAGAGCCCCAGAGGGAGCATCTGGAAGCAGAAGGAAAGGATGTGCCTGCCGGAGGGTAGGGTGAGGGGTAGGAAGGTAGGATGTCCCACCAGGCTGGAGGCCAGACCCACCAGTCTCTGCCGCACTGGAGAGTCCTTTGAAGACCCAAAGCCTGGAAGTGGTACTCTGGGGGGCCTCTTGGAGGACCCTTCTGTGCCAGGGCCAAATTTGACTGTTTAGTTCCCTGTTCCCGGGGACCCAGTGGTGACCCTGACATGGGCTCTATAGGGAGGATGTGTGGGTCCCCTACTAACCCCCCCGACCCCGTTCTGAGGGCTCCAGGAGACCGAGGCCCTTACCACTCTCCATTTTGGTCTCATGTTACTGTGGGACTCTGCTTTGGCTAAGAGCCCCACCATTATAACATAATTACTGCTGAAAATGACCTTTAAAATATATTTTAAATTCAAAATGTCTTTAAACCCTTCACTGAGCACCATTTTTCAATTTCAACGACTGTTTTCCTTTTTTGGGGGGGGAGCGAGGGGTGGGGAGCGGAGGAAGGAGCCCTCTGCACGAATTTCAAATGTTAATCTCTCCCCACGACAGAGAGAGCCAGCAGGCTCAGGGGTATCTGCAGGGGGCCCAGGGCAGCTGGGCACAGAGGACGCCCTGCCCTTCCTCATAGCCTCACGGTCTGGGGGGCCTCAGGCGCTGCCCACACTCCACCCAGCCTCTGCCCCAGCCCCCCGCCTGAGCTGGCACTCCCCCCGGGGCGCTGAATAAGAGCCAGAGAATGAGCCAAGAACATGGGCCAGTTCCTCACAACCCTCCTCAATCTGCCTGCTTCCTCCTCAGTTCTCCTTCCAGAAGACCACTCTCATGCAATGTTCAGTGCCCTGCCTGCTCAGCACCCCCCGGGGACCCCCAGTTCCTGCAGGATGGAGGCCGCCCCCCACTCTGCTCTCCCATGCTCCGTTTCACACCCCCTTTGCCCTGATCTGGCTGGTGCACCCTATTTCTCAGATGGCCGGAGCTCCTTGCTGCTTCTGACCACTCCGTGACAGTGGTCATCTGGAAGGGGAATGGACAAGGAAGCAGAGCTGGTAGAGGAGGGCAGTTTGCAACTGGCCACAGCTGCCCCACCCCTGATCTCCCGGAGGCTCACACAGGCAGGTCTGGGGGGAGGGTCTGACCTGCCAGGCATCCCACACTCCACTGACCGCTTCAGCCCTCCCGTTCTCCACCCCTGCAGCCCCTAGGAAGCTCTGCTGTGCCTCCCACCTGGAAGGTCCCATGCTTCTGTCCTCACTAGTCGAGTCCCTCACTCCCGCTCACCATTTCAGGAAACCTGCTCTGCCCAGAGTCACCTCAGCACCTCCTGATGGTCATTGACTTGTGTCCTCCCTCATAGTGGTCTCGTGGCAGTCTGCCCTTCATACACCTTGTCTCTCCATCAGAAGGGCTCCCAGAGTCTGTGAGCTTGTCCCTGGCTGCTGATGTGAGGGGTCATTGAGGCAGGCTGCCGGCCATGGTGAGAAGGGGATAGAGGCAGTGGGAGACCGTCTGGCCCCTTACATGGAGGGGGTACTTTCAGGGGTTCGAGTCACGTCGATACTGACAGGAATGCCACTCTCCTTCCCCACTGGGGACTTAGCCACCTCCATCAGCAGGACAGGGCAAAAGCCAGGGGAGGGAGGGGGGCCTGATGTGGTAGGGGTGTCAGGTGGGTAACTCCATCCGTCTCCAGCAGGAAGGAGTGGCCAGTGAGCGTGAGACCGTTCTTCCAGTGTATTCTTGGGAGTTTTCCTAAAATGGCCCACATTTCCATCGCATCTAACTTGTTCTCTGTGAAAGTCAACAAACATTCCAAAGCCAACCAAAACAATGTGGGTACTGTCCAACTCTCTGGGTTTTTAGGTTGTCCGTAGTTTTGAATGACACTTGCCCTCAGCCATGGAAAGTGGGATCCCTCAATGTTGAGAAGCCATTCAGGTTGCTGCCCCTCCTTGGTTGAGGTTTGGGGCATGGCAGCCCCTTGGCCTCCTACAAAGGAGGTCAGGGCATGAGGGAGGGAAGAGAGGTGATGAGGGCTGCCAGAGCTCAGAAGAGAGGGTTCTGGGTATAGTGCAATGGGATGGCATCCATGACCTGGCTTTGAGCCCAAGTCCAGTTCTTGGAGCCTTGCTGCTGCCTGAGAGGGTCCTGAGAAGGGAGGACAGGAGGCGGGTGGGCATGAGATGCTCTGCGGTGATGCGGCTCCTACAGAGAAAGAGGTGCTGAAAGGACAGAGCCAAAGGGTTGTGTAGGGTGAGATGCCAGCAACCATGCTGGTCAGGCCTCTCCCTCAGTTCTTGCCACAATGACACCTCCACCAGATTGGCTTTCCTGAAACCAACTTGATACTCTGTTCCCAAGCTCAAGAATCTAGAATGTTTCCCTATTTCCTGTTCCCTTTGACTGATTTTCAAGAGCCCCCTCAATCTGGCCCCAGCTGTCCATCCCCTCCATCATGAGTACAAGTGGGCATGGAGTTATTTAGAAATAGCCAGCATGAAGAGTTCTAATGCAATGCACCTTGTGGTATGGCCATCTTAAGAGAAGTATGGTGTCCAGAATAGAGGAGGTGATGGTTCTACTTGTACTGATAAGATGACATGCCCATTTTACAAATAAGGCTTTTGAGGTTCAAAAGGACTAAATTACTTGCCCACAGCCACACAAAAATTAAATGGTGACAATTTGATTGGAATCCAGATGTGTGTGACTCTGATGTCTTTGCTCCTAGCCCCTTCCTTTTTCATTCCTTCTCTAAATCCTGCCTAGCTACAAATCCCAGCTCAAGGGCTCCCTCCACCAGAAAGCCTTCCCTGCCTGCATCTGCCTTCCCAGTCCTCTCCCAGCCTCTGCACAACCCTTTGTGTGTGTGTGTGTGTTTGCCACAATAAGGTCATAAGTTCCCTGAGCGTCAGAGAGCAGCCACAGCCCACACTCCTTCCTGCAGGTCCTCCCCAGAGCCAGCATCAAGTGGAGAAACCAGGGCAAATCCACCTTCCTATGCCAACAGCCCGCCTCCTCCTCTGCCTGCCCAGGCCCGGAGCAGCCAGGAGATGGGGACAGTGGTGGTGAGGACAGCAAAGCAGGGAGAAGGCAGAAGTGGAGGGCATGCCACTCCAGAGAGATACATGTTCCATGACGTATAGTAACAAGAGAACGCATCGTTCCCCAGACTGTGTCATAAATATTATATTTATAACATCAATTAAATGCCGGTGACTTAAATCATTTATAATAGAGATACAGCCACTCAGTGAACCATTAGCAGAGTCAGCACCTTCTCAGTCCTAGCAGGGTCCAACAGAGAGCGATGGCTCAGCCTCGGCTCAGGCTCCCAGTGCCTCCCCAGGAGGACTCCCGGGGCTCATGGAGTGGGAGGAGGGGTGGCACAGAGCAGGAGCACCCCCACCCTGGGGAGGTGTAACTCAGGCAAGGCTGAGCTGGGAGAAAACATTTGGTCCAATCTCCTGCCTTGCATGAGGCAGCCCCCAGCGCAATGAGGTGGAGGCAGGTGCCTGTCCTCAGGGCTCTTCTGGAGGGCGCATCCAGGAGCACTCACCCTAAAGCTTCACTGCTGGCACGGGTGCTATTCCTGGGGGCCACGGGAGGTGGCCATCTTTGCCTCCTGGGAGTGTCGTGTTGGACATTCTGCGAGGGTGCAGGACCCAGTGCAGCCAGCAATCCATGAACATCTGCAACCGGGCGAACGATGCCCATCTCTGCCTTCTTCTAGTGTCAGGTCTGCTGGAGGACAGGGACGGAGAATCAGGCAGGGACAAGAGTGTATGAGACACAGGGGGCTGTGGGAGCCCCTGCAGTGGCCCATCACCCTAGCTGGGGCAATTTTCCTCCATCCCCTGCCCACTCTGAGTCTCCTCTCTCTCCTGAAGAGCAGTACCCCCTCCTTTCCATGTCCCTGTCTCCATCTGTGCCCCTACAGCCCATTCCCAACACGTGGCCCCCTCAGAGCATGACCCTCCACTGTATTACTCTCTGGAGGCTCCCGGTCCTCTCACTCTGGCGGGAGTCCAAGGCCCTCACCTCCCCTGTCCTGCTGCCTCCATGACTCCACCTCTAGCTACCCTCTCCTTCAGTCCCTTGCTGTAGACCCCTGGCCTCATGGCTGCTCCTCAGACATCGCTGCTCCGGCCTTTGCACCAGCTGTTGCCTCTGTGGGTGCCTCTCCCCCGTATGCACTGCTCCCTACATCTCAGCTCGCACGTCCCTGTCACCCATGCCTGTCCTGACTTGCCAACTAACGTAGCCCCAGCTTCCCCATCTGCCACCTTGTTTTATTTCATTCATGGCAGAGACCACTTCTCTGATCTTTTCTTATTCATCATCCTCTTCTCCCCACTTAAAGGGGAGCTCCGTGCCAGCAGGAACTCTCTGTATTCGTTCTTCTCTGTGTCCCGCCACCTTGCACAGTGCTCGGCCCAAAGCAGGAGCTCAGGAAAGGAATGGCAGAAGGCACAGGACAGGGATGCACTCGGGCGGTGCTATGAAAGTGCTGGGGTGTGGGATCCCACTGGCTGGGGTGCGGTCAGTGAATGTCTACATTGGCAGGTTACATATACCAGGTCCTGGGCCAGGTGCCAGGGGTTAGAGGAGAAGGGGGAAGACCCCATCTTCAAGGAAGCTTAAGGAGAACAGAGGGAGCCCCGGGCTCAGGTCTTCCTTGTGGGCTGGGAAGCTGGGGCGGTTTCCTGGTGGAGGGGGAGCTTGTAATGGATCCAGAAAACTGGAGACTCCAGGCGGTGGAGGGGAGCGAGCTCCCAGCTCCAGGCCTGGGACAGCCTGACCAAGGCCCAGCATCAGGGAGAATGGCCACCGGAGTGTGTGTTTAGAAGGGAAGAGGGTGGTGGAGACCACACAGGGCTGGAAATGTGACTCACTCAGCCTGGCCAGCTTCCAGAAAACTCTGTGCAATCAACCAGAGAAATACATTGGAGAAAACAAAATTGTGAGAGTAACTTTGAAGCCTTGGTTGCCACGGGAACATATCTGTAAATACTTAACTGCAAACATTAAGTGACACACAGGATGGAGTGAGGGAGCAGGAGGCAGCAGTGCTCGCAGTGGGAGCTAGCCATGTCCGCTGGCACCTTCCATCACCAGCCAAGGCCCATAGCACCTCCCCTCCTTCTTTCCCTCTTCCTCCCAGGGTCTCTGCCCTGGACCCTCTTCCTTCCACCCTCTCCCTCACTCCTCCTTGTCCCCATGAGCAGGACATTGAGGGTGGAATGGTTCCAAGTGGTCCTCGAGATTCCCTTTCTGTCCCAGTTCTGCCTCATCCCTGGTCCCCACACCAGGCCCCCCCGGGACCCTCACTCTCACGAGCTTCCCAGCCCAGAGGTGACCAGAACCCTGGCCATTCACTTTCCCTCCCCTCTTCATCCCCCTCACTTCTAAGGGATGAGCACAGGAAGTCTTTGCAACAAGTGCGTTTAAGTGACCCAGATGTTTTGCTGTAAGGAAATCTTGGCCCAGCTTGCTGATTCAGGACCCCCATCCTTTTCTCTCCTCTAGTCTGCCCTCGGTCGTGGCCATCTCCCACCAGCCTCTCAGCCCAAGGCTCCCCCGTGGCTCCATGTCTGCATGGGAGTCTGGAGGGCAGTCACCCTGAAGCCCTCTCTGCCTGCTGGCACTGACATGCCTGCTCTGGTCCTGCCCAGAGGTTTTTAAACTTTCTGGGTCACAGACTCCTGTGGGAAACTGAGGGAAGCTTTTCATTCATCCATTCAATTGTGCTCCAGAAGGTTAGTGAGCAAGGCCAGGCCCAGTGCTGAGTGCCGGGCAGTCCCTGCCCTCCCAGGCCCCACGAGTTAGGGGAGGGGCAGGCAGTAAGCAAGATCCCAATCTAGAGGAACTGCTCCAGCATAGCAGGCAGTGTTCAAGGTCGGGACAGGGCCCAGCGTGGCTGGAGGGCACAAGTGAAGGGACAGAAGGGGTGGGTGGAGAGGATGGGAACAGATCCTATAGCACCTTGTAGACCATTTTCAAGACTTTGAGTTTTATTGAGTGAAACAGGAGCCACTGGGAGGCTTTGAGCAGAGGAGGGACATGCTGTGCTCGCTCTGGCTGCTGTGCTGAGAGAGACCGTACAGGACAAGGTGGAAGCAGGGGACAGTTAGGAAGTCACTGCAGTGACAAAGGAGAGATGGACATGGCTTGGACCATGTGATGGATGTCGTGGTGAGAAACACCATGGTCCTTGGAAGAGGGAGCATTTGTATATCTGTGGGCCATTTTATGCACATTCTCAAGACGCTCCTGGACCCCAAGGCTCAGCCATAGTCCCCCTAAGGTCCTGTGGCCCTGGGTTCAGACCTCACTGTCCCTGGCCTCTCACCTTAACTCCAGCACACACCTCTAATCCTTAGCCCATTTGTGGAGCCAAGGCAAGCAGATCCTTTGAGCCCATTGCAGGTCAGGCTCCCTTCCTAGCTCCTACAAGAGCCATGGTGTCATTGATGGGAGCACCTCTGCCCAACACCCAGCAGGCTCCACTGAGCACCTCCAGAGGGCCCTTGGGTGACCCAGGCAACATGGATGAATCTCACAGACTTCATGCTGAGTGAAAGAAGCCGGACATAAATGAATACATTATGTATGAAATTCTAGAATAGGCAAAACCAAACTGTGATGAAAAAAGTCAGAACACTGGGTGCCTTTGAGGAGGTTGGGATGTTGCCCAGAAAGGGTCATGAGGGAAGCTTCTGAGGAGATGGTGATGTTCTCTATCTTGGCAGGGGCATGGGGTACATCAGTGTTTGTATTTGTCAAAACTTATTAAATTATGCTCTTAAGATGTATACATTTCACTGTTGGTAAAGTTTATCTTTTAAAAAATAGACCCAAGAAGGATGGTGTGTCCCAGACAGAACTAGGAGGGGCCAGCTGCCAAAGAGGATGCCCGTCTCCGTGGAGAAAGAGTCCCCCACCTTGTTAAGTGCTCTGAGGCAGCTGCAGGCAGGAGGGACGTGATCTGATAAAGGAATGCGTGTGGAAGTGTTAGAGGTTGACTACAGGGATAAAGTGATTCTGCATTTTGAAAGAGAATTCTGAAGACAGCAATGCTTACCCCACCGAGATGAATCCAATGGTGGGATTCAAGACCCCTTGGCAGGCAGTGGTAGAGGACCCCCCTCGCAGATGGTCTGCTCTATGAACATGATGGGCAAAAAAGAGGGAGAGCAGGAGAGAGAGAGAAAAGTTGGTAATTAATTAATTACCCCTCCCCTTCCAGTTGCCTCTCCATTCCCCCCAACCCCTAACCTTCCACCCTCTCCTCACCCCCACGTTTGCTTCCCTGCTCCCTCCCCTCCTAGCTCCCGCTTGCTGTTGAGATGCCCTAATTGATGTCTGGTCCAGGTCAGAGCCCTTGCAGAGTCTGGTTTCCGTCTGGTTTGTTTCTCACCCTGCTCAGGTGAGGCCCACCCAGGGTCCATGGGAAAAGGCTGGAGGGGAGATTTAGCTCCTTGATTCGGCGCTTGGTTAGGGCGTTGGCTCTTCTCTTCACCACTGACTTCCTACCCCCAGAACCTCTGCCCTGCCCAGTCTGACAGGAGAAAGATTCCATTAGGAAAATGATGCTGGACCGTGGGTGGGGCCAGAGCCAGGGCCTGTCCCCTGGGTGGGGCATTGGTGTGGGCTGCAGCAGTCAGGGAGGGCTTTCAGGGAGGGGTGTTACCCAGACTTTCAAGATGGAGGAGATCTGAGATCAGCTTTGGGAAGGAGACAGCAGGAAACCAGGGCGCCCATAAATCCCAATGCACCAGGACAGATCCAGAGTTGCCAACTGTCCTGGACAAATTATTAATAGTGTGCTTTCAACCTAACAAGGGTCCCAGTTTAGACAATCAATTATACGGTCACCCAACACATTAAAAACAACAAAAAAGATAAGTGAATGGCAAAACCAAGAGGCAGGTATGCACACAGGTGTGCCGAGTGGCTGGAATGAGGGGTCCTGGAGGAGACGAGGAAAAGGAAAGGAGACAGCGGGGAGGAAGGAGACAGGGCCAGGGGTGCTCTGAACACCCCGAGGGCTCCAGAGCTCCTCACAGGGCCCCTCCGCAAGCGAGTGGGACACAGCAATCTCATATTCCCACATTTCCAAAAGAAGGCAAAGACCCAGAGAAGTGACATTATTGGGCACAGGCTGCACAGCTCATTGGTGACAAACCAAGATAGAACTCAGGCTGCTCTCTCATACCCCAACACTAGCAGGGATCAAGCCTGTGAGAAGAGTGACAACTGCATGTCTCACCTCTGATGCTGGGTGCTGAGGACTCCCCAGGCCACGCAGCAATTTCCGATGATGGTATACAGATCAAATTCCACTCCTTACTAACTGTGCCCCTGTGGGTGAGCTTCTTGACCTCTCTATGTGCCTCAGTTTCTTCACTTGTAAAATAACCATAACAATAATACCATTTCTGATGACTTGGCATTGCAGGATCTCCAAAAATAGACAGAGTCCTTTCCCAGAGGTCCCCAAGCCCCACCTGCTCCTAGCATGTTCTAGACCCTCTCTGCATGGAGCGGTCTCTGACCCATGCCAATGTGTTAAGCTTCATCACAATCCTCCTTGGGTCCACTGGCATTGAGTTCAAGGAGTACCCCTCAGTTACCCCCAAAGCATAGTCCTTTCAGTTTATTAGCCACTCCATCCCAAACTGAATTCAAGTTCCTTCCTGAAAAATTGCAAGACTGGGCTTCTCAGGCATCAGCCAGGCCTTAGGCACCAGTGGCCACTGGATGACATCCTTGAGGAAAATAAGAGGAAGAAAGCAGCCCTCCTCAGTCAGTGAGTCTAGGGCAGAGAGAAGGATGGGCAAGCCAGCATCCAGGAGAGATCCCAGGAGTAGGGGCTCTCATGGCACCTGCTTGTAGGGGCAGATGAGGCACAACATAAGGAAACGCCTCCCCTCTGCTTTCAACCTCAGCGATAGCAGGAGGACCGTGTTCACCCACAGGGCCTAGAAAGATGGATACCGACAGGGCCGGGGTGGTGCTTTGGGGCGTGTGTTGGATGCCTTCCTGCCTGAGAGCCACCAATGAGATCCATTTGGAAAGCAAACAGGAAACTGATGTCTAAGAGAAAACAGAGAATTAACCTTCTGCATTTCTCCTATCTTCTCCAGCAAAGAGACTGGCCTTCAGGATGGGAAATGTAGATACACATCGTGAAAAGGGAATCAACATCCAAACAAGGCAATGACATCAAACCTAGTCCCATAAGTTAGATTGAATCTCCAAGCCAGAGCAAACTGTGAGCCATGGTCCTGGGAGGGCATAAGGAACGGGTGGAGGGGCTCTGAGCCGCTGGGGGTCATCATTGAGGCATTGTAGAGCCTGGAAATGAACAAAGGCCAGGTTTTTAAAAGGTGACGAGGCTAGATTCCAAAAATTGGCAGATTGTCAATCTTGAAGACAACCTTTGGCAAAGTTCTAGAATAGCTTTGTCAAAATGGTGGCTCAAGACACTTGAGGGGAAGTGATGGTGATTTGGGAACCACTGTGGTGCACCCAGAGTGAGCCGGGTCAGAGGGCCGGTGCCTGTTTTGATAAGGGGATGCTGCAAAGCCTATAACCTGGCATCATGTCACCTCATGGGGGCAAATGACAAAGTTGCCCAGGGTAACTCAGAGCTGGGTGGGCAGGGAGGGAGGTCCCCAGTGAGTGACATCCATGGCCTTTGTCTTTGTGCCCTCCTGCTAAACTCTTTTATCAAAGACTTGGGAGGAGGGGTAAGTCATAGAAGCTGATTTTTAGATACACTCCTGACTCACAAGCTGGTCTGGAGGGTGAGATGCTGGTTAATATGTTCAGAATCCAAAGACATCTCCCCAGTGCAGCTCTCATTGCAGGTGCAGCTTCGTGTGAGCCCCTGTATCCGCCGCCTGCCCTTGCCACGGTAACAGTGCAGAGGTTCCAACCGCTTCCTTTCTGAAACCCCAGAACCTACACCCTTCTTGGGATGGAGAGTATTGGAAGATTCTGGAAACTTTAAAAAAGCGTGTATTTGGAAATTCTTTGTCAGTTGGTTGGTTGGTTGATTGGTATTTGTGATCCCTCTCTGACCCCCAAGTGTTTTACATAGTAATAAGACGAGAATCCTTTGGGGTACCAGGCCCCTTTGAGAATCTGATGGAAGCTATGAACTCTTTCTCTAGGAGAAGTACTCCTGGGTGTGAAATGGGGCTGATCATCTCGGGGGTTCTCTCTAGCCCATCAGAGAACCTCTCAGGAAACCATGGATTTCCGACAGGCAGCCGCTGCCAGGCAGCCCCTCTGGCAGTCATTGCACCTCAACATGACTTGGTCTGTTCCTTCCGGAGGGGGAGTGGGGCAATGATCACACAAACCCTTGGTGCCTGTAGTGGGTTAAGTGTCCTCCCAAAATTCACATCCACTCGGAAACGGTGACCTTATTGGGAAATTAGGTCTTTGCAGATGTAATTAAATGAAGATGAGGCCATGTTGGATTAGGGTGGGCCCTAAGTCCAAGAGGACTGGTGTCTTTAGAATAAAGAGGAAATTCGAGCACAGAGACACAGAACATGCAGGGAGAGCACCATGTGATGATGGAGGCAGAGACTGGAAGGATGCAATGGCGAACTAAGGAAGGCCAGGGCTTGCTGGCAACCCCCGGAAGCTAGAAGGAGGCAAGGAAGGATGCTCCCCTGGAGCCTTCAGGGAAATCAAGGCCCTGCTCACACCCTGATATCTGACTTCTAGCCCCCAGAACTGTGAGAGAATACATCTCTGTTGCTTTATGCCTTCTAATATTGTGGCAGTGCTAGGAAACTAACGCAGTGCCGAAAGGAAGCTGGAGCAGAGAAGGAAGCCCAGTGGGCCTGTGGCTGGGCCTTCACCCTTTCCCTCCCTCCACCACACTTCATGGGGTCCTGCTGGTCCTGGCTGTCCACCGGAGCCACGGCCACCAGGCAGCCCCTGGGTTTGCCTGTGAGAGGGTTACAGGCCACTTGAAGAGAAGTTAGAAATCTCAGCACGTCCATCTTAATAAGTTTTATTACAGTCTGCCACTTTAGACTAATGACAAATTTATTGTATGAAATACCAGCAGTATATTTTTTATTTTGTTAATTAATTATCTCAAAAAGAGGTGAAATTTATAAAAGTGTCCAGAAATGGTACACATGGTAAAATCGCCTTCCAGCAGGAGATGAAATTATTACTAATATAGGATCGAATTATTATTGTATTGACTTAGTTACTTTACGACTCTGTAATGGATTTCTTCATTATTTTCTCGGGATTGTGGCATTCGTGATTGCATTAAAGTCTGTTAATCTATGCAAATATCATTAGGCACCGCTAATAACCAAGCAACTTTCCTCCCTTTCGAGGAACGTGCTAAATACTTGGCCTGCGTGGGTCACTTCTGGGCAGCAGGGAGGGAGGAAAGACAAGCAGCAGGCAGTTCTGGAAGCCCTCTGCACACACAGCCCTGCCCAAGGTGGAGTGGGCGGGCACTTCTGTGGGGGGCCTTAGGGTCTTAGGAAGGTCTCCTAGCCGCAAGCCGTCACACATCTTCTTTCCCTATCAGAGGACCTGGCTTGTCACCATAAACCTCCATTCCTTTGGATTGAGGCTTTGGAGGACCTTCTTAAAATGCTCCTATCCTGGAAAGAAAACCTCATTGGCTCAGTATCCACCATTAGGGCTCTAGAACCCACAAGATGTTCGAGGGGAGCATAGGGCCTTGCTGTGTTGAGACAAGGAATTGGTCAGATTTTATGAAGATTAGAAAGACAGCTGGATCAAATTATGGGCGCTGTCTGAGTAGAGTTGGCCAAAATAGGATGTTCTCGGGGACACCTGTGGACACTAGAGACTTGGGAGGGATGTCTCCACTGTGGTGGGGAGGGAGAGGTGGATGAGCAGAGGTAACCACCCCATGAGCAGCCCATTATTCAAATTTAGAATCCATGGGGATTTGAAATCCCCATGACCTCACCCACCGGGTCCTCAGGTCAGCCCACGGCTACAGGCCTAATTCTCCCATTGCCCATGGGAAGTGGTGAGACCCAGGCTGAGCCCCCAGCCCCAGTCACAGAACAGATCAGAGCTCGTAGGAACCAAATCCAAGCCCCTAGCCACTGAATCCAAGGTGGGCTCCCATTTTATCTTTGCTGAATGGTCAGACCAGAGTGTGAGGGAGGTGGAAAGAGATGTGTCCACGGGTCCAGGTTCCCTTCCCAACCTTGACTTTCTCAGATTAAACCCCCTCTATAATATGTGGGTTACTGTTATTATTCACTCAAACCGTGTTTCTCGAGCATCCATTATGTGGCAGGCACTTCGCTAGGCTCTCCTGACAGCAAGCTCCTTTCCTGGCACCAACAGAGGTGCTGACTCACAGTTTTTAACTGAAAACGGTGTGGGACTCATCATTCTCACTATCTTGGCTGCATCAAAGGATGAGCTTGACGATCAAGGCTCAGAGAAGGGCAGACACCAGGCCCAGGTCACAGTTTTGGGGACTCAGGGCTAGAGACAAGTTTCCTAACTGCAGGTCCGGGGTGCTCCCCGCTGCCTACCCTCCCACGATCCTCCCCCCTGGGTGGGTGACACTGTGGTCTTGCAGGTGAGATGGCACCAGGCTGAGGATTCGGCTACAGCATGTTCTCCTCCTCCTTGAGCTTCCGATGCCCTCCTTGGATCGGAGTGCCCAGACTTTTGAAGGTCAAGGAGCCATTTTTAACATCAAAAATTCATCAGCACCCTGCCTTGACAGATGTTTTACTTTGAGTATCCATTGTTTGAGAGAATGCAAAATGGCAATAAGCTACCTTGAATTCAGCAGTGCTTTTAAATGAATTGGTACTTTTTAAATCACAACAGCATCTATATGCATTTGAAAAATAGTCACATCTACCTAGGAGTGAAGTATTTCTGATGCACTCAGCAGACAAAGCTTGAGGTACCTGGGACCCCAAGGTCAGACGGCACCGCTGCCCCAGGCCATCTGGCTGCTGTGCCCTAGGAGGAGAGAAAGCGGGGCTAGAAGTGGGCGGGGCATGATGGATGGTGCTGGCAGGGAGCACTCCCTGCGGCCACCAAGGGGGCACCCAGGCTGAGAGCCGTTGCCATCCCCCTCTCCTCTTCCTGTTCCTCTCTCTCCATTAGCCTCTTCAGCCTCGTCTTCCTGGCCCTAAGCCCAGGGTGGGGGTGCTCCTTGCTGGGGCTGCTGCAGGCCACACTCCCCACACTTTCACTGCCCATACACACCTGGCCCCACCGCACATCCTGTTCTGATTACAGACCCCCTCCCCTTCAGCCCAGCCCACCCTCTTTGTCCTCCCCAGCTCAACACAGTCACAGACCTTCTCCCAGACACCTACCCCCACTCCCACCCCCTTGCTCTCCCTTTAGGCCGATAATCCTTCCCCAGCCCTGTCCCTTCATGCTACCTTCCAGGCGTCTCCTTTTCCATCCTCAGTCACTGCAGGCCTAAATGCTTATCTGGTCCCTTTGACCATAGAGGACATTTTCTGGCAAAGTCAATCATGGTTGAGGTGACACAAGCCAACACATTTCAAAGGGCTCCCGGAAGAGGGCAATGAGGAGGCTAAAGGCCTTCGAACCCAAAGGATGGAATTCCAGACCCTCAGGCAGGCACACGGAAGTCATCTTCTATTTTGAGCACCACAGAGGGTGTGGCACAGCCGTCAGAGATACCTGGCGCCAATCCTGCTTACACCGCTTACAGCCTGGTGAGCTTGAGCCTGTTACTCAGCCTCTGTGTTATATTGAAGTAGGATAGTGAGAAGTGGGCAGAATGTGTGGAAAGGCCCAGCTGGCACAGAGCTGATGGTCAGTTAGCATTGTCCCCTGCAGAAAAGTCTGGATGCAGCGGAGAAAGGAAGACTGGTGGGGATGCCCCAGCCAGCAAGCCAGGGTTTTCACCCTCCTCCTTCATTCCCAGACATGCCTGCTCCAGGCAGAGTGGGCCCCACAGTGCTGTCACCTCCAGTGTCCCTCCTTGAGACCTGTTGGTGGGAGGCTGTATCTTGCTTTTCAAAACAGGATTCTCTAGCTCCTTGCAAACAGGCACCTGTGGCGAGTAGACTTCTTTGCATTCTCTCCTCTGCTCCCATCCCAGGTTTCCTTCCTTATCCCCACGCCTCCCTGCCCAACTTTTCCCAGAGAAGGGAGGCAAGGCAACCTGTCCTCAGTACCTGTGACCTCAGCCGTCATGATGCCCCGCCCCAGCAAACTCTTCCTGCTCCACAGTGCTCCTCTGTGGGCCCCCATCCGGCTCTGCCTTCCACAGGTGGGCCATTCAGGCCCCAATTTGGAAGCACTTTTACCCAAGGATCAGGTCTACTCCTTGCATCTCCCAACACAGTACCTTGCACATGGTTTGTTGACTGACTGAGTGCCTGCCTGGTGAACAGAAGGGGTCCAGAGCTACCATGCAGGGTTCTGAAACTTGGAATTTCCCCTTTCCGCCACTCTCTAAGCTGAACTTTATGGTAACCCAATATTGCCAACCTAAAGGATTCAGGGGCCCCCCTTGAGAGACAAGAGTAGCCTCCTCCGTGGCTGGTAATGCCAGCCACACACCAACAGTTAATATGCTGCCACCCTTCAAAAACGTTTGATCGCTCGAGGAAACTGACACTCCCCTCACCATCTCATTAGCCATTAGAAATAATAATGTCCTGCAAATTGTGCCGCCCCTTCCAGTTCCCAGAGCCACACTCTCTTGAGCTCACCAGAGCCTCGCCACCATCCGCTCTGGTGGGCAGGCAGTGGGGGGGGTGCCTTCTACGTGGTAGATGAGAGCTCAGAAGCCAGATTACTTGGGTTCAAATCCTGATCCTTTTCTTTATTAGCTCTGGGACCTCCAGAAGTTGCTGAAACTCTCTGTGCCTCAGTTTCCTCATCTGTAAAACAGGGTGACAGTGGTACCCACCTCATAAAATTAAAGTGCTCTGAGCAGTGCTCGGCCCATGGGGAGTGCTCAGGATGAGTCAGCTCTCCTTGCTCTCTGTGAGGGCATGGTCCCCGACTGAGGGAGTGACTGGAGGAATTGCCGCATATGCCATATGGGCCGACGGCCAACGCCTGCCATCTGACCGCAGGGGCCAGCCCACCCTGTCTCACTCCAAGAGCCAACCTGCTCTGTGGGGTAGGAGGGCATGGCTTGGCCTTTGAAGAGCAAGCACCTATGGGGGAGACCGACAGGCCTGCCCAGAGGAGGGAGGTTCTCATTAGGAACAATGGTGTCTCAGGAGGCAGCTCCCTCCTGCCTTCGGTCTCAGGGAAACAGCAAAGAGAAACTTCAGGTGTCCACGGAAACCAGCCGCACTACAACCTACGTTAACCACAAACCCCTCAGACACGTGCAGGTTCAGGAAGTTGAAAGAGAAGTTGGTTTAAGACAGGTCTTGAGCAGAGCAGGGTTTCCCGTTCTCCTGAAAGCTGATACCCAAACAGGTGTGGGTGGCTATGGCTAGTTTTCTGACCTTTTGCATTTAGATCCCATTATCTGAAGTCCTCAGAAACATCTTGGCCATCTATCTATCCACATTCACCTATCGCTATTTATGTCCCATCGATCATAAATCTATCTGCTTTCTGCAATCATTTTTCTCTCATCTGTGTATCTATCTATCATCCAATGTTTAATCTGGATATCTAGCATCTATTAATCATGTCTGCCATCCATCCATCTCCGTGTCTATCTGTAGTCCATTATCAGTCATGAGTTAATACATTGTGTACTTAAGCATAGACCATCTGAGTTCCATGGGGAAGGGGGTGAGGGGCAGCAGCAAGTCCTGGAGGGCTGGGGTGGCTGGAACAGAGATGGATAAGAAGTAAACTAGAGGGCTGATGAAAGAGGAGCCTGGGACTCTCCTCTTAGAGCAGGGCTGGCCTAAAGGATGGAGGGGAGGGGGTACCAGAGGGAAGACAGGAGGAAGAGGAGGAGGCTGTGAAGGCATTAGAGGGGTGAGCCCCATGCTGAACCAGATAATCCCTCCCACCCTACCTCCCCACTTAGGACAATGTCTTTCCAGGATGACCCTGTGAGGGATGGAGGGGATGCCCAGGCTCAGGTGTCAGGACAGAAAAGGTGAGTGCTACCCTCCCCCCAGCACCAGCAGGCACAGAATCCTGCAGTCTGAAGGGCTGAGCTCCTACAGGCAGGCCGAGGGCCAGAGATGTGGTGCCCGAGGAGAGGGCCAGGAGAAGCCTGGAGAAGTCCCATCACAGCCCTTCCCAGCCCCGGCTGCATATTGGTATCAAGGAGCAGCTTTCTGAAAATACTGATGCCTGGGCTCCAGACCACTCTGTATCTCAGGTGCCAGTGGTCTTAGGCATCTGCATTTTTGAAAGCCCCCAGGTGACTTTCATAGCAGCCAGGGCCGAGAACTACCCTCTTACAAGATCCAAGACTCCCGCCGTTATTCTCAGAAGGGCGTCCTGAGGAGGAAGGAGCAGTCTGCGGTGCTCCAGGGGCAGGACTTGGGCTCTGGGCAGGGTTGGGCTCTCCAGGGCGGGCACATGGAGGAATTTTCTCCCGGGCTGCCTCCTGGACCTGGCACGGAGGCCAGTGGGACTTCTGCCAGGGTATTCCAGAAGCGTCATACCACATTTGGGTCGTAGTGGAGAAGGCTGGGCCAGGTGGCCTCTGAAGTCCCCACCCCCACTCAGCGTCACCAAAGGTCCTCGTCACAGTGTCCAGAGGTGGGGGATGGGCTGGATGACTGTGGCCTCTGCTGTGTCAGGCTAGCAAGGCTGACCCTGAGCCACTTGCACCTCCCCAGGAAGAGGGGCACCGGGCTGTTAGAAGCTGGGGTGCCACTCTCCTCCCTCGTCCCGCAAGAAGCAAAGCCCCACTCTCAATGTTAAAAATGGCCCATGGGTCAGAGGGGCAGGAGGTTTGCCTGGCTCCCTGGCATTTCATTCCATCTGTGGTTGTGGCAGGGGACCAAAAGGAGGCAGATGGACCCATGACCACCCACTCTGTCCATGAGGCTGTGGAAAGAAGCACCACAGCTGGGAGGATCGGCAGCCAACATGAGGGTCAGCCCGTGGCTAGGGTTATAGGCTGGTCCGTGCTCGGGTCGTGTGCAGGCGGAGTGTATCCTTGCAGCGACAACTGTGCAGCCCTACCACTCAGCTAACAAGCCCCGACCCCCTCCGCGGTTAATAGAGACAAGCAGCTCGACATGGGTGCTTTTACCTCCTCTCCGTTATCTGTGGCCGTGCTGAGTAGATTCTCTGCCCTGTCAATGAGATGCTTTTGACAGCATTCCTTGGTTTCTCCTCTTGGCCCCCACCCCCATGGACCACCCTGCCCCTACCCATCCCCTGCAGAAACTTCCTCCCCTTGCTGGAATAAAGCCCTGCTTTGTCTGTCTCCTTGAAAGCTGAGGACAAACTGGCCATAATTTATGCTCCCGCATGATATAAAGGAAAAAAGGCCCCATTATGCTATAAATTATCCTGTGATGGGTGAAATGCTGGAGAGTACGCCAGACACCGGCGGAAACCCCATTAGACAACAGGGTTCGGCTGCCGAGAAGTCCCCACAGCACTCCGGGCCGTCTGTTGTGTGCCGTGCGCCTGGTAAGGATAATGTAGCAGATCAAATGTATAATCAGTTACCTGGAGAGATGGCTGCGCGCCATCGCCCCAGCAAAAGGTGACTTCTACGGAGAGCCACGGCATGTCCCAGGCTCCCCCTGGGAGGCCTGGCGCAGACTCAAAGGCATGAAAGTCAAGGGTTAAGGGCCAGAGGAGGAAGCAGCAAGCCGTTCTGTGAATTAGGGAGCTAGGCTGAGCCAAGGAAGAACATGGTGGGCAGTGCGAATGGACATAGGCAATGAGCCTGGACCCAGGGTCTGAGTCCCAGGCCAAGCTACCAGTGATCAGAGGTGAGGGTTCAGGCCTCGGGCCTCGAGGTGACTGTTTAGAATATGGTGAGCGGAAGAAAAGGAAGAAGGGTGTGTGTGTGTGTGTGTGTGTGTGTGTGTGTGTGTGTGTGATTGCTACTCCCTCAGACCACATGCCCTTTTACAGTCCCCGCTTTTGCACATGCTGGTCCCTGACCTGGGGTGCCTGCCCCTTGCCTTTTCCACCTGACAAACCCTACCCATGAGTCCTTTAGGGCCCAGCTTAAGCCTTTTAGACCCCTCCTCACTCCCCCCATTCCCCCAGGGCTCATCACTCCAGGCTCTGTGCTCACATCATGGCTGGTGCCTACTCATCTCCAGGGGACCCTCATTTCCTACTTTCTGAGGATTCCTGGAGTTCAGTGCCCTGCAGATGTCTAGGACACCATCTCTGAACAAGAGGAGGAATAGCAAGTGCAAATGCCCTGGGGCAGGGCTGTGCATGGAGTGTTCCTGAGACAACATGAAGACCCATGCATCTGGAGCGGAGGATGGCGGGATCAGGGGAGAGATGGAGTGTGAGGTGCCTGCTTAGCCCCTTACAGGTCACTAGAAGACTTGGACTTGTTCTCAGTGAGACGGGAGCCACTGCGGCGTTTGAGCGGGGCATAGACAGGTTCTGCCTTGGATTTTAACTGACCACTCTGGCTGCTGTGTGGAGGGCAGATAGCAGGGGCCTGGATGAGTGTCAGCACACAGTAAGGAGGCGACACTCATGGCCTGGGTCCCATCCTGAAGCATGTGGAAGACAGAGCTGAAGGAATGCGAGTAGGGGGACTGGATGTGGTTCTCCAGTCTCCTGCCTCCTCCCATCCCAACATCAAACAGAGCCTGTCTGGAGGGAGCTCAGCAGATCAAGGCCTGGCGCTGCCTCCCCCGGGGCCAGAGCTGGCTGAGGGTCCTCAGGGGGGGGGGGGGGGGGGGGGGGGGGGGGGAGTGCAGCCCCGTCACGGCCCCCTCCACACCGCCCGTCCCCAGCAGCCTTTGATCTGGTTTGATGTCTCCTTCAGCTTCTTCCCCGGGCAGGAAGCCTTTTATCCTCGGGAGGCGGCTCTGTGCCCCTGGCTCTGGCTCCGACAGTGTGTGTGTTGTGGGGATGAAGGGGGGCATCATTCTTTTACCTACTGGTTCACTTCATTCTGAGAACGAAAGTGGCCGGCCCGTGAAGGCAGCTGACCTGGTCACACAGCTGCAGCAGGATCCAAATCCAGGCCCTTACCTCCAGTGTGGACGGTGATGCTGGAAGCTGCCTGCACCCCCTGGGGGGCGAGCAGTTGTTGGGTTCTCAGACATGAGAGGAACGGGGTGCATACCCTCCCCAGCCCTGTCCACCGCCCCTACTTGGAAAGCAGGTCTGAGACTACGTGCCGCCGGCCTGGGGAGTGAGGCAGCTCTACCGGGGCTGGGAAGGAGGAGGCAGAGGAGACCTCTGGATTTGGGCGGGGGACGGTCAGCAACCTTGAAAAGGGCAGAGATTTAGATTCAGAAGATCAGTTCGATCCCTACTTGTCTCTTAGGAGCCACAGGTACTTGACAGATCTGGACTGAGAGAATTCGTGGAAATGGCACATAGTGGTGCCCAGTGTAGCTTCCAGGGAAATTCTCTTATTTTGGATCAATCCAGGTAGATCTCCTGGAGGAGGCTGGGGAGCATCTCAGTGGCCCCAGAAACACTGCCATTTGGTCAGGGTGGTGCAAAGGGAAGCCTGGCTTCTCAGACTGGCCCAGGCAGGCACGGCTTTGCTCCCTTCAATGCTCCTGGGGGTCCTCTCTGTATCCCTGGGGATGAGGGTGGGCATCCGCATTCCACCAGCTGGTGCTCCTGCCGGTGAGCAGTAGTAATTGCTGGACCCGGCACAACGACTGTGTTTATTGTGTTTACTGTGTGCCAGCGCTGGGCTAAAACCTATGTACCTCCACTCACTCACTCCCGGCAACAGCCCCATGAGGTATGTGAGATTTTTCTCCCCTTTTACAGATGAGGAAACAGGGGCTCAGGGAGGGTCTATGACTTGTCTAAGGTTGCACAGTCAAAAGGTAGTAGAACCAGGATTTGACAAGCAGCCTCAGTTACTCTGGAAGATGCCCCCGCCCAGCCTCTGCTGTCACGTCGCGTGTCTCTCATCTTCTTTGACTGAAGTTCCTCCCTGACCCGTGATGAAGTTAGGGAGGAGGAACAGGTCCTTCCCCCTCAGCCTCACTGTGTGTGGGCCCTCGGGCACTGAGATCACGTCCAGGGAGAGCAGACGGTCCTGGGATGCAGGAGCGCACTGGGGAGTCCCCTGGCCCCACAGTAAACAAACTGCTTCAAGACGCCCTGCATGCCAGCCCTCAGGGCTCCAGGCTCTGCCGGCAGTGGAGGGGCAGGTGCACGGGCACCAGGGCCCTGGGCTCCGGCCCTGGCCTGCCCACCCCCAGGGTCACAGCTGCAGAGCAGGAGCGCAGCCCTGCAGACCAGTCATGTGAACCTCTGGCAGTTTCTCCCCCTCCCCAAACTGCTGCCCTCCAGTCCTCAGGGGCTCTATGGAAAGTGTTTCTTGCTGGCTTGACCCTGCATCCCCCACCAAGCCAGGCCCCCCAGGTCTCCCAGCAACCCCTCTGCCCCCCCCCACCCCGTCCCCTGCCTCAGACCTCAAAGCCATTTATTCCCCACCCCGGCCCCTGGCTCCTGGGTTCTCCCCAATTCAGGTCCCCCCACAAACCCTCTCTCAGCAGCTGGAGGGAAGAGAACAGTAAAAGTCTATTGCAGCAATAAAAGGCATTAACCATCTGAACACTCGTCCGCAGTGCCCCAGCAGCCGTCTATCCTTAAGCAGGAAATATTGTTTAATGCTGATGGTAATGAGTGAATCAAATTTTGAAAATTAAACCGGAATTTGAACATTAGCGCCAGGGCGCTGGCATTTGGCAAGTCGAGTGACGCTGCTGCCACCCGCCTGCTCCCTTGGGGGCCCAGTCACTCTGCAGGGCCAGCAAGATGCTCCCTGAAGATCTGGGGGCCCTGTGGCACTGCCCTGAAATACCCCTGCAGGGGTCTGCCCTAAGCCTTCCATCTGCATCTTGCTTCTCTGTTTTCTGGGCTCTCCTTTTAAAATGCAAATCCTTCCAGCTGAGCCCCATTCTGCCCTGACATTCTGAGCGAATGAGTGCATGGAAGGAAGGGAGAAAGCAGGGACTCCGGCCACTGGACTCCACTGCCTTTTCATAAGCACCAGAGGCTTCCTGGGAGGCGTCACCCAATGCTTTTCATAGGTTGGGAAACGGAAGCTCAGAGTTAGATTTGGGTTCTGGGAAAATAAACAAGATTCCCGAGGCCAGAGGAATGGGAGATGCATGTGTGGTAGAGGGGGAGCAGGCAAGAGGCAGCTGGGAAAGCAAAGTCAAACACCCCCAGGACCTTTCCTTGCCAGCCCTGCAGAGGGGGTACCACTTGGGAGCAGGTGAGAACTGCTAAAGGGGTCCCTCCCACCTCTCAGCCTTTGCTCAAATTCTGTTGTGGGCCTGGAAACCCCTGCACCTGTCCCTTGGACATCATAACTCCAGCCCGCCTCCTCCAGGAAGCCTTCAGGGTGTAGCCACTTCCCTCTCCCCCAACTGTTCCCCTCTGGCCTGCAGTCCAGAGCTATTGCCTGTCTGTCCTCTCTCACTGGGGGCCGTGGCAGAGGCTCTAGGGCCTGCGGACCAAAGACTTTGGCTTCTCCAGGGATCTAAGAGCCATGCATTCCACATACACACCTCCCCAAACTCCTCCCCCCACTGCCGTCCACAACTCTCCATTCAAAGAGAAGGGCCCCTAAGACACATCTCAGACTATCTGTTCAGCCAAGTCCCAAGCATCCAGTAAGTGCTCAATAAATGCTTGTTGAAGGAGTGACCAGAAGGTAGACCCAGGAGGGATGTCAGGTGCTCTGGTCCAGTCCCTTCTGAGGTGGCTGTAAACACCTTCACCTGACACAGGACTGGGTACTTTTCTTGTCCAGTGCTCTATTGGATGTGTGTCCTTGTGGGCTGTGGGTAGGTATAGACTATGCCCCCTCCCGAGTAGTGGTAGTAGGACATCTGGGCTCAGAGAGCCGAGTTGCCCAATCTGGGTTCAGGCAGGGCTGGGACTAGTGCCTACCGTCTGTCACCGTGCCCTTCTGGGGCGTCACACTCCTGTTCCCCAGAACCCCACGTGCTCCCTCACATCCACAGACACAGGCACTCACATTCAAAAGAGCAGAAAGGCGTTGCGAGGGGTCATGGGATTGGGAAGTCAACAGACCCCCAGAGACCGGGTTTAGTCCGGACCCCTGCTATGCGGCTGCAGTGGAGTGTCCTGAAGCTCCCTCTCTGCTGACTTCCTCATCCGAAAAAATGGTGGGGCCCTTGGTGTTATTTGGGCCCTGCCCAGCTCTGCCACTCTGCACTCTCATTCCCACTGGGGAGGACACACCAGTTGTGGGGGCCACTGGCCTTTGTGTTGTTTGGGAACTTGTTTATTGTGGACAGCCTGTCTCCCCATCTGGATGTCAGCTCCAGGGAGCAGACTCACCCCTTTTGTTTACTGCTGTAGAAGCAGTGCTTGGAACAGTGTCTGGCACAGACAAGGTGCTCAGCAAACAGTTGTTGAATGTCTGTAGGACCATGCCTCCCTTGCTCCACCCCTTGACCAGGAGGAACCTATATGAAGACCTGAGGGTGGGGTATTTGCACGTCACTCAGCAGGTTGCTAGCAGGGCCTGTGATGCCTGATAGTCAGTGCTTTCCTGTGCTGGCCACTGGGCTCAGTCCCCGGAGTCAGAAGGTAAGCATGATGCAGCCCCCTGCCCTAAGCTGGGCTCAGTGGAGAGGAGGAGGATACTGGGCTCCAGACTTGCTCCTACATGTGCCATGCGGTCTCAGTGACCTCCCACCCCGGGGCGGCTTCAGCCCATCTCCAGCCTGGCTCTGAGGTCTCTCCTGGCATCACCTCCCTTCATGGTGGCCTGCAGGGCCCAGTTCCAGCAGCACCTGTCTGAACATCTTCTCAGAGGAGCAGCGACACCTCCACACCCCGAGTGTGGGAGGCAAGGGGCTCAGGCTGAGGGCTCATGGGAGTGAGAACACAGAGCACCGTAGCCTCACCATCACCCAGGGGCCCTGCATCACTCAGGCAGGCAGGCTGCGAGCAGGGACTGCTCAGCCTGTCCCAGGAGGTAGGGGTCTGTGTCGATGCTGCAGGGGGTGGGAACTGGCTGGGGAAACTGAGTCATTCTCTGAGACTTTCGCTAGATTGGCATTGGATCCAGGACACCAGCCAAATGGTGCCATGGGTCATCTGACAGAGCTTGGGGACAGTGCCCCGGGAAAGTGGCCAGAGGAGAGGAGGGCACAGGGTAGGGTGTCCTTCTCAGCTGGTCAGCCACAGCCTGAGACGGTCCCACCTGCTCCTTCAAGTGCTCCTCCCCCAGATGTGGATCCTCTGACCTCTCCCCTCTCTGACCTCTGTCTCCTCCTCAGATCAGGGCAAACCAAGTCAGGGGGAAGGGGGGACACTCCATTTCCTCTTCCTCCTGGATAGAGAACCCCAAGCAATTGTATCACTGCTGGCCAGGCTCTGTTGCTGCAGCATCTCTTGGACGCAGAGCATCCACCACATGAGGCAGACCCAATTATTCGCATTATATAGGCCTATCTGGGAAGCAGTGACACAGCTGGAAGGCAGGAGAGCTGAGGTTTGAGCCAGTGGGCCTGGGCCTGCAGGAGGAGACCCACCCTGGGGACTGAGCGTCCTGCCAGCCCTGGTCTAAAAGACAAGCCTCAGAATCCCTCACCCAGTACCAAAGCCAACTGGAAATGAAGAGAGTGCAAAGTGAGAAATCTGAGGATCCTAGAAAGAAATGAACATTCGAACATTCGTGCTGGGTGGGGTCATCCAAGAACACCTGGAGGAAGTGAGTCTGGAGCCGGTTTCTTCAGTTGTTCCGCAGCCTTCCACAAAGGGAAGGCTAGCTGTAGCTTCCCTGGGGAAATCTGGACGCAGGAAGAGGGGGAGCCTGGCCCCCTACACATCTGGAAAGTCCTCAAGAAGGAAGGGCCCAGGCCTAGAACGGAGAACTGAGAGCTGGCAGCAAAGGGAGATTCAGGGGAGGCAAGAAGGAATCAGCAAAAAACAAAAACAAAAACTGGCGAAAGGGACGTGGCTGGATAGAAAGGCACGTGTGGATGAATTTTAATGCAATCAGAAAGCCGTCGTAATGGTAACGGTAATAAAGGAAAATGTTCAGATGTCAGGAGGGGGGAGGCGTGGAGCTGGTCCCAGCACAGAAACCAGACTCTGGTGGAGGAGGGGCCTTCTCTTCCCTCCTTTTTCCTTCCGAGCAATCTAAGGAGGAGGGCCAGGGATTAGCAGGAGGGGGTTATCACTTCTTTGTCTTTCCAGAAATCCCATTTAATCGGAGTCTTTAAAAGGCACTGGGGGTGAGGAGGTGCTCAGGCCCAGCCTGGAGGGCAGAGTTTCAATCTCTCCACTAAAGGCCTTAAAAGGTCTGGGTTCATTTCATGTAAAATGCTGTTGCTGCTTCTGGGAGTTAAACGTAAGCTGTCGCCCCTTCTTTCCTCTGTCTCTGTCCTCTCCTTCTGCCCATCTCTGCTCTCTGCTCTTTGTTTCTAATTCTTTTTTCTCTGTCTCTGCCATTTTCCCTCCCTTTCTGCTCCTAACCCCATATCCTCCCATCCCTTCTCAGCTTCACCCCTTCCCCCCCACCTCTCTCTCTTTCTTCTTCGTGGTCTCCTGAGTCTCTGCTCCCCACATCCCAGAGCTTGGAGTCCATGAGCCCTGGAGATGGGGCGGGGGTGTGCCCAGCCCAGCCATGGCTCCAGAAGCCAGGTCAAGCAGCCCAGTCTGAGGGCAGGGGGTGAGGCCAGGGCTCCATTCCCAGAGCTTGGGCTGAGGCCCGCCAGTGGTGGAGGTCTAGGCTGGTGCGCCCCACCCAGAACTCGTAACAAGAACTGGCAATAATGCGCTGCAGGGGATGGAAGGAGTTGGAACCCAGGGCCACATCGTAGAGAACTTGCCCAGAGCTGAGTGCTCTGGGCTGAGGGGTACCAGCAGGGCAGCGGTCAGGCTTCCTGAAGAGGAGGACTCTGGGGTGGCTTGTGAAGGAGTACAGGGGCCTGGAGGCTTCCTCTGCTTTGCTCCAGCCCCCAGGACAGCCCCTCAGCGCTACCTGAACCCACTGGTAGTGTGGGCAAAGGGGGCTCTCTGGGGCAGGAGGTACCAACCACCCTGAACACAGAGGGATGAGGTCCCCGAGTGCCCTTGCATTCAGAAGAAACCAACACCCGGCCGAGTGCAGTTCTGGGGGGGGCGAGCGTTTCTGCAGCCTTGTGTGTTTGCGCCTGCGTGTGTCAACTGTTCAAGAGTCAGCAAACATCTACTGAGTGCCTGTGGAGGGCGGCACCACAGGGACCCTGTTCCAGCCACTATGGCTGCAAAACAATTTAGCTCCAAACTGAGTGCGGTAAAACAACCGTTTATTGTGCTCGCAGATTCTGTGGGTCAGGAATTTGGACAGGGCACAGCATAGAAGGCCTGTCTGCTCCAGGACATCTGGGTCTCAGCTGGAAGACTCAAAGGCTGGGGGCTGCAATCACCTGAGGACTCATTCGCTGCCATGTCTCGTGGTTGATGTTGGCTGCCAGCTGGGCTCTGGGCTCCTTTCCACGTGGACTCTCCGTGTGGCTACTCAGGGGTTCTTCATAGCATGGTGCTGGCTTCCACAGAGCAAGCATCCCCCAGAGAGAGAGCCAAGTGGAAGCTGATCCCTTTTATGACCCAGCCTTGCAAGTCAGCTGGCATCACTTCTGCCATTCTTCACTGGCTAGAGCAGTCACAAGCCCTGCCCGGATTCAAGGGGAGGGAACACAGACCCCATTGCTCAGTGGGAGGAGTGAAAGGCACTTTGAAATAAGAGCTTGTGGGATGGGGAATTTTTTTTTGCAGTCGCTTGGGAGTCGCTACAGATCTACACAGCCCAACCATGATCCCCGTCACCCTAAGCGAACAGCTGACGGGTGTCAACAAACCACTTGGTACTCAACACAAGTGTGAGGGAGCTGTTGAGCGAGCCCAGCCTCCAGGAACAGGCTACCCAAAAGTGCCCGGGGCTGAAGTTTGCAGCATGAACAAACAGGAAAGGCCAGACCAAGGAAGGGGCACCTGGTGGAGGTTAAAACACGTGAGACAGAAAGGAGATGTGGGCCTGGGCCTGGCATAGGGCATTCATCCCATAATCTGTCTTGAGGGCCTACTACGTGCCAGGTACAGCTGTTCCAGTAGAGGCATGGGCTCTTCCCCCAGGGAGCATACATGCGGGTAGTAGGGAGCTAGGCAGAAACCAACAACACAGGCAAAGTAGTAAATAACTGTCCTTTGAAATTCTGGCCAAGGGATGAAGGGCTGAGACACAGAACAAAAGAGAGGGGGAAGGAGAGGGCTTGATGAGGAAGCAATATTTAAACTGAGGCCTAAAACAGAAGGATTCAGTCTTGTGGTGTGGAGGGCACTCAGGCAGAGAAAACAGCATATGCAAAGGCCCTGTGGCAGACTTGCCCGTTGTGAGTTAATTTTGGCAACTGTGGGTGAAGGTAGCAGAGAATAGAGTATGTCCAAGAGGAAGGAAGAAGGGAACACAGAGCTGCCCAAAGGACCCGTGTGCCCTAGGCCAGCGGCCAGACCAGCGGCCTTCTCCGTCAGTGTGCAGCCTACTCTGTAGGCAGGATGAGGCAAAGTCTCTGAGATTCAGTTCCCTGCCTGATACAACCCCTCGCCTCCCGCTCTGGCTATGCCCTCATTCTCTCTGCAACCTGCCCTGCCCCGTCGCCCCTCCCCCGCAGCTATGCCCTGCCCCGCCCTCTCCCTGCTCCCCGCTCCCCCTCCGGCTGTGAGCCCCACCCCCGCTCCTGTCCAGCTCCCCTCTGTCCCCCGTAACCTTCCCCTCCGGCCGTGCTTCCTTCCCCGGGGCCTGCCCCCGCGCAGCCCGGCCCCCGGCCCGGGTAAGCATCTCCTAATTTTGTTCCAGAAGATAGAAAACTCTTCGTGGGCATGCTCAACAAGCAGCAGTCTGAGGACGACGTGCGCCGCCTCTTCGAGGCCTTCGGGAACATCGAGGAGTGCACGATCCTGCGCGGGCCCGACGGGAACAGCAAGGGTGCGTGGGGGCGGGGCGGGGCGGGGCCGGGCCGCGGGACGCGCGCCTGACCGACGGCCGAGTCCGAAGCCGCTGGAGCCGGCCCGGTGGGCGAGCCTGGAAAGGATGGTTGGGAGGGGCGGAGCTGTCGGGCCTGGGGTGACGAAAGGCCGCGATCCAAGTCCAGGCAGGGACGGGGAGACTTAGGGGTGCTTTTAAGTCTCCAGCCCGTCCAGGTCTTTCTCTGTCCCTGTGTGGCTCTGTCTCTGTGTTTCTCGGTGTCTCTCTTTCCCACTCAGTCTCTGTCTCACCTTGCTTTCATCTGGATGCGCCCTCTTCCCTCGGCCCCTCCCGTGCCCCGCCTCTCGGTCCTTGCGCTTCTCTGGCCTTCCTCCGGGCCCACGGGCCGTGGCTCAGCCTCTCGCGTCCCCCCAGGGTGCGCCTTTGTGAAGTACTCCTCCCACGCCGAGGCGCAAGCCGCCATCAACGCTCTGCACGGCAGCCAGACCATGCCGGTGAGTGCGGCTGCTCCCGGGGTGGGAAGGGGGGAGGGTGACGGGAGCAATGGAGGGACTGACACCCCCTCCACTCCGCACACGCACAGGGCCCGCCCGCGTGCGCGGTCCACACCGTGCCAAACGCGTGGCGCGCTCACAGCCTCCCCAAGAGACTGGAAGGCATTACCATTATCCCCAGTTCTCAGACAAGGACACTGAGGCTCAGAGAGGTTAAGGAACTGGTCCGAGGTCAGCCAGATAGAAAACGCCCGCGGTGGGGTTAAAACCCCAGAGCCTTGGGTGAGCGCGGGTGGCCCGTGCCCCGATAGCGCCAGGCCCAGAGGACCGCCTGGGCCCAGGCCAGGGACACGAAGGTGGCTAGGGCAGGTGGGCCTCACGCGCAGTCCCGGCTGCAGGGAGCCTCATCCAGTCTGGTGGTCAAGTTCGCCGACACGGACAAGGAGCGCACGATGCGGCGAATGCAGCAGATGGCTGGCCAGATGGGCATGTTCAACCCCATGGCCATCCCGTTCGGGGCCTACGGCGCCTACGCACAGGCAGTAAGTAGGGGCTCAGCGGGGGGGGGGGGGGGGGGGGGGGGGGGTGGTTCTCCAGCTCATTCGGCTCAGAGCCCCAGAGAGCAGAGACTCCTAACCTTGCTTTGGGGAGCCCTGCTCCTGGCACAGAAAGTACTGCTTCTGCCCTGGGGAGTGAGGAGTGGTGAGGAATGAACCCAGGGAGTGGAGGCCAGAGGGACCTGAGAGAAGGCTGGCCCATTCCCCGGTGGCTGCCAGGAGGAGGTGTGTTGCTGTCCTGTTTCTCAAGGGGAGGAGCTGGAGAGAGACCTCTAGGCAGAGCAGCAAAGTGGATTACCCTGAGCACGCCTCCATTAGTGAAACGCTAGGAAGCACTGACTGGAAGGGGGAGAGAGGTTCAGGTGTTCGGTTGTCACCACCCACCCCTGGCCCCACTCATGGAGAGGTGTCCTCAGACCTTCTGGTCACACACTTCCCCTGCAGTCCCCCTGGCCCAGCCTCAGGCCATTGGCCCACCAACGTCTTTCTTCCACATTGGAGCCCACACTGCCAGCATCTCCCCTGACTTGCCTCCCAGACATGTACCTACAACCCCTACATGAGTGGCACTTAGGTAGGCCGGGGTTTTGGTTCTGAAAATACTAGCTCACCTCACTTCTTCAGTGATATCCAAGCTTGGCCAGGTTTAACAACCCCCTCAGTCCCCACTCACACTTATGAGAACATCAGGGATGTGATTCTCCTGTCACTTCTACCCAACAGAAGCCAAGGTAGGACCATTTTGGACAAAAATCCATGCCGAGTTAATTCTACAGAGGCTCATCCAACATGTTTCTAGAACTTTGGGTGTCACATTTCCATGAATGACACCCCTGGAGCCAGTCCCCTTCCTCCCCTCTACAACTTTAGAGTACCAAAGACCCTACCATGACATTTGAATACAGTTCTCTCTCAGGGGGAGGTCTCTAATAGCCATTGAGAACTAGGACAAGAATGGGGGAGACATCAGAGCTCTCTAGGGGTGGGGGCGGGGAGACGTAGCTGAGCTCCCTGAGTTCAGGGCCTGGGAAGCTGGTCTCCAGGAGCTGAAGCCCCCTGGTGGGGAGGGCGGCCCCCCTGGAAGCGCATGATATTTTTTCCACTCCCTCTGCCCCAGCTGATGCAGCAGCAAGCGGCACTAATGGCGTCAGTCGCGCAGGGTGGCTACCTGAACCCCATGGCTGCCTTCGCCGCCGCCCAGATGCAGCAGATGGCGGCCCTCAACATGAATGGCCTGGCGGCTGCACCCATGACCCCAACCTCAGGTGAGCTGGCAGGTACCAACCCAGGGCCTGGCCCAGTGGGAGAACAGCTGGACCCCGGCTAGGACCTTTTGTTTGGCCAGTTTTGGCTACCAATGAACCATGCTGTGACAAGAGCACATGGTGTCTGGGCCCAAGCAGGCCTCATCCTCTGGCAGTTTGCCCCCAAAATATTCTAATCCCTGGGGACCCAAGAGGAGATGGGATGTGGGCCCCATGCAGTCCATATGATTCTGGGTGGTAAGAATTTCACTCAAGTTATATTGCCATGTCAGGAAGCAGTTCATCTTGGTTTCTATTATAGATATCTGGAAAGAAATTGACATGAAAACATCTCCCTTTGAGGTCCGAGGGGAGAAGAGCCCTGCCCATTCAATGGCCTTGTTTGGTCCCTGGCCCGAGCACAGAGGGAGCTCCTTTTTTTCATTTTCCTTTAGCCCAACCTAGACTCTCTGGGTTTTTCCAAGACAACTACACAACAACCATGAGAGACCACAAGAGTTATCAAAGGACAGGAGGGTTAGAAACAGCCCCACTCACAAAGCAGGTTTTTAATTGGATCTTGGCTATTGCCCAATCCAGTGATTCTCAACGAGGGGGAATTTTGCCACCTCCCGCCCACCAAGGATATCTGGCAATGTCCTGAGACATTGTTGGTTGCCACAACTGGGGCGAGGAGACGACAATGGTGTGCTACCATAATCTAGTAGGTCCAAGCTACTGTTAACATCCTAAAATGCACAGGACAGCTCCCCACAACAAGAGTCAAAGTTGAGAAACCCTTGTCTAGTCCCAAGGCCTGGCCCGACACTCTAGGCTCTCAATCACTTCCTTGGCTGTCTGCTTCCAGGCCATAGCAGCAGCTTTCCTGGCATCCAGGAGCTGTTTCTTTCCTAGCTAAAGGGGACAAGACTGTGCCATCTCTAGGCCCAACTTGATCACTATACCACAGCTCTGATCCCCGACTTAGGGACATTTCTGAGCCCAGGCTAGCCTCAGATCTTCAACACAGAAGATCTTGAAGAGGAAGGCCCTTTCCAGCCTCTGGGGCCTCAGTACAGTCACCATGCCATCCACACCTTGGGTTCCACCCACCTGACATAGGGAAGGCACAGGATATTGTCATCTGACTCCAACTTTACCCTTACCACAATGATCATCACCATTGACTCAACTGGAGGAGGCCAAGGGGTCAACTTTGCGTATGAAAAGCGCTGAGTCTGGATTCTACAACAGCCTCTCTCCCTCAGCGCAAGGAAACACCAAAATTAAGACCTCTTCCACTGAGTAGCAAAAATCCTTCCTGGGGAGCCAGATCAGCCCCTCAGTGATCCAGACAAGAGAGCAGAGCCAGCAACTTGGTGGCTAAACAAGGATCAGCCCATCCTGACTTAGCTGGGGTGAGCAAGAGCCACTTTAAAAGACTGAAAGAAGAACAAGTGGGTCAAAGTCAAGGACACTGAGAATAGTCTGTGTGCTGTAGGTCCAAGGTCAAGCAGTCAGTGGTCAGAGAAATCTTGGAGTAGGTGGGATTTGGACTCTGCCTTGAAGGATGGATACAGTTGGGATGGGTGGAGTCACTGCATGCAGGGACATAACCCCTGGCATGATTCACAGATAGGATTGAGTTGGTGTGTGAGGTCCAAGTCTATCCCCGGGCCCTTGGAGCCAGTGGTTGGAGCTCCATGAGTTGGCCTTCCTCACCTTTGTTCTGCATGCCTTCCCTCCTCTTCGATCCCTCCCCACTTCTGGAACCAGGTGGCAGCACCCCTCCGGGCATCACTGCACCAGCTGTGCCTAGCATCCCTTCCCCCATTGGGGTGAACGGCTTCACCGGCCTCCCCCCACAGGCCAATGGGCAACCTGCTGCGGAAGCTGTGTTTGCCAATGGCATCCACCCCTACCCAGGTAAGCACATCTGATATCCTTTTCTTCCCATGCAGCACACTTCTTATCCATTCTGTCCCTGCCCTTGCTGTTAAAATAGGGAACGTGTGGCTCCTGCCCTCTGTTTGTCCTTGGTGGGACCCCAAATGTGATCATGGAGAGCCAGCCTCCTGCCCTCCCAAGAGCCCCTGGTGGGAGAGAAGAAACCAAATTCCCATACTTGGGCAGGTGTCAGTCTGACAGGTGAGAAAGAACTCCATTCCTAGGGCTCCCTCAGGGGAGAAAAGAGAATAGGTGCAGTGTACAACCAGGTAGAGAGGCTAGTGACTGGAAATTAATTGAGAGTGAATTTGACCCATTATAAGTG
This sequence comes from Equus quagga, assembly GCF_021613505.1. NCBI lineage: Eukaryota > Metazoa > Chordata > Mammalia > Perissodactyla > Equidae > Equus > Equus quagga. The sequence goes on from NC_060275.1 coordinate 36,708,702, forward strand.
AAAGCATAGAAACTAAAAGAATAATCATATTTAGTGTTAAGTATGAAAAGACTCTTTGGGGAAAGAAGGGGAGGTATATAGATTGGCATTCTGGCTAATACATACCAGTTCAGTCCCTTGGTACACACAGAACCCTGGTCAGCACTTTGGACAGCGGGTCAGAACCTCGGACAGCTCCTGGGTCCTACTTTCCTGAATTCCGGCGCAAAGAAGATCCAGGAGGGCTGTTCCTGATTAATTTTGTTCCTCTTATACTTAGTAGTTCTCCTGTGGTGAGAGTGTCCAGTTGGCTTGAAGCAGCTCCTCTCTCTGGTCCTGAGGAAGGACTGACATTAGAGCAGACTAACAAGGGGCAAAAGCCCTAGAGTAGACGAGCAAGGGGCAGTGTAATAGAGATGTAAAGAGTGCTGACCTCCTTCCTGGAGGGCAGATGACAAGGTTATGGAGTCCCATAAGTACTAGTAAGTGTCCAGTCTGTGCTAGATGAAAGGGGGGCCCAAGAAGGAGGGCAGGACATGGGCTCATCACCTGGGAGGTCAAAGTCCAGTCAGGAACACAGTACACATTGACAGAATGTTGAGACCATAAAGCAGAATGAGTCTGATCAAGAGTCAATGTTTGCCGATTTGAGATGCTAAAGGATTCAAATAAAGGGAGAGTTCTGTAAGCTGAAGAAGCCCACAGAGCTTCCCTGAGGAGGAGGCTCAGATTGGACTTTAACAGATGGGTAGGAATTGGAGAGGTGAGGATGAACAATGTGGAGTAACTGTCCTGGAAGCCCAGAGGCAGGAGGGGCCTGCCTGACAGGGGCAGGAGGTGGTAATGAGGTTGGCTCAAGTAGGGCAGAGGAGGTCAGGCTGGGGTAGATCAGCAGGCAGGGCTGGGGGCAAAGTTGTGCTCCCTACGCTGGTTGTGCATCAGAATCCAACGTGTGGCTTTGTAAAACCACAAAAGCCAAGAGATTCTGATTTCAGTGTCTGGAGTAAGACCCAGACATCCAGAGAATATAAAAGTTCCACCAGCAGCAGAGTACAAGGTCACTGTGCTAGAGGGTAATAGAGGAGAATTTCCTGACTTTGAACTAGGAGTTGTCCTTGATCCCATCCCAGTGCTTATCCTGAAACTCACCCCTCAGTGCCTAGAGAAGAGACCAGAGAAGCCTAGAGAGTGAAGTGGCAGGGCATGGAGGATCTGGAGCGTTGTTTAAGGATGAAGACTCCAGGCTGGCAAGGGAGGCAGGGGAGGGGCTTGGCAAGCTGGAGGTGGGAGAGATCCCACCACTCTCAGCTTCCTGGGCTCCTCCTCCCTCAGGTTCATGGGCTGGGAGATACAGTTGCCACCACATCTGGGTGGTTTCATTTCCCCCCTCCTCCCTGCCCACAAGCCCATCTGGATCTCTGGATTTTGACAAACCTGCTCCTTCCCCACCTCCACCAGCATCTGTGAGCTGTTTCCCTCATGGAATTTGGAAATGTTTCTCTCCCCCATTTGTAACAATCTGCCACATCCCATAAACAATTCCCTGCCAGAGCAGGAGGGAGGGATGGAGGGAAGGAGAGGAGAAAAGTAGTACATTAAAAAAATTAATTTACCGTCTTTAAATGCGGAGTTTGGAGCCGCTGTAATGAACGAGATCCTTCAAAATGTTCACTCTTTGGCAGTTACTAATGAGGTCATTAAGCAGAGAATTAGAGAGGGGCTTTAGAAATGCTTTTCTCCACTTCCTAGCCCAAGGTAGCTTCTCTGTTCTCCTATCTTCCTCGAGATCAGGGTGGAAGCACACAGTGTGGCCTTTACTGCCACATCACACCCCTGAAGGACCATTCATTCATTCCTTATGTCGCAGTATTTGCTGAGTCCTTGCTATGATCATGGCATTGCACTGGGGGGCTGTCATGGAAGTTGTGCAGGTTATATTTTGCACAGGGCACCAAACTGTGTGCCCAGAAGAAGAGACACCTTTTTCTAATCGGGATAAAGGCACTATGTGGGCAAGCAGCTAGGAAGACCAAGAGGACAAGCTAGACATGGCTCTCCCTCCAGAGAGCTGAGGCTGGCAAGGGGAGTCAGGCAGAGGGAGCAGGAGGGACGAGGAGATCACCCCTCCAAGCACCACAACTACCTCAGCACTGGGAGCCCCAGGCTCCACCATGGGGGACATATAGGGATAGGCTTATGTTCTGGGGCAGCCCCAGGCAGAAAGAGGTCTGCATCCTGACCCATCTTCAGCTGCCCAGCTCCCCTGCTGCCGTCCACATTGTCTCTCAGGACCTCTGCCCTAGGATTTTCCCTTGGCTCCCCTGAGGCCCAAGTGCTATTGTTCTAATGGAATTTGACTGAGAGATTCAGGGAAGAGCTCAGAAGGGAAGTTTGAGAATTCTTCCTGGTCTACAGGCCCCAAAGCCTGGCACTGCCAGTTAACGTGGCTGGCCTGGGTCACCAGGCACATAAGCTCAGATGGTTTTCTTCCTGCCTCTCTGTGTTATTGAGTCTGCCCCAAACATACTGAGGCTGGATCTGTCTCCACCCACCTCCCTGAGCCTCCAAGGCCAGCCCACTCCCATGTCAGCATGACTGGCTTTGGTCACCATGGATAGTGCCCACCATGGGTCCATGCTCCTGGCTTTTGCCCACAGCTTCTGCAGAGACAACAAAGGCCACAGAAATCAACCAAGGCTTTTCTCCAGTCCAGTTGCCCCAAGTTTCTTGCCAAAGTATCAGTCCAAGGGTCCTCTCCCCACACCAGGCAGTAGACATCCCAGAGTCATGAGATCAGGTGGAAGGAAGGTCCTTGTTCTTCTGGTTCTTCAGTGTCCGTGGGGCAGACCTCATTTGTGTGGCCAGTCCCTGCTGAGAGTGTCTCAGCCATGGCTCCATGCCCTGTGCAAAATCCCTAAGAATAAAGGAGAGGTCCCTCTGTTTAAGCAGGCATGGCTGGCCCAGGAGACAGAGTGACAGGTGAGGCCTCCCTTGCCCTTTTTTCACCCCAGCTGGGACTGCCTCTGACTTCTGCTGGAGATAAGTGAGGATGAGACCACCCTCCTGACAGCCTCTAGCCCCCTTGCCTGATTTCCCATAGCCCTTCTCCAGGCCGAGTCCCTCATGTATCTCCCCACCAAGGCCCTCACGGTCAAGCCCTCCTCTGGCATCTTCTTCCAAACCCTTCACTGCCTTCTGCATGAACCGCCCATCCCACCTCACCCTAGGCCGACTGCAGCCTGCATCCCTCAGCCAGAGTAGGCAACCTTCTCCCCTACTAAGGGCCCTGGGCTGGGGAAGGGGGAACCCCAGCAGGGTCCAGGCGCTCAGGGTTCCTGCTTCAGATGTTCTGTCCCCGGGCAAACACTACAATGGCTGGGAGGGGTGATGAAGCCACAATGTCATCTCCATGGGCATGGTTAGGGAGGAGCTGGTTTGGGTGGATGTGGCTGACCTCTGTCCCCTTGGTTCCCCTGCAGCGCAGAGCCCCACCGCCGCGGACCCCCTGCAGCAGGCCTACGCCGGAGTGCAGCAGTATGCAGGTCGTTAGTATCCGCACGTCCCCGTGGCTCTCCCCCAGCTGCGTGCATCTCCCCACGCCCCACCCCAGGCCTGGGCCCAGCACTGTGTGGGAGGGCGGAGGAGGGAGGGAATGGCAGGGAGCTGCGGTGGAAGGAGGGAGGGCTATATTGGTGGAGACCCCTGTTCGGGCTGCCTCTCTCTGTGCAGCACCCCAGCATTCAGGGAGAGTTTTCCCATCATGGCAGGGTGGCCTTACTGTGGTGGGTGGTCAGAACTTCAGACGAGCTGGTGAGCTAGGCTGAAGCTTTGACCTCATTGGGCAGTTACTCATCTTTGAGGCCAGATTTCCCTTCCCCATGGTATTGCCAGGGCCGGTTTGTCCAGGACCCCCAAGCCACATCACAGCACTGGGGGTGGGGCCAGAGCTAGGGTGCTGCCCATCACAGTGCACAGTCACTGGCCCAGGAAGCATAAATGCCTGGGTTTGAGGGCAGGAGAGACCTGGAAGGGAAGCACTTTCCACCATCACCACCCCCCCAGCCATACACAGGTAGCAGGAGTGAGGCTCAAGTGAGGATGACTGGGGACAAGGGAGGATAGAAAAAAGAGGTAGAAAAAAGGAGAGGCAAGAAGAGAGACCCAGGGCGAGCAGATGGCCTGGAGTCACTGAGTGGGAAGGTGATGAGCCACTTTAGGAAGCCTAAGGCAAGCTGTCAGTTATGCTTGTCTCTCTCCCACTCGTAGGCTGGGCAACACACACACGCACACACTACACACACCTATAATCATCCCATCCCAGCTAGTGTTCTGCTCTCTGGCTCGGTCAGGTCCCTCCTCAGTGTGTTTAGAAGAGCCAGCAATGTCTGCCCTGAAAGCGATGGGGCTGCTTGACAACTTGGGGACCCAGGTGAAGCTGGACTCTCCCATCTGGAACCCAGGGGAAACTCTCTCTCTCACCTCCTGGGCTCCCCTAAGCTCTGACCTCAGGTCCTGCCGCTTTGGTAGCCAAACCAGGCTAAGGAGGGGGCTGCCTATTCCTGTCCTACCTCTGACCCTTTCCAATTACATACAGGAAGCATCAGCTTTGTCCAGATCTGTCCTGGGGACCACCCCCTGGCAGGATCCCAGAGGCCAACCTCACACCTAGGGTGGCTCCCCACCTCCCACACAGGCATCGTCTGAGTGGGAGTGAGGGCATGTCAACCAGAGTTGGCGTGGCTCAGAGAAGGGGGAAACCTTCTTGTGGCTTCCAGGTGGTGTGGAGTGATCTTGTCCATGGCATTCTGATGCTTTTGATTATCTTTATTGTATATTATCCACACATGTGGGTTTTCCATTGTTTCAAATTAAACTCGCCTCTCCCCATGCGTGCATGTGTGCACCCACACGCACACACACATACACAGCCCTCTAATCTTCCCTGGGCCGCTTCTCCTTCATTACTCCTAAAAGCTGGCTTTGTTGTAAGTGGCTGAGCTGAAATGCAATTTTTGGCTAGTCTGCTTTTGCTGCTCAACACTGAAATTTCTCTCTTTCTTCCTGCCTCTTACCCTGTTTCTCTCCATGTCACTGTCACCGTCTCTTGCTCTTGCCTCTTCTCTCTGGTCCTCCAGCAGCCGCCTACCCTGCTGCCTATGGTCAGATAAGCCAGGCCTTTCCTCAGCCACCTCCAATGATCCCCCAGCAACAGAGAGAAGGTGAGTCTGCAAGGCGGGCCTCCTGGGCCCCGCCCCACCCCCTTCTCTCCCCAAAGAGGCCGTTCACCTGGGCCTTTGGCTGGGTGTTTTGTTGGAAAGGTGACCACGTTTGTGTGTTGTATGGAGGGTGATAGAGGTCTGCAGGGTTGTGAGATGTGGCACTCTCCTGTCCAAGGACCAAGGGATGCTTCTCGTGGGCAGCTCTGTGCACCTGAGTGGTGGGAGATCAGGAAGGTGGGGCCCTAGAGGAAGTGGGGTCCAGGAACCCAAGACTCCCCCCTCATTCATGGGCAGGATTTGGCCAGTGGAGAGGAAGGGGAGAAGTGGGAATCCTTGTGGCTGGGGGAGGGAGGGCAGTGGGGGGACCATTTCATTGTGGACAGAAGTTGTACCCTCTGGGTGACCAGGAGAGACAGCTGGAGCTCCCAGGGCAGGACTCCATGGCAGGTAAGGGGATGGGAGAGCCCCAGTACAGGCCTCATGGAAGGAGGGCATCCTGGAAAGCCACATCCAGAGGCCCTGGTGTGAACAGGGCAGGGCAGGCAAGGCCAGTGGGGCTCAGGAGGCGGGGACTTCGAACAGACCCTCAATGTCTTCCCATCCCAGAGCCTAGAGACCCACAGGAGCTACTTAAACAAGTCCACCCTTGGGGACTCTGTGGGCCTGAGAGAGCTCAGTTTGAAGGGCCAGGAACACGGTCCTGTCCTCCCCACCCCCATGGAAAGGGTCACCCTGCCAGTGAGGCCACCCCATCTGCCGCAGTAGCCTGCCTGGTCAGGAGGTTCCAGCGGTCTCCAAATGGTTGGCTTTAGCTGCAGCAGACCGTCTGGAGCCATGGAATGTGGATTAGTCCTGGAAGGAGCCCTGAAGGTCTGCTAGTCCAAATCCCTTTGGTTAGACAGGCTCTGAACAGGCCCCAGTGCCTGGACAGCTGAAGGTCTGGGCTTTGAAGCAAACCCATCTGTGTCTGACTCCCAGCTCAGCCACCTCCTCCCCTCTCAGCCTCTTCCGTAAGATGAGGACAGTGGTGGTTATTCCCTAGAGGGGTGTGAAGGTCGAACTAGCTCTAGTCTGCCTTCCAAACTCCAGCAGTTGCCTCTGGATTTCTCGCTGTGCACACAACCCTTCCTTCACTAAATTGTCATCCTCTCCAAAGTTGTACCTGAGACGTACCTCCCCAGTTTACAAGCACTGGGCAGCTCCTGAGATCTGCATCATCAGATCTCCTCTTGCCCAGGAGAGCCAAGCTACAGGAGCCCAGAGGGGTACACATTGGGGCCCCCTGCCCACACTCTGCACTCATGCCCTGCTGAGCTCTGAGTGACATCTGGACACACCATGGGTGAAAATGGGGTGAGGGTGGTCCATCAGCCCTGCTGCCACCAGAGGGTGCCCTCACTGGAACCTGCCCTGCCCCTGCCTTCTGCTCCCCAGGCCAAGCCTTCCAGCGCCACTTGAGTCAGATCAGAGCCGCAAGGGGTGGAGTCCTGGAGTCCCAGTGTGGCCAGTCCTGGGCCCAGAATAGAGAGCTGTGCCTAAAGGCCCTACTCCTGTTGTCACCACCCCCTGGCTTCAGGCTGACTCACCCTCACCCTGTAGTCAGCACCCTGCATCACTCTGGGCTGTGGGCTCCAGGGTCTCTAAACCCTGCTATGCACATGCACAGCTGCAGGTCATTGCTGCTGTGACCAACACACACAACAGCTCCTACCTGGTCTTAAACTCAGGTCCTCCATCTGTTCCTTGCCCCGCCCCCCACTCACACTCGGCCCCACCCCAGGTGTCTAGCTTTGAACTCCTTCTCATACTTTCTCCCCATCTCTGAGCAGCTTCAGCTCCCCCTACCCCTGTGCCCTGCTCCCTAGGCCAGACCCTCTGTGGCCAGTCTCCACTCCAGCCTCCCTCAGGAGGAGGGATCTCCTACTGTTGTCTCCATTCTCCTTAAATGTGGTGCACAGGATGAGCCACTGTTGGGGAGCAGAGCATGGGGAGCGGGGGCATGAACCTGGATGTGTTCAGAACCACTCTCTATACAAGGGCAAGCTCATGGTGCTGGGAATGGGGTTGCTGGGGAAGGTTTCGGGGGCTCTGAAGGATGAGGTCTTCAGCATATAGAGAGGGGGAGACAGGCATTCGAGGCAGGGAGAACAGCAGGTGCAAAGGCATGGGTGCTGCCAAGTATGAGGTGAGCCTGGGGACAGGGGGAGACGGGGAGACAGGTTGAAGGTGGGTTGGAACCAGACCAAAGCCATGTCCACAGTGTTGCATGAGGCATGCACGAGAAAGAAGGCTGTGTTCCTCCAGCCATGCCTGTGGTTGGCCTCTTTCCATCACGCTCACCTCCCCCGTGCCAGGCCATTGAAATACCAGGACATGCTGGTTGCTGGGGAGGGCCCTCCTTCCAGCTCCTTGTCTTTGAGTTAAGCCTGAAAACCATCAGATGCCTGAATCCCCAGAGCCTGTCTGCCCCACAGCTGGGCTGAGGTTACTCTGCCAGGGGCTGCTGTGTGGCCAGGGTGGTTGCCTTCTGTCTCTGGAGCTCTGTGTCACCATTTCTCAGAAGGCTGGGTTGGACCAGATGGTTCTCCTAGGTCCTCCCGGTCATACCATCTGGATGCTCTGTAATCTGTGAACGAAGGAACACAGTGAGTGGTCAGGGTAGCTGGAGCAAGACAAGGTGTAGGCTCACTGTTGAGGGGTGAGGGGCAGGGGCTAGGCTGGGGCTAGGAAAGCCGTCCCTGTGGGGCTCAGCCACAGACCATGCTGATGGGACTGAGCCTACAGGCCCTGCCCTCGAAGGCTCCTTGTCTTTTTAAGAACAGATATAACATCCACACAAAACAACTTGCAGAACTTGAACTTGGAGTAAGGGCCCCAAGTTCAAGTCAGGGGTCAGCATGGGGTGGAGCGGTCAGGGAAGCCGGGAAGAATGAGGATGGGAGGAAGAGGGAAGGCACGTGCTTGTTGTGGGGTGGGGCAGGAAGACTAGAGAAGGCAAATGCCTGTGCCCCTGAAGAGCGCCCCATCTGATTGGAGAGAAAAGCTCTCAGACATAAAGGAGAAAGAGCCTCAGACCACAGAGTATGGAGTATGAGCTCAGGGAACACCGTAAGGGAGAGGGTGTGGGGAGTATCTGGGTGGGAGTCCTGGAGAAGGTGTGGCTTACATGAGGCCTTGAAGCTGGTTCCTGCCCCAAGGCGACTCACATCTAGCTGGGACCATCAATGGACACATTCACTGGGCATGAACCAGTGAGAACGTGGCATGGTTGGAGGGGTCAGGGTGAAGGGAGGGCCACCAGAGCTTGGAGGATCCAGCTCTGGGCACCCCTGGAAGTGGGTGAGGGAGCACGCTTTGCGCCGGTCCTGAATGTGCCGTCAGCTGGCAGTTTGCCTGGGAGACAGCAGACCAGGGAGGGGAGGCCAGAGGCTGGGGGTGGGCAGATGACCGAGGGGATGAGCGGCTCAGAGGGCAGCTCTGGTGATCTATCGCTGTGTACCTCAAGCGGGTGGAGATAGAAGGAGGGAGGGAGAAAGGAGGAGAGCTGGAGGGGAGAAGAGAGGAAGACGGACAGAAACTCCAGAGGGAGCTCTTTGTTCCAGAACTGGGTTATCTGGCAGAGAACCTAACAGTTGGTTCTGGCCGTGACAGCCACATAGCAGCCCATATGGGTGCCTTACGGCCTCCACTTTTAAGCTCCTGCTTGATTTGCACCAGCCTGTGATCAGAACCTCAGTTCTTACACAGCTCTAGCAAATGCTGCTGTTGCCTCTGCGTGTCCTCCATAGGTTGGAAACGATCAGTGAAATGACCACGCTTTAAAAAGTTAAATTACATGTGGTTTACTCTGTTTAACACGGCAGGAAATAGATGGAGCATTTTAGAGAGATTCCATTCCAAAGAGTTAAAATTGAGATTTTGGTCATTTAAAAAGAAAAATGTAATCCTTTCAGCTTCTGGAAATTTCAGACGTCTAAAGGCCTCAACGGTGTTCAGGGTTTCCGGGGCACTGAGATTTATGATAGACAGTTAAGGAGAAAGGAGAGCACAGACAATGGAGGCAGAAGGCCTGGGTTCATAGCCCGGCTCTGCCCTCTACTAGCTGTGTGACTTTTGGCAGGTGACCTAACCTCTCTGAACCTCAGTTTCCTCATCTGTGAGGTGGGGATGACGATAGTATTTGCCTCATAGGTCTGTTGTGAGGATTAAGTAAATTAACGTACATATAAAGTGCTTAGAACAGCCTGACATGTTGTTCATGCATAGAAGTGGCAGGGCTGTCACTGTTTAGTCCAATGGGGAGTCTTTCATGTAATAAGGTTCTCAGGTACCCTGGCTAATTGCGAAGCCTTGTTGAAGCCCCTCCTGCGCACCTAGCCCACTGGAGGAGGCAGGATAAATCTTGGTTTCTGCCTTCAAGACCAGGGCTGAGTTTAAGGTTCCGGGGCAGGGGGGAGTGGGGCCATGGGGACCAGATGGGAAGGAGTGGCTGCAGGCCAGGGAGGAGCCTGGGCCAAACCCACCACCCCATGGAGATTCCGGGCCCCAGAATCCCAGGTGGGGCCTGCCTGCAAGAGGTGAAGTGAAGCTTGTCACCTGGCCCCAACAGCACAGGCCTGCTGCCCCAGGGCACTTCCCTCTGACCTCCGCTGAGCCGGGGCTGGGCAGGAGGGAGGCCCAGCAGGCCCTCCTGGGTCTCCCCAGCCCTGCCTCTCCTTAGCATCTCATTTCCACGACTGATCAGGCCTCGGCAAGTTCCCCCCATCACTCATCAACTCCGCCCGTGGAGCCCCAGAGTTGCCAGGCACCCTGTTACTAATCCCTTTTGCAGAAAAGGTGACTGAGGCACAGAGAGGTTCAGTGACTTCCCCAAGGGCAGAGCAGAGTCCAGAGCTCAGACTGGGGCCTCAGCAGCCCCCACTATTTTGTGGCCGCCTTTGGATCTTGGATGAGACCCTCCCTCCTAACCTCGCCCCCACCCCTCCCTGCTGCCGCTGCCTAACTCGCTCACCTCTCCTCTGTCTCTCTCTTCCCCCACCCTGCCATCCCTCCTCCCCCGCCCCACCCCCTCCCCTCACCGCAGGGCCCGAGGGCTGTAACCTGTTCATCTACCATCTGCCCCAGGAGTTTGGGGACGCTGAGCTGATGCAGATGTTCCTCCCTTTCGGTAATGTCATCTCCTCGAAAGTGTTTGTGGATCGGGCGACTAACCAAAGTAAATGCTTTGGTGGGTAAAGATAACAAACCAACTAGCTTCACCTAGGACAGGGTGGTGCTCGCACCAATTTACCGGTGTCCAACTGCGTTTAACCTGCTCCTTCACATCGCCCCTCCCCCTGCAGGTGCTCCCTGTGGCCCAGCCTCCAGTCTCCATCTCTCACCCCTCTTCTCTCTACTACTGTTCTTTTGGCTTCTAGGCTTTTTCTGCCTACCCCCACCCAGCTCCCCATTTCCCTCTCCCAGTCCAGGAGATAGGTTCCCCTTCCAGCCAAAAAGTCCAATTCCCACCGAGGGGAGAAGGGGAAACAGCCTCCTTGGGCAGGGGTGGGAGGAGGGGCAGAGAGCAGAGCCTAGCAACACCCGTTATCCCAGCAGCCCTCTCCTCTCTCATCAAAGTGGCCCCCGGGTGAAAGCTGAGCATGATCCTTGGGGTGAGGGGGGTCTGTCCAGCTGAGGCCCCTACCCTGCCCACCCCTTGGCCTCCTCTGTCCACCTCTCTGTCCTGCCCCCGCCCCCCTTCTTGGTCTACCCTGCTCTTTGCTCCCCTCCTACCATCCAATGACCCCTCCTTCTTCCACCCACCCCCCCCACAGGCCACCAGAGCTGCATTGTTGAGGAGTCAGGAGGAGGAAAATAGTCCCTGCCCTCAGGAAGCCTCAGGTCTGAGTGTAGATGAAAATCACCCTACTTAACAGCAGTGAAATGTGCGAGGCACCAAGTAATAGTGTAATGAGAAAGGCAGGTGGATGTAAATAAGGGAAGGGGAGGGAGTTCCAGGTGGGGAGAATAGAATAGACCAGAGCATGGGGCTGGATGAGGAGTCAAGGGACAGTGAGAGAGGAAGCAGGAGGCTCTGGCGAGAAAGGAGAGTTCAGGGGACGCCACCTGTAAGGGAGGGTCTGTGCTGGGGAGGGCTTTGACTTCAGATGAGCATGTTTCATGTGATATGGTAGGCAGTGGAAGATGGTGGGAGGTGCTTGAGCTGAGAATAATAGAACAAAGATACAGCTTTCAGGAAATTTCCCTGGTGGCTGGGTCTTAGATGGGAGAGGGAGGATGTGGGAGGATCTAGGAGTATAATTTCAGAGGAAATATAGGACGCCCAGTTAAATTTGAACTTCAGATAAACAATGGATGCATTTTTAGTATAAGTATATCCCAAATGTCACATGCAATAGGCCAATGTAATATTTGGGATATACTTATACTAAAAAAAGTATTCTTTGTTTTTTGGAAATTCCAATTTAGTGGGGCATTCTCTGCTTTGATTTGCTTCAGACCTCCTGGAACCCCACCTCATCCCCACACCTCCCCCCTCCACTCTTCCTTAGCCTCTCCTACATCCTCTTCTGTCTCTGTCAGCACTTCCTTCTGGGGCCAGAGGTCCTCATGATTCCCCAGGATTGAGGAGTCCAGTCCCCAGAGAGCCTCACATAGAACCAGAGCTGAGTCTGCCAGAAGCTCAGGATCTCCGAGGTTGACCCCCAGATTCTGGGGCTGTGAGGATAGAGTAGGAGCCTTCATTGGCCAGGGAATGCAGGACACAGCCTGAGGGTGGTGGAGGGGAGAAGAGACAAGAGTGTAGAAGCATCAGGCAACACATGTTAAGGAGATTCCAGTTTGGAGACCAACTTTCCAGAACCATGAAGGGCTTAAGGTTCTAGAGCATGTTCCCCAAAGCAGTCAAGACCTTTGCACCACTGTCCCTCTCCCTCTGGCAGCTGCCACAGGAAATGTGTGCTACTTCAGTGGCATAGAGTTGCCAGCAGCGCATTTCTCTTTGGCTGTGGCAAAACAAGGCAAAGGAAAAGACAGGGTTACACCCTCCACTGTTTGGTATTTCTCCTGGTGAACTACAGTTACATATGTGAAAACAACAAACTGGAAAGGATGTTGCACCTGCTCTTTAAGTAAGCCTCAGATGTTACAGAAATCAGAGGAAAATTGCTAAGAGCCCAGAATGCGCTGAGCACCTGGGCTAGAGCAGGCTTGGTCTGGTCTCTAGCCATACCCTCCATGCATTCGTGCTGTCCCTAGTTCCCTAGCTTGGGAGCAGCTCAGCTTTTCAAAGGCATTTCCTTAGAGTCTGCCCCAAATGCTACCCTTGCCATTAGCCCATTTAAGTTCCCCAGGACCAAGATTTTTTTCCCTGCTTTTTCTGGAAATCATCCTCTGTATACCTCTACTCTGGCTCTTTCCTCTCTTCCCAAACAAACTTCTAGCACTAAACATCCACCAGGTTGAAAAAGGACGTGCTCCTGCCATGCTGGCCCGGCCCAGTGGTTCCTCCTTATGCCTCCTGGGTTCTCTCACTCCCTCTGGCAGCGGAGCCTTCTGCAACTCTCCCAGAGGCCTTCCTGTGCAAAGGAACTCAACACTCACTCATGGGCAAGGCTTTTAACTCTCTGAGCCTCACTGTCCTCAGTTGTGAATGGGGGACTTGGGCAGTCATCCCTCAGGGATGCTGTGAGGGCTACATGAGATGGTGTATGTGACAGGCTTGGCCGGAGTGGACCCTCAGGACTGACCAGAGCCTCCTTTATTCCCAAAAGGAAGGACCATTTTTGCCACAAAATGGTCCTATATTGAAGTGAACCCCTCAAAGGCCCCACTCGCTCTTTATAAGCATAACCAGAATCTTCCAGAGGCCTTCGTGAGCGAACGTGCAGCACGAATCGTTCCTACGTTGGTTGGAAGGGCTGGAGGGACATGGGGAGGGCCTCCTACTCGTGCATCTTGCCGTGGTCCTGGAGGCAGGAACTTTCTCGGAGGTGGAAGGATGCAGGAGGGGGCTCTGGGAGAAGGAAGACAGCCCTGGAAACCTAAACATGGGAGATGGTGCCCAGAGTCCTGGCCCTGGGGTCCCCAGTCAGCGGGGGAGACGCTCCCTGCCCCGACTGCTAGCCAGTTAACAAAACTAGTTGGAGGAGAAAAATTCCCTTGAGCCTGAATCCTTCCTAAACCCCTGGCTTCTGGAGACACTAAACTCTTCCACGAAGGCTGGGCTTCTTCCCTCCAGGACCTTAGTGACGCTCCTCCCTTGGTGACTCTCCCTCCCTTCACACCTTCCCATAGGCAGCACCTCCAGCCCCTTTTCTCTTTCTCCCGTCTCCTCCCTGCTTTGCTCACATTTGTTTCCTGCAAAAAGCGCCACCAAGTGCAGGTGAGGAGGCTGGTGGTGAGGTAGAGTTGGAGCTGATGGTGCTGGTGGGCAAGGGGAGGAGGGCAGGGTGTACCCTGTCACCCCCGGTGAGGCTATCTTGTCCTGGCAGGGAGAGAGGCTAGAAGTTCAAGCACCCTCCTGAATCTGGGGGAGAGCAGTGTAACAGACACGATTCATACATTTGAAAACCCGCTCTGCTCTGCTAACCACTCAACTGTGGTCTTCAGACACAGGGGTTGGTGGGGAGGGGTCGGGCTAGGAGGGGTGAGAGGAGGAGGTGCAAGGATGGCTCACATTAATCTCCAACCATGGATAATCCTAAATCTTTCCTATCTGTTTTGGCATATGGATTTATACAGATGTCGCTTACGTTGTTCTGGGCATGGCTCTGACCACTTCCATCACTCACTTGCTCACTTGCACTTTTGAATACACTCACGTGCACGTCCACATACTCCTCCCCCATATTTGATGGTGCATGGCTGCAAAGGAAAATGTGAGCAAAAGCAGGAAGGAGACAAGAGAAAAAGAAAAGAGGCTGGATGGAGACAGTGTCTGGGGTGGAGTTAAAAAGGGAGAAAGAGCCACCACATGGGCAGAGTGAGGGAGGGGTCGCAGACAGGCTGGATGTCCCAGAGAAGATTAGCTAAGAAAACAACTTCTACTTCAGCGGGGTCTGTATGTTTATCCCTTATATATCTAATGGCTATTTGTGGACACACACCCCAAATGAGGCATGTGTGCAGGATGGCCTGGGAACTTTGCCAAGCTTAGTTTCATAGATTTTTGCAGGATCTAAGTCCATTTTACAGGACAAAAAGCCTCTAAAGTCAAATAAATTACAGGAAATACTAGGTTAAACAAAGCTATAAAGGTTTATTTACTGGAGAAGTTGGGGCGGGAGGGGGATGTTTTCACTTGTTAATATGCTTTGAAGGGTCCCAGAGGGGCCTGGCTATAAACCTGCTTAACGGGAGAAGCCCCTTGCTCAGGGAGCACCTATTAGGGGCATTTTGGGAAATGCTGATATAAAGTGTAAAAGGAGATGCATTCAGAGTTCCAAAACGAGGAATGGATGAACTTAGAGAACCTGATCCATCCCCACCTGGGAACTCCTTGTAAGGACTGACTGGGAGCCATAGATGGCTGGGATGTTGGGAGGGGCGACTGTGTGAAAAGCACTTCTGCAGTCCGTGGTACACGGAGAAGGCTCTCAACTAATTTTTACTAATAGTGTTAATTTGTGCTATTGTTGTTGCAATACTATTATTAGTATGAGGGGTTCATAGGGAACACATGGATTGGTGTGTGCTTAGACCAGGGCGAGAGCTCCTGCTCCTAGGGCTTGGAATTTTACTAAATAAGAGAGGTGCCGCCAGCCCCTGGGTGCGAGGCGGTGTGTTAATGCGACTCGGTCTGGATTTACCCCGGTGTCCCCAGGGAGCCCGGCTGAGGGCAGCCTCGGCAGGGCCCGGGAGGGAGCTGAGGGGCCGCGAGCACTGTCAGCCTCTGCCCTCCCCCGCGGCCAGGGGCCCTGGCGAGGGGGGCGGCCGCAACGATGGTGGAGAAGTTCTCTCCGAGGTGCCTGCCCTCCCTCCCCCTCGCACTGCTCTCTCTCCCCAGGCCGGCACCCCGTGCCCTCCCGCTGCCAGGCCCCCTCCTGTCAGGGAGGACAGTGTCCAATAAACTCCTCCACCCGCAGGTGTGTCCGCCCCCTCCCACCGAAGGAGAGGGCTGAGGTGCCGGGGCCGGCCGGGGTGGGGGGCGGGCGCCGCTCCGAGCCCCGCCGCGGGCGCCCGGCCTCGGGGAATGGGCGCCGGGGCGAGCGGCGCCGCCCGAAGCCGAGACGGAGCGCAGGTCGCCGGAGGCCGAGCCTCGGAAATGCCCACCCCGGCGGGGCCGCAAGCACGCGGGCTGGGCGGGCGCGAGGCCGGCCGGGGGCGGAGCCTGGAGCCTCGGAAACGCCCACCCCGGGCGGGGCCACACGCACGCGGGCTGGGGGCGCGAGGCCAGCCGGGGGCGGGGCCCGAGGGGAGGAGCCTTGAGGCCTGCCCCTGCCCGGAGGCGCGGCGGGAGCGCGGGGAGGGGCCGCCGCCGTCCGCCCTGCCCTCGGCCCGACCTTCTCCCCGCCCGCCCCGTCCCGGCCGGGGCGGCCCCGTGGAAACCCAGGCCCTCGTCCCTCGTGTCTCGCCAGGCTTCGTGAGCTTCGACAACCCGGCCAGCGCACAGACCGCCATCCAGGCCATGAACGGCTTCCAGATCGGCATGAAGAGGCTCAAGGTGCAGCTGAAGCGGCCCAAAGACGCCAATCGCCCGTACTGAGCGCCGGCGGGAGCGTCCCCCGGGGGAGACCAGGACTCGCACAGGTAACCGGGGGCGGCCGGGGCGCGGGGACGGGGGGCTGGGGAGGGACTCCGGACGGACCCGCCGCCTCCTCCGGCCTCCGTGGGCCGGACCCTCGCTGTGCCTTGGACCCGCTGCGCCCAGCTCGACCTGCCTGGTGCCCAGGAGACAGGCGCAGAGCTGCGGTGATCCCGGCAGAAGTGGGCATGGCCATTCCGCTGCCGCAGAGCCAAGAGAGGCAGGAGTGAGGGAACCGCTCTGCGAAGGTGGGGCGAGCCCTGGGCCTGCGCCTCCAGGTCTACACTGGCAATCCTGTTTGCCAGAAAACCCTGGGGTGAACAGATGGCAAGCTCAGGGCCGGGAGAGTTTGGGGGCGGTATGGGCTCTGCGGGGAGCTGTAGCCTTCTGCTGGGGCCTTCTCCCAGACTCCTTGGCTCTCCCCTCCCCAGCTCCCTGCCTGGAGGGCTGTGGCCTTTAGACTCTTGACCCCCTCATCCCCCCAGTCCCCATAGCTCAGTCTGGAGAGGAGGGACAGGACTTTTCAAAGGAAACTTTACCAAAAAAAGAACAAAACCCAACAGGATGGGACAGAAGCTGAGGAGGGTGATGGTGTAGCACTGGGGCCACTTACCCTGCCTGCTCTACAGAGGCCATGGTGCGTGGGCAGTTGTCACCTTTTCTTGCTCAGTCTGGGTCCTGCTTTGCAGCTGAAGACACATTCAGCCACTCCTCTTCCAGGCCACGTGTTCCCCTGGGTGAAGCGGCTTCCTGGGAGGAGGGGAGCTGGAGGGGGGCGATGTGCCAGGCCATCAAAAGTCCGCCTTCAGCCTGGGCTCCCCATTGCTGTGCACTCCTGCAGTCCCAGCTCATTCACAGGCCAGACGGGCTGCCCAGCCCTCTGTTCCTCCATTCCTTCAGCAGTGTTGGCTGCCAGGCACTGTTAGATCCTTGGGACTCAGCAGTAAGAGTGGTAAGCATCTGTCCTTAGCAGGAGAGACAGACAATAAACAATGACATATGATCCAAGAGGAAATTATATAGTGTGCCAGAATTGTTGGTTACAGTTAAATAGTGGGGTCAGGTTAGGCCTTGTTGAGAAGGTGACATTGGAGCAAAGACTTAAAGAAGGTGAGGCAGGGAGCCATGCCAGTGTCTGGAGGAGTGTGTACTCCCAGGGTCCAGGCTCCAGGGTGAGGGCGGGGTGGTGTGTTCCAGGAACAGCAGGAAGCCAAGGTGGCTGGAGGGGAGCAGGCATGGGGGGGAGTGGTGGGAGAGGAGATCCCAGAGGTGAGGAGGGCCACCTCCTGTGGGACCTGCAGGCCATTCTATGGACTTTGGCCGCTCCTCTGAAATGGGGGACTGCACAGGGGAGCCATCGGAGGGGTGTGAATAGAAAAGTGATGTGATTAACTCCCATTTCAGTGGGATCACTGGCTGCTGTATTAATAGATTCTCAGCCCAAAGCAGAGGTCTAGTGCACGGACCACTCACTTTAGGGTGACAGCAGTCCCATGTGGTATGAGGGAGTTAACTTCTAGATGTATTTTGAAGGCAGAGTCAAGGATGCTGTTCGTAATGAGTTAGAGGTGGGTGTGAGAGAAAGAGGAGTCAAGGATGACACCAGCTTTGACCCGAGTGACTGAAGAGCAGAGTTGTCATGACCCAAGATGAAGAGGGGTTGGGAGAAAGATCAGCCGTGTGAGAGTCAGGCATTTGAGCGGAGCTTCAGAGTCTGGAGTTTGGGAGGGAGGTCTCCAGTTTCCCAGTCTCTCCTCAAATCCCACCACTGCCAGCAGAACACCCTTTGTCCACCCGGGAGCAGCAGTGTTCACCTTTCACAAGGAGTGCTTGAGCCTCTACTCCCTGCAAGCCTGGAAAACCAAAACCCGCCTCTCATGCTTCCTGAGTTCCCACCCTGCCCATCTCTGGCTTGCGTGAAGTTGCATCCACACGTGTTCATTCCGGGTGCGGGCACTTCCTGTGCCAGGTGCTGGGTCACCATCCCGATTGGGTCACCATCCTGCCTCCGTGGAGCTTCTGGCTCTGTGCACACAGACACCAGGAGGCAGCCCGCAGATGGGTGCGTTTCCATGGGAGGGGAGGGATGGTTCAGTGAAAGCAGCCCTTTCTGGACATAGAACACTTTTTCTTAACTAAGCTCAGCTCTGCCATGAAGGCGTGACCTGGGTCAAGGTGCTTCTCCTCCTGGGCTTCCATTTCTTCATTAATGAAACCAGGGTGTTGGAGTCATCAGAGGATTTTTAAGGAGAGGCATGCTCTAGGGTCATGGCCTGAGCTTCTTAGGGGCGCCTGTGGGTGTGTTTTGGGGCTCCCCCCAAAGCACCCTGTCTTAGCCTCCTAGAGTTCCATGCAACTAAAACCCAAGCAAGGATACAACCTCTAGGGCAGAGCAATTCCCAGGTGAAGAGGTGAGGAAGGCACAGTTGTTGTTTGAGATGTGAGGTAAGAAGTGGCCCTCAGGGTAGAACCAGCTGGCAGTCATCATTGGGGTGGGGACTTGAGAGGTTTAGAAAACAGAGTGGGTTCTTCCAGCTGGGAATACAGAGGCCAGGAAGATGGGAGCCACGGACTTCTGCACAGTGCTTACCATACCCGAGGCACAGTTCTTATAGGTAACAACTGCAAGACAGAACTCTGTGGCTGCCTCTCAGGTGGGTAGTGTAATTATTCCCATTTTACAGATTGAGCACAGAGAAGTTAAGTCACTAGCCCATCAGCTGCTGGGTGTAGAGCCATGATTTGAAGCCCAGGGTCTAGTTCCTGACTCTTAACCCCTTCAAGGAAGGAGAGCCCTCACCGCAGCCCTCCTATCCCTCCTACCCCAGAGTGTCCTGACTATCAGAGGGCACTTGTCATGACATCTCACTTCTTTGGGGTTAGCCATCTGACTACCTCCTTCCTACTGAGCAGTCTTCTAAAAAACTGTAATGTGACATAACTCCTACAAGAGAGTTGACCTTTAATCTCCATTTAGGCAGCATTTTAACAAATGGTAACTTTCAGGCTCCCCAACCCGAGACTGTCAGAGGCTGTCACTGAAAGGGGCTGCTAAGATCAGGGGCATGCTTGGGGACTGCAGTGAGAAGTGGCTGCTGTCAGGCTGCCAGTGAGGGAGGAGACAGCATGCACAGCAGCTAAAAACCTGCACGATTTCACAGGCCAGTAAAGGGTGTTTACAAATGATAAGTCCTCCGTCCTCAGACGGGAAGGGCTAGCCTGAGCAGGGGCTGAGGGACAAGCCATGGCTAGGAGCAAAGCTGCGACGGGGAGGGGGGTCTCAGGGCTGGGGCAGGCCACCCACAGTGGTGAAGGCTGCAGGGGCAGCAGGCCTGGTGGCCAAGTCAGAATGGAGAGTATAGGTCTGGGGAAGGAGAGGGGCCCTGGCGGGGCCCCCTGCTGGGAGGAGCCAGGTTGTGCCTTGGTTCCTTAAAGTGAGGCCCGGGGATCTGGCTGGGTCTTGGCATCTCCACGTCTCCTGAGAGTGTGGCTCTCTTTCCTCTAGGGCTTCCTGGCTTCCCTGCTGCCTCTGCTCCTCTGGCTGCTCCGGCTTGTTATCTTGTGCTAAGATGGGAGTTTCTCCAAGAAATCTTTACCAGGAAACTAAGAGGAAGGAAACAAAGGCAGGAAGAGTGGCAAAAATGCCCACATGGCCAGGTCCACAGCTAGCAGGCGGAATACCTGAGGCCCTTGTCCTACCGCCAAGCTGGCCAGCACACCCTGGGCCCCAGGCTGAGGGTGGGCTCGCAGACCCCTAGCATGTGCTTCTGCGGTTGGAGAACACACTGGGCAGCATGTCTCACTCCAGTGGGCGTCCCGTCCCTTCTGAGCCCTGGGCTTTGGCTCTGAGTGTGCTGTTGCACAATGTCTGCTCCAAGCTTGGCGGGCACGGGAGCTTCAGGTCTGACCGGTCCAGGGCTGCGTCATGGCTTTGGGCCTGGGCCTTCTCTGGCTTGAGCCCAGCTGTGTTTAGGACCTAGCATCTGAATTCGCTCAGCCTGACCATAATTTCCTCGTCCATGTCTTGAGTTGGAGCTCCCAGGCTTGATTCAAGCTCCTCTACACTGGGCAGTGACCCTGCTGCCACCTCTAGGGCTGGGCTCTGTGAGGCTCTTCCAGAGGGTGGCCGGAAGGGGTCACCCCTGCAGGCAGAGGTGCAGCTGCTCCCTAAGGAAGAGAGTCATCAGCTGTGCACACGCAGATCCCTGGGGAGGCTCCTTAGGGGTGGAGTGAGTGTGAGAGTGTGTTTGTGTGTGGGGGGCCAAGCGCGTGTGAGAGAAGAGAGGTGTATGAGAAAGTTCGCTGGATGCACCTTTGAGGAGAGGCTGTGTGAAGCTCAGCCTTGAATCTCCAGCGCGCTGGACCGTGCCAGGTGCTGATGGGCAGTTGGAGGAAAGCTCGAGCGGGCCAAGGAGCATGGCGAAGTACAGAGGAGTGGGCGCCCGTGAGGTGCTCAGGAGTGGGGTGAAGCGGGAAGGAGGGGAGTGCCCAGGAGTCCCTTAGTTGCAGTTGCCGTAGCTGACACCTGATGGCACTGCCCATCTCAGTTCTTAGGCCTCTTCTCCCACCCAAAGGGACCTGCCAGTTGGATGTCTTGGGTGGGTCTTAGGGCTTTCTTCCAGGAGGGGTGAAAATGTAGGGGAGGGTGGCATGTCAGGACTTGGTGGGCAAGCGGTGGGCACTGGTCTGAGTGAGGGAGACCTGCTGTTGGAAGAGCAGGAACCCCACATGACGCGCAGGCAGGGCAGGGTCTGTGGAGGAAGAGGGGCTGCGAGCTCTTCTCTGAAGGCACAGCTGGAAGCTGGGTTTGGACTTAAAATAGAGTCACCTCTCAGCTGCTTTGCACCTTATCCACAGTGACATTTCACGATGCCAGGCTTCCCTTCCACACTCCCTGAAGGAAACCACAAAGCTGAGAGTGGAGTTGGCTGCATGTAGAAGCTTGGTGGATTGGAAACCCTGCAGATAAAAATGGTGCCTAGGGTGGGGCACAGACCCTGGGGCTGCAGGGGAGCAGGAGCTGGGGAGCAAGCTCAAGCAAGGGTGACCATGAGGAAGGGGTGGAGCTGGGGACTCTCAAATCCTCGGGTGGGGGCAAAGAACTGTGCAGTGGTGAAGAGAGCAGGAGACGACTCAAGTGGAATAATTCAGTGATGGTTGACTGAGAGGGGAGCTCAGCCTCAACCACTTAGGGCTCCACCAGTAAAGAAGGGAGGTCAGAGCCTGCGAGCTGGGTCCCTCTGGAAAGCTGAACGTGGAGGGCTGTAGGGTATAAAGGGACGGAGAAGGAGGCGGCAGAATAGGGGTGGTCAGCAGAGCAAAAGTGACAGCGGCAGAGACCAGCGGCTAGGGCCATGGCACTCCCCTCTCTGGTGGACTGTCCTTGGTATTACCCATCCTGCAGGGTGCCCTACAGCCCTCCATGTGGTCTTTTCACAGGTCAGAGCTGCGGGGCTTCTAAAGGCTTCACATGCCCAGAAGCAGCCCCACTTAGGCCACATTGGGAGGGAAGCACAGGGTGTGAGGTGATCATGAAGTGAAGCTGGTAGTGCCAAGGTGTGTTTCTAGAAGTCCAAGAATGCAGATGTGATTTACCCTAAGTCTCAAAACTAAACGTGTTCATTTTCTGAAGGTTCTGAGGAAAAAGGGTTGAGGCAGAGTGGAAGGGGAGAGGATCATAACATCGTGCAGTGGGTGCTCTTGCGGTGGAGACACCCTTCACTGGGGATGGTGGCCAAGGTGGGACCCGAAAGGGTGGGAGGGCTGAGTCGCTGTCGGTGTGGACCATACTCTGACAGCAAAGTGTGTCATGGGTGGACCCCAGGGATACAGCAGTCACCTTAGCCAGCCTCTGACCTACCTGGCAAATCAGGGCCACCCTGACAGGCGCCCCCTGCTGGTCCACAGGCTGAAGCCACAGAAGGCTGGGAGGGTGAGGAGAGCTCAGCTCCTGGGGGAGAGAAAGAATCGAGGGTAATATAAAGCAGAGAGCGTGCTCCCTCATCTGCTTGCCGGCCATGGTGGCTTGAGGGGCTGTTTTATTTTTTTCTAGCCCCCTCGCCAAACCACCCACGCCCCCCCTCCTCTTCCCGACGCATGATGGATGCCCTTAGTGGCCCTGTGTGAGGTTCTGCTACTGTTCACAGTGTATCATGTGTCTGCATAAACAACCGTGTGTGTGTGTATGTGTGTGTGTGCTGACGTGCCCATGTCGTTTGTCTGCCGGCTTCCTCCATCCTTTGAGTTCTTTTCAGTTCTTTTATGATTTGACTGCTGTTCTCTCATCAGAGCTTTTAGATTGATGCTGTGGTCTGTGCTGTATAAATATTTTTCCTTTTAATTTTGTTTTAACTTCTTCCTTGCCCTTCTTCACCCTCAACCCAACTCTCCCTGCCCTCCCACACTCCCGACCCCACCCGACCTGTCCCTGCCTCTTCCTTCCCCCTTGCCCACACTCTCTTGTCCTCTCTCTCTTTCTCTCTCTCTCTACATATATAAATATATATATATAAATCTTTTCTTCTTTTGTCATTCAATCAAATTCCAACAACCCAACCAGGGCCAGTCAAATCCACCACAGTCTCGCGCTGAGCTAGGAATAAAGTTCACGTAATCACATGAGAGTGGAGAAAACAGTCCCCCATCCGTAAGTTCAAATCAACTCAAAGTTCACAGTGTGACATGATGGCGTCATGTAACAAGGCTAAGAATCGGTTGCATGACAATTGCCGTCAAGTTTCGTGGAGGTGCTGTGATTGGAGCGTTTTTCTTGGATGTCGTATCAGTTGATGATTGGCCAGTCATGATCACACGTGCATTTTCTTGACTTTTGTGCTGCCACGATCTTTTTTGCTGTGCTCATTTTCGTTTCGTTCTTGGTGCTTGCAGTGGTTTTACTTTCTGTTGTTTGGTTTTTCTTGTTCAGCGTTTTTTATGCTTCTCTAGATGTCACATAGAGAAAAAAACAAAACAAAAGAATAAAAAAATAGTAAAAATAAAGATGAATTCCTGAATTCTCGAACACGGGATCATTTAACGATGCAAACCATTATTTTTTTTTCTTAAAAATAAGGAAAACATCTAAAAAAATATCTTATGCGTGGTTGATTTCCTTGCACTTGAAAA
Organism: Equus quagga; assembly: GCF_021613505.1. NCBI lineage: Eukaryota > Metazoa > Chordata > Mammalia > Perissodactyla > Equidae > Equus > Equus quagga. The sequence goes on from NC_060275.1 coordinate 36,731,769, forward strand.
TATTGTGATTTTATTTTTTTCTAGAAATTTGGGGGCCTTTTTCAATTGACATTTTCCTAGGTCTGGTCTTTTTCCACTTAGGCTATTTTAAATCTCACTTCAAAAGGAAAAACAAAAACCAAAAAAATCTCTACAGTAACAGAATGATAAAAAAAAAAAAAATTCTAAACCAAAAAACTAGAGCACAAAGCCAGAGGCTCTGAGAGAGAGCCCGGTAACAATTGTAAGGTTTGTATTGTAGCCGCTTCTGCTAAATTAAATGTGGGGAGGGGAGGCGGGCGACCGGGGGTTTGGGAGGGCTTTTCGGTTGGTTTGGAAAAAACAGTCCTGACAAAAGCAAAATGCACCTTTTTGTTTACAACTGAAAAAGGGTCCTTGACAAGTGTTTTTTAATTTTATTATTATTTTATTTGGTGTTGTAATTGTTTAGACTGCTGTGTACGGTTTGCTGTTTGTTGAATCAACAGTGTGAAAAACCTGCCAGCATGGATTGATACACGCATGACGTTGTCCCCTCAGTGGGGGCTTTGCAGTCCTAACTTTCTTGATGTAACCAGTCACCCCCATGTATAAGTGGAAGCTGCTTGCTAGAATGGAGATGAGTCTCATTTGTTAATTCACAATGATTAAGCATTCTCCTTCTGATTCTAGTCAGATCATGATTTTTTTCTTAAAAGCAAAATGAAACACCAAGAAGCCACCATTCAAAACGAAATCGAGAACTGTCTAATTTAATTAAGTTTGATGATTAAATCCGTCCCAACTTCTTTAGGTCCTCCCATCCCCTCTCTTGAGGTTCTGAATTTCCTCTAAATTCCCTGGCATGTATGAGAAAAATATTATGTGTGTGTGTGTGTATGTGTGTATCTATGCATATACATACACACATATCCACGTATATCCACATATGTGCGGGTGAATATGTCCTACACATATATCCAGATATACATATATATACACAGCCTCGCAAATACTTACTGACCTTGGGAAAGAAGCAGTTGGCTGGAAACTGGGCAAGCATTCAACCAAATTCATGTCACGGATCTGTCTTCCTTCTTTTCCTTTAGCAGGGGAGGAGTGGGCTGGGCTGCTAGATTTTTGCTCTCTTGTTTGCTAGGCTTCTGTATACATATTGTATCTGGGCTCGACCCCTCAGAGATCAGTTTAATTATGAATTCATATCCCACAGTCCCAAATTCTTCCCTTGGATCTCGCCATCCTGCAATCCAGAAGTCTAAGGGAACCCAAATCGAGACCCTTCTCCCAACAACTAAATCTTCACCACAGGCCTCCCAGTGGTTTCTTACTCTGAATGGAAGAGTCAATTTCTTTTTTACGTATCATGATCATGACTAATTCTCATACTGGTCTCTCCCCTCCCTCCCGCCATCCCCCAGAGCTCCCACCCTACCCCCTGAGGCAGGTTCCTTTTGGTGTTTGGATGCATTTTGTGGTTCCTCTCTTGGCTTAATCAGCCCTGATTTTCTTCATTTTAGGGCAGGATGCTGAACGGGCTACATTAAAAAACAAACCTCTCTCTATATATATTTATAAATGAGAACTGTTGGATGACATCTTTGACATATCAGCCAATATCAATCAAGCTGAAGACTCCAGACACTTTCTGTGACTGTAACATTTCTTCAAGGAAAGTATAGCATCTATGGAGTTCAGAGGGCATGTGTTTGGGGGAAAATATAAATATGACATAAAGAAGAAGAAGATGAAGAAAAATGAGGAAAAAAAACACAAAAAAGGCAACTTTACAACAAAATAACTTGAGACCAGATGGGGAGGCTGAAGGGCTGGGACCTGGGAAGAGACGCTGCTCACCGATCCCGGGGCTTTTCCAGCCCGCGGGCACCTGAGGCAGGCTGGGGCAAGCGGTGTGGTGGGGCCTGGTCCCCAGGGGGCGGCTGGGAGGCTGCCACTGAGCATCTCTATCTGTCATTCCTTTAGCTATTTAGGGACCAAAGGACCAAACTTTTTATTGCAGATGTGTAGCTCTATGTCAAATAGAGGGGGAATGGAGTCGACCCTCCTTCCTGCCTCATGGCTGTTCTTGAAACAGCTTAGAGCGATTCTATGAAAAATGTAATTAAAAAATTAAAAAAAAAACACAAAATAACAAAAACAAAAAAAAAGGAAAAATAATGCTTCAATGCTTTTAAAACAGCAAGATAATAGTTCTTTGATACTTTGAGAGGCGCTTTGATTACCCTCATTCAAGTCTATGACACTTTCCTATGGTTTTCTGTATTATATGTCTGATGGAGCTGTTAAGATGAACAAATTGGTGGATATTTGGGGAAAGCAACAAAAATATTAAAACTAACTGTGAAGTGTGAGAAAACAAGGAGGGGAAAAAAGGGGACTTACAAGGCAAGATAATTGTTGTGAAAGGTCTGTAAATGCTTCTAACTCTTCCCCCTCTTAAAATCATAATAGTTGTACAGAATTTTAAAAAGGAGAAGTTTAAAATACCTATATAATAGAAGAAAAATTAGAGGAAAGCAAAAAATAAAAAAAAATAAAAAAGGAAAAAAAAAACCTATAGAAGTTAGCGTTACTGCTAAAATCCCAGATGTTGTAGGACTGTACTTTTGTAGAGTTTAGACTGAGCATCAATCCCTTCTCCCTGCGAGTGCTGTCGGACGCCGTTGACCCCGAGGGCCAGGCCGGACTCGCCCACACCTGGGCCTCCTGGCTCCGCACCGCCGGTGGAGGCCGCGCCGTCGGCAGGAAGGCCCGCCGCCGCCGCCCTCGCCTCGCTTCGCTCGGGAGCTGCGCGCGCTCGCCCGCTCTCCGCAAGCCCTCGACACCTTCCGCTTCACTCGCCTTCCATGCTTGCTCCAGAGACTTTCCGGGCAAGGGAGACCTGGGAACTTTCATCTTCAAACGACTAAACAACACACACACACACAAAAACCTTAAACAAGAGAGAGAAAAATAAACAATCTTTGAAGAATTTCTGAAACTGTTTACAAGGAATTTTGAAAAACAGGGATGTTTAAATGATGCCGGCTCTGTTTTTCTGTAAATAAATTTGCATATTTTGTAGGACTTTTAATTGTAATGATAGAGAAAAAACAAGGAAAACTATTTAATGAAAGCACGATATTTATCTTTGGTAAATGACTTTAGAGCAGTTAAAAAAGACATTGCTTAAAAAAACTCAGAATCAGAAAAAACACTGAATTATTTAAGAACACATATATTTTAAAGTATAACATATTTATTATAATTTATTTGCACCGTTGGGAAGACTTGCTTTGGCATTCTGCCTTGATACCCTCCTCTCATAGTCCAGGTCATCGGGAGGCCAGGGGGCTCTCGGACCTACCATTTTTTTCCTTTTTTGCTTTAGGAGAACAACTATCTGGTTCCTCTCAGGCCTTCTGCCTTTCCTTTCTTTCTGTCTATTTTGTTGGTTAATTATTATTTTTAAAATTTTCTTTTTCTTTCTCTTGGCTCCTCCTTTTAGGATGTCCAGATGTTGTAAAAAAAAAAAAAAAAAACAGCTGCAGTTCGGTAAAACTGCTCTTTTCACACTCAACTCCCTAAAACTCCTTGTAACCTTCTGTAACTATTGGATGACGCTTTCTCCAGCTTAGCCCTAAATAAAGCACAGTTTAAAAAAAAGACTCATCTTCGTTGGTCTGTGCTTCTCGGAATCCGGCCAGCAGTGCCCTGCGGGCCCAAGGCTGGTACATTGGAAGTAGCATTGGTCCTTCCCTCCATGGAATCTGTGTGCTACCTGGGCCCTCGTAAGTTTGGAGCCTAAGCAGCATGGAGCACTTTTTGGGAGGTGATGGGAGCAATAAAAGGAGGTCCTCTTCCGCACGAAGAAAAGTCTCTCTCAACTGGTGTGTGTCTCTGAGTCTCCGTTGCAAACCTGTTCTTTTGGTTCCTGGGCACAGATGGCCAGAGTGCCCAAACCCAAGAGAAAGTCCCCCTTTCCTCCTGTTTCCTCCTTGACAGGAGGAAACTGAGGCCGCCTGACCCAAGTTGGGGTGGGGGTGAAGTGCTGTGAGGAGTCGGGGAGGGAGGCAGTGGAGGCAGGGACCACAGTAAAGCAAGAACGATGAGGACGCAGCCCAGAACTTGCCACCGAGCATTTTGTGCTTGGTCCTGCACCTTCCACTGCACGGATAGTTTGCACGGATGGAGGAACCTGAGGATTCTGGATCATGCCCTCAGAGTCAGGGTGCTGGTGGGGGGGGAGGGGGCGGGGTGTAGAGGGAGGAGCTTCCTGGAGTGCTGCATCTGTCTGTGGTGACAGAGAGAGAGAAAAAGAGAGAGATGCATGCCAGAGGAGGTTTGAGGAGGCAGGTATTGTGTGTGTGTGTGTGTGTGTTGGGGGGGGGGTTCCAAAGGAGGAAGAACAGGAAGGGGGACTTGGGGGAGGTGAGGTGGAGAGGAGGCATCAGGTCTTCCTGAGGTGAGATGCACACCAGCCATGAGCCTTCATCAGGCCTTGTCCTGGGACAGACCTTTCTCTCTGTGCTCCCTCATTCTCCCGGCCACACACACGCACCAGGCCCAGCCTTCAGCCCGGCAGCCTGGTCTAGGAAAGGGCAGACTCTCACCAAGGGCCTCCATCTCCCTCCATGTGAGGGGGCAGGGAAGCTTCATGGTTTCGGCTGCCTGGTCAGGGAGAAGACAAGAGTCCTGGGAGGCAAGGGTCTTTGTCTCTGCCCTCCCGTGGGAGAGGGGAGTGGCTTCAGCCCTCGTCTGTCTTCTCTGAAGCGGGAGTGGTAGAAAGCAGAGTTCGGAACCCCAGCTACAGAGCAATGCCTGGCCCCCGTGTTCCCTCATCTCCCACCTCTCTTCCCAGGGCTCATACCAGCCTCTGAAGTGTTAGTCTGGGAAGAAAAAGCCTTCATACCCCAGGAAATGGGGCAGGCCTTCAAGCCTTGACTTAAATGTGGAGATGGGTGCAAGATGAGACTCTCACTGGCCCCTAACTAACCCACAGTTCCCCTGCCCACCAGGCCGCAATGTCCAGGTGGCAGCCTGCTCTGCCCATTCTGGGGAGCTTATGGGGAGCTGGACTTCTTGGAAGAATTCACTGCAAGGGGCTGGATGTCACACTGGGTGTTTTGCTACCCTGAGAGGAATGGAAAGGGATTGTCTAAGGAATTCTCTGGGTCTTGAGCCTCAGACTATTCAAAACTGTTGTTTCTGTTGGACGTTTGTAGTCAAAAGCCAGTGAGTCTGCCAGAGGATGACAACCTCAACAACACTTGCTCCTGTCACTCTCTCAGACCCCAGGGAGCCTCAGTGGCTTCCCCAGACCTCTCCTGTTCCTTTGTCTCTGCTTCTCCTCTGTCCCCCAACCCCCACCCCCCAGAGCTGGGCTGTGAAGCCGGTCAGCCAATTTTGCTTTGCTCTAGGCATGGTTGACTGAGAGGAGAGATGAAAACACAGGACCCAGATATGAATATGCCAGTTCTATAAAACAAACCCTTTATTTAAACCACACACCGAGTGACTAATGTATGCACAGCACATTTAAGAGAGAATACAATTTATTAACCTCTGAGGGGGAAAGTCACAGATTCCTTGAAAAGTATCAGGTCACTTGGCACATGGTTACAGGGGGTTCAGGGACCCGACAGTCATCCATCATCTCCTGGTGAAGAACCCCTGATTTGTGCTGTTATTTAAAAAACCCCAAGATACAATTCTCATTAATTTCTCCTTGTATTCTACGGCTTATATTCCCTGCTAGTATTCTACCTGCAGTGTGCGATTCTTTCATAGCTCCTCTACTTTTAAAAGACATTTTATTATTATAAACTTTTTAATTCAAGCATGATGAAAAGTGCAGATACTGGCATGAAGAACCCCCATGTACACACCACCTAGCTTCAACATAGGTCAACTCAGGAATTATTTTAAAGCAAATCCCAGATATCAAGTCATTTCATTGTTAGATACCTCAGTTTGCCTCATGTTTTCTATGCTGCATTGAGGCCTAAAGGCTGACTCTGGCCAACTGAGGGCCCTTGTGGCCTCTCGCAGCCTTGTCCAAGGGTGGGCCTGGCCCCTAGTGCGGCCCCAGGTCTCCCTCCAGCCCTTGTTCCCACGACACCTTCAAAGGCCTTTCAGCTCTTCATCCACCCATTTGTAATCATATCTTCTCTCTTACTTTTCTCTTTTCTTCTCTCCCTTCTCCCCGCCTTTCTGTGTGATGATAATATGAAAAGAATATGTTTACTGAGACCTTTCATTTAGTAGCTCCTGTCTCCTTTGGGTTTTTATAAAGATCTGATATTTTTCTTGTTCTGAGCTGGATCCCACCCACTCCTTCACACACGGAGCAGCACAGGGAGACACAGACGGACGTACCAGAGCTTCCCACCCACACGAATGCCTCCAGCTCCTCCATTCACCTTCCAAATCCTGTTGCAGTCGGGCTGGGCTGATCTGCTGCTCCCCCTGGCACGGGTCTGCGGGGCCAGTGTTTGAATTACACTGGAGTTGAACCTCAGTGAGCATTCCCAACCTGAGTAAGGTCGATGGGGGACATCTGGGAAGTGAGCTCAGGGGCCTAGCCCCGCCCGAGGTGACAGCATCAGACTTGGCTGTGAATGCCATTTGTCTTTCTCCCTAAATGGAATCCACCCCTAAATAAAAATGATCAGCTACCCTTGATGTCCCACCTTTGATGGACTGTTCACTCCTGGCGGTCACATGTTCAGTCGCTGCCTGTGTGAAGGAGGGGGTGAAGGAAGAAAGGAAAGAACAGACTGCAGACAACAGCAGGCGTGTTCCAGAGAGGTAGGTGTTCTAGAAATGCTTTGAAAGTGATAATAGCACACTTGGAATCAGCGTATAGCCAACCCTCCCTTTCCCCTCAGAGGAGTATTTGCAAGGATAAGCTTTATACTTTATAGCTTCCTCTCTCTACTGCCCTCCTTCTCTTTCTCTAAGCTGTCCTCCCTTCTCCCTGCAAATCCTCGCTTGGGTTGCTTGCCCTCCCCTCCCTACCCCCATCCATCTCTGGTCTTCAACACTCTCAGATGCCCTGAGGCCTGGCTAGTGAGGGGGGTGGAAGGCTGGACAGGCAGCACCAGCACCCCAGTCTCACCTCAACTTCTCTTCCCTCATGTGAACCTAATTGCTCATCTCTTCAGGGGACTCTGAGCATCTCCCTCTGTGCTTGTGCCCTTGGTGGAGATCTAACCAGGATTTGTCCAGACCAGGAGGAAGGTGGAGACTAGTGCAACAGAGCGAAAAAGGTGTGGGCTTTGACGTCTGACTGGGATGCAAACCCCAGTTCTCTCATGTACCTTCTGGCTCACTTTGGAAAAGTTACTTAACCTCTCTGAGCCTCAATTTCCTTATCTCTAAAATGAGGATGATAATCCCCCCTCGCTCCTCCTTCCTCCAAGAGTAGTGAGGAGTAAGTGAGACAGCCATACGCAGCTCCATCCCACCCCAAGGGTTCTGGGAGTTGTGACTTTATGCTACAGATAGAATGAGTGGTTCAGGCTCTGATCCCCTCCTCCTTCCTTTCCTTAGTTCCATTCCATTGACAATTCATGTCCCAAGTGAAGCAAACTTGAACTTGACACCTGACCCCTTTAAGTCATTTTCTTTTAGGTTCAGTCAGCCTGTGACACTCCCAGGGATGTCCTGTCGTGTTGAGGTACGCACACCTCTGTCTCTAGTTGCTGACGCTCTTTTCCGGGACATCCCCAGGCCTGCACTCATCTCCTGGGAATCCCACGGGTCAGCTATGGGAGCCGACACTCCTCTGCCCCTTCCTTTCTCTTTGCCCTCTCTTTTCCCCAAGAGCATTCCCAACACCACTGTGGCTGCTGTCGTCTGCCGCCATGCTCCTCCTGGTTCATATGGCCACGGGCTGCATTGAATTTGGTCTTTGCATTTAAAAATTATCTATTTTTTGAATAGCTAACATATCTATATATTTAAATTTTTAAAAGTATGAAAAAGCATACAATGAAAAGTCTTCTTCCTACTCCTGAAGCCGGCCACCCATTCTTCTCCGCAGAGGCAGCCAGTGTTACCAGTTGTTCTTGGTTACCCTGGTCTTCAGTGTGTAGACGTGGGGTACACTGGTGTGAGGAACCCACTGCCTTCCTCATTGTCAATGAGGAGACCCAGAGCCAGGCAGCAAGGTGCCCAGGCTCCCGGAGCTGACCTGTGGGATTCCCAGGAGATAAGCGTAGGCCTGGGGATGCTCAGGACCTCACTGGCTGAGTGGAGGAATCAGTTTTTCCAATCACACTTATCAGTTGGGCCCTTCTCTTGGAGGCAGGGGTGTAGCTAGCATTTATGGGGTGCTTGCTCTGTGCTAGACAGTGTATTAAGAGCTGCTTAATTGTTATCTCATCTGATTCTCACAATAATTCTCTGATGTACGTATTATTATCCCTATTTTACAGCTAAAGAAACAGGCTCAAAGATGTGAAGTCCCTTACCTAGATGACCCAGAGTCAGGGGTCAAGCCCAGGTCTGTCTGCAAAGCTGTGCTCTTAGTCTCTACATCCTGTCTCTCTCGGCTGTAAATTGTCTGCACAGTGGCTCCCTTCCAACCCTTCTCTCATGTTGCCCATCTCCCTTCCTTCCTTCCTTCTTCTCACATGTGTTTTCTCAATAATTCCGACTGTACCTTTAAGAAATGGCATTGTCTATACTGACTTAGGTACCAGCCCTTTCCTCCCCTCCTCTGCTGGCTTATTGGGACTGGAACTGGAATTCTTAAAGGTGAGTGAGTGACCAGTTACTAAACATGTTGCTAATGAGTTTATAATTCTCCCTGCCTAGTAGCACTTGCTGGTGGTAGCGACAAAAGGGAGAGCATGGAAAGAGAGAGAGAAAAACCAAAGACCCAGTGAATTTTATTATTAATGAGGAGAAGAAATTAAGTAGAAATAAGTGTAATATTTATTAACGTTTTATGCAGCTACCTGAAGTTCAAAAAACATTTGAGCTGTGTCAGCTCTATTTTCCCCAGTAAGCTGAACTCTAGTGAAAACTATAAGCAAAATTTTAAGATCCATGCCAACTGGTTCTCGATCACTCAGAATAAAGGGAAAATTTTAACCATGTCTGAAGGCCTCGCACTCCACTTATTGAGGTATGAAGATTCCTCTCGTCCCCAGAATCTCCACGTGCATCATCTTTGTCATTTCCCCTCTCTCCCTCCCTCCTCCTGGGACCCAGCATAGGGGCCATGGGCATTGGGGTGGCAGGAAATCCAGTGGACTCAGGTGCTACCAGCCTTGTCTCCCTTCCACTCTCTTCTTGAGGTCCTCTTGGGGTCCAAAGAGGGACTTTAGAAGCAAGGCAACTGAAGGCACAGGCAGGGCGTGGACTCCATGGACAGCCGCTGGGAACTAACATGAGGGCCGCTGGGCAGACCCCACACAGCACCCCACAGGCCCCGATCAGGGCCTCGGATCCCATCATTAGGGCTATTTCTTTGGGTTGGACTTGGGCCTCAATTAGTTCTGCATAAAAATTACCTTGGGATGGGGAGTATATTTGTTCCCTGACCTGCTCAACTAATATTTATAGTGCATATACCAAATGCCAGCACTGTGCGAAGGATTAGGGCTGGAGTGGTGAGGACAGCACACTCATAGCCACCTTCCAGGCATAATGCAGCTGTGTTATAGGCTTTATTTCTAGTCCTGGAAATAATTCTGCAAGGTGCTATCACCTTACTTTCCAGATAAACAATGAGAGGCTTGACGAAGGTAAGTGACTTGCCCCAAACCACACTGCAAGAAAGTAATGGAGCCCAGACTACAAATCAGCCGCACTCCTTCCCCCGTATGAGGATCCCTGAGAACCCAAAGATGAGTGCAAGACAGCGTGGTGGACTGTGCAGGGGTCTGGGGTAGCCCTGAGGAGGGAAGGCAAGTAGCCCAGACTGGGGAGGGGGAGACACTTGGGCCGATTGTTGGAGGGAGAGCAGGAGTTAAACAGACCCCAGGGGTGGGGGGGCCTGGAGGAACAAAGGACCACAGACCTGAAGAACCGCAAGGTGTCTTAGGTAGGCGGGCAGTATGCTGGGGAAGACACAGGGCCTCGTTTAAAAACAATCCACTTACAGATCATCCAGACACTGTCCTGGCCACTTCACCTATGCCATCCCAGTCAACCTTCTCAATACCTCTGGTCTCTGTTTTATGGATGGGCTCAGGGGTATGCTGAAAGTCACATGGTGTGGCAGAGCTGGGGCTTGCACCCAGGTCTCCCCGTGGCAGATTCCATGCTTGTAATCGTTGTATTACTTTGGAAGAGGCTGCCCCTTCAAGGCACACATGTAGCGAAGCTTCTTCAATGACTGTGTTTCCAAGCCCGAAACAAACATGCAGCCTATCCACAGGACAGGAGAGCGGAGACAGGGCTGTCCCTGGAAGGCTCGGACCTCTCTGCCTCTGTTTCCTCCTCTAAAGTGAGCAGGTGTGCTGGGTCTCAAGGATTCGGCTCCACTGCGCCCAGCTCTCTGCTAGGTGCTGGGGAGGGGGGGTGAGGAAGAGAGAAGGCAGAGGAGGGACACCACGAATGCCCTCAGCCCAGCTCTTGAGACGAGCGTTGCCTGAGTGAGAGACCTCAGCAGCGTTGTACTCACCACTGACACTTGCTTTGCCCTGCCTGAGTGCTAGGTGACCTAGTGCTAAGTACTTGTGCTGGGCTCCAGGCACCCCCTTTAATCGTGAATGACTGGAGAGCATTTTGTGCCATCAGCACTGAACTCCGTGCCGGGCACATAGTAGGTGCTGAAGGAATAAGAAGGGGTGCAGGGTAGGGGCATGCCCCCCACGGGCCCCTCCTGAAGCAACCTGCCTGCCACAGTCTCAGTGTCAGTCTCAGCAAGGCCCCTCTGCCCGCCTTGCCCCAGCTCTGACCAGGGATCAGAAGAAAGCCTGCTCATTCTGGTCTTCTCACTAACCTGAGAGCTCCAGGCATTTGAGACAGGGTCCCCTTGGGGCCCTCAAAGATGGCCTATGGCCACGGATTCTCATGTCATTCCAGATTTCTGACCACTCATGTTCTCCCTGCCCTTAGTTCAGGGTCCATCTGCTTGAAGGGAGTCTAGCTCAAACTGAGCACCACTTTTCTGACCTCCTAATGCCCTCAGAGAGGGGACCACTTCATTGGGCCCTTGTTCCCACTGTTCTGCGTTGCTCTGTTTGTGGCTCCCTCCACAGTTGAAGGACCTGAGGATAAGAAATGAACTGTCTCCTTTTTCAGTCTCTCTCCTAGCACTGGGCTGGTCAAAGAGGGTAGTGGGAACACAGCAGAAGACTAAGGATTTCAATGGAATGTGCCAAATTATCAATGGATGCTGAAACTAGGGAGTGAAAAAGGTAGATGAGAAATGACATTTACATAGTCTGTGCGTTTCCCTCCCACACCTCCCCCCAGATACTTACAAATGACACAAGGAAAGTTAGTAATTGTTACAATGGAGAAACTGGCACCTTAATCAAGTAAGCAAAGTTACTATCACCTAAAATCAAAGAGATAGCTATCAGGAGCCTCCTGGTATCATGTACTGAGAAGGACACAGCATCACTTACTCTTGCTGAAAATGTATAACCTGAATTTAATTATAAGAAAACATCAGACAAACCCAAATTGTCTGCAAAATATTCTGCAAAATAAATGGTTTGTACTCATCTAAGGAGATATGACAACTAAATGCAACTGTGATCCTGGATTGGATCCTGAGCCAGAATTATTTTTCTTTTGTTAAAAAGGCAATTTGGCAAAATTTAAGTAAGTTCTGTCGATTAGATCATGGCACTGTATTAACATTAATTTCCTGATTTTGATCATTGTACCGTGGTTATGTAAGGGAATGTCCTTGTTTTTAGGAAATACATGCTGAACTGTTTGGGTAAAGGATCATGTCTGCAACTTACCCTCAAATATTCCAGAAAAAAAGTAATAATATGTGTATTTATATATGTGTGAGAAAGAGTGAATGATAAAGCAAATGAGTTAAAATGTTAACACTTGGGGAATATGAGTGAAGGATATACAGGAATTCTTTGTATTCTTTCCAAAACTTTTCTGTAAGTCTGACTTCAAAATAAAATGTTTGAAAAAAAAATGTGGCCGGTTTGAACATTAGCCGGGTCAGCCTGGGGAGAGCTGTCAGCCGTTTGGACCGGGCACTGCGGGGACCAGTTCTCCCCTCCCCCCCCAAGTCTGCCCCTGGAAACGTGCTGGGAACCTGAAAGGAGAAACCCTCCAATCGGACATGAGAAGTGAGTGTCCTGGGCAGTGTGGTTTGTGCCTGCAGCCCACTAAGGAAATGCTGCCTAGCCCGGGCTCCAGAACAGCGAAAAGTGCCTGTTCCCATACCCACTCCCGAGAGCAGCCTGACTAGCAAAACGGAACAATATTGCCTTTAGTTCTGTAGAGAGAAGGGACAGATATGAAAATACTAGAGGTGGGGACCAGACAGTGGGGCTGGGACGGGGCGAAGGAAGCGGGTGAGCAGCCCACATGCATCCATTATGGAGGCAGGTGGCCATGTGGACCACAGCACAGGAGTGCCCACCCCGGAACAGCTCTTGGCTCTCTGCTCAAGGCTGGGGTCTGGAGAGTCAGGGCACTGAGGCAGAGGTGGCCTGAGAAGCCAGGACCCTGCACGGGGGGTGAGGTGATGGCTCTGATACAGTCCCAACTCTGGGAAGAGACAGAGGTAAAATGTGTTCTGAAACTGGGGTGAGTGTGGCAGTGGGGTGCTGTGCTGGAGGCTGAGGAGGGAGCTGGGGGCATTGCCTGAGGTGGTGACACATAGCAGGTGAGCAGCAATGGTTGGCTTTGCCTGGCTGTCATGGAATCCCCAGTTCTCCATGCTTCAGAGGGGCCCACTGCCCTTTGCCAGCCTTCAGATAAATTATAAAAGCCCCTGATACGTATGCAGTGCTTTGTAGTTGTTTACCCAGCAGGTGCAAGAACGTCCTTTCATTGGATCCCCACGGAGCCCGAGAGCCAGGCAAGGTAGGTGTGCGTGTGTGTGCTGTCTACATTTGGCAGATAGAGGCACCGTGTTTGCCCTGGTGAAGGGACTCGCACAATGTCGCATGGCCAAGGCAGCAGAGCAAAGACTTGAACCTGAGCCTCTGGGTAGACTGTAAACGGTGGCTGAGTGACGGAATCTGTGTGGCCTCTTACCCTCGGACCCTGCTGCCCCTCCAGGTTTACACAGCAGGCCTAGCAGCCAAGGCCGTCCACAAGCTCACTCATCTTGAGGCCTCTGTGTCCACGCCTTTGACACGTTGCTCCTCTGCCCAGAGCACCCTTCCTTCCCTACCTTTGCCCAGCAAAAGTGTCCCATCTTCTGGGAAAATTCTGACTGAGTCCCCCTCCCAGGGACTGCTGTTCAGGCCTCTGTGACTGCACTAACCTCGCGGCACTCTAGCAGCAGCTCGACATAGTTTGTGTATGCTGCCAGGGGCAGTAAGGGTCCTGTTGGACTTTGCCTAGTACCTTGTGGACAGTCGGAATATGCTTCTGAGTTTACTGAAGACCGGTGATTCCTGAATCCAAATCCCCCCTGTACACAGTGGTATATCTTAGTTGCACGTCCTTCTAGTTGTGGGATGTGGGACGCCGCCTCAACGTGGCCTGACGAGCAGTGCCATGTCCGCGCCCAGGATCCGAACCCTGGGCCGCCGCGGCGGAGCACGAACTTAACCACTCGGCCACGGAGCAGGCCCCTTAATTTTTCGATTACAGGTTCCTTTGAGAATCTGATGAAAGCTATGCATTCTCTGGTCCAGGTGAGGAGTGAGGCAAGAGACAGATGATGAGAGATGGCTGTATGCAGGCCAGCTCCCTATGCAGGCTGATGCTTTTGGAAGGGATTTCACATCATGGGGAGAGTTTTCATTTCTGATAGAGCCCCACTCCAACACCTCCCCCTGGACAAAACAGGACAGAGGCCACTGGGCTCCCTGGCCCCATTTCTCTGCTCAAAGGCTCTTCTGAAGCTCAGCTGGGAGATTTTGGGGACACACCCCTAGCCAGGGCCCCCTGTTGCGCTGCGGTTGCACATGCTGCTCCTCCCACGGGGTAAGAAGCAAGCACAGGGACAGGGAGAAGCTCTGCTTGGGGTCACTGCTCCCAAGTCCCTTCTCAGAGGCATTGCTACTCAACTTTTTTTTTTTTTTGCAATGCAGTAAATCTCCTTCTATTATTCTCCAAGTTGATATAGTAAGCTGTGTCATTTTGAGAAGAAATACATAATGGTATATTAGAGGAATCATGGATCTCTTCATTCATGCTTAGAAAAAATTTATTACAATGTAAGAAAGTCTGAATAGCATGAATTTATTATAATGATTTAACACTTCTGCACTTGAGTTAAAAATGCCCCTCCATAAATAACTGTCCCTGGAAAACATAGCAAATTTACACAGTTTACCATTTCCCAATGTTATATAAATCCAACAAGCTTAAATCACCTCCAGCTGGGAGGAGAATGCCAAAAACTGGGGCTGGGGAGCTCATTCTCCCTCCACTGGCAGCAACAGGAGGCAGGAGAGTCAGCCTTCCCTTCCTCCAGCTCCCTCACCCCGGCTCCGGACTGGCCCACAGAACTTAAAGGGGCTGATGCATGGGGAAGAGAAGGACAAAGAGGGAAATCATAGCTCATGACTGCAGAACGGGTGAAGGACAGCAGGCCTCAGGCATCCTGGCAGTGGTCAGGCCATGGGCCATTGTCTGTGTGGCACTACCAATGAGGTGCCAGCCAAGGCCGCCTGGCTGTGGACTATAGAGGAGAGGGGCAGGGGGAGTGCCGATGCCCTGTCCAGATTGCAAATGGGGCCTGCTCTTCTAGCCAACCACCTCTTCTACTTTCTCACCAACTCCAACAGTGCTCTTTACTCCTGGGCCTTCTGGTTGCTCCACGTTCCAAGGAGCCCCCTCTCAGAGCCTCCTCTGGCTCCACTGCACACTATGACTAGCCCTACTTTCACGGACACTTTGAGCTCGTCATTCTGGCTTTCCACTGGGCTAGTTTCCAGGCTAGGACAGTGTTTCAGGCACCAAACTTGTAAGGGAGAGATTATTGTAAGGGAGACCTCCATTTTAACAAATAATTTTATGAATTATTATATCTGAGGCTTAGAGTGTATAAGTAACTTGCATAAATGTATACAGCACCTAAGTGATAAGTCCAGGTTGACTCCAATGTCAGTATAGGTTATATTTGGACACAACATTCTAATAGGGAAGACAAACAGTATGCAAATCAGTACAGCACAGTTGAGGGGGGCTCTAAGAGAAGGCTCTATAAAGTATTGTTGGAGCCAGGAGAAAAATGCCTGGGGAGATCAGGAAACATGGAAGCAGTGACAACTGAGCTGAATGTGGAAAGATGCGCGCAAAAGAGAGGGACCCAGAAAAGAAACACAGGCAGGAAAGAGCAGTGTGTCTCCAGAGACTGCCCATAGTTGTGAGTTGCAAGGGAGCAGAGTGGAGAAGGGAGGGAGATGCAGTGTCAAGGGCATGTGGGGCTCAGATGCCGAGAATCCTGGTACGTCACTCGAAGGGGTGCTCCTTGCTCTGTAAGCATTGTGGAATCCTTTGGATTTTTAAGCAGGAAATCACAAATCTCAGACTTGTCCTGGAAAGAAAATGCTAGTCATTGTGAGGACAGGACTGGAGAGGGAGTGATGGAAGCATCCCCAAGCCCCACTCTCCCGCAATCCTATCGGTATGGCCCTTCCTCCTTTAGGAAAGAGCTGCAAGCAGCCTGGAGTAAAAGAGTACTGGACTTTGGAGACACGGATCTGTTTCATTTCTTCCTTCCCTCCCTCTCCCCCTCCCTCCGTCCCTCCCATACCCCTACCTATCCATCTGTCTGATAAATAATAATGGAGAGCTTACAACGTGCCAGGAACCATGCTAAGTTCTGGGGAGTTAGTGATGAATAAGACTGACATCTTATACTGGCCATGATGGGGCCCATAGGCTGAGGAGGAATCAGACAAATAGGCAATTCTAGCACAGTAAGTATTATGATAAAGGATGTATAAAGGGCTAAGAGAGCTCACAAGAAGTGAGGGAAAGGATATTACAGTGCCTTTAGGAACTAACGGAAGTTCACAGTGGTTGGAACACAGAAGTCAAGAGAGAGAAAGAAAGAAAAAGAGAGAAAGAGGAAAAGAAGGGGCTGGAGGTTGAAGACCACAGAAGGCCAAATCAGGAAGAGATTTGTGCATTATGCTCAGAAGCCCAAACTCTCTCTTAAGGGCATCAGGAAACTATCTAGCACTTTAAGCCAGGGTGTGACATGATAAGATGACCTGGTAGCTTTATGGAGAAGAACAATAGTAACAGGTAACCCTTACTGAGTGCTTATTTATTCCATGCTGAGCACTCTACACGCATTAGCTCATTAACCTTCACAATAACCCCAGGAAGTAGGTTCTGTTACAAGCCATTTAAAGATTAGAGTGAGGCAGAGAGGTAATGTCACATGTTCAATGATGAATCCAGGCCATCTGGCAGGAGACCAATGAAGAGACTGTTGTACCAGAGAAGCATCAGCAGAGACAGAGAGCAGTGGCAGGCTGAGAGAAGGGAGGACTTGAGACTACTCAGAGATCGACTGGAAGTAGGAGAGGGGAAGAAGTTGATAAGGACACTCCCATCCCCAGTTTCTGACTTTGAATTCTACTTTCTAGCTGATGACCTTGGTTGACTTGCCAAGCCTCATTTTCATTATTGGTGTCAAAGATATCACCCTCAAATTTTAGGTGTGCATAGATATATGCCAGGCCTCATTCTATAGGATCATCCATGTTGTAGGATGTACTTCATTCCTTTTTATTGCCAAATAATATTCCATTGTGTGTTTATTCATTCGTCAGCTGGTAGATATTTAGGGTGTTTCTACTTTTTGGTTCTTATGAATAATGCTGCTACCAACATCCATGCAAAAATTTTTGTGTGGACCTATGTTTTCATTTCTCTTGGGTATATACCTAGAAGTGGAACTGCTGGGCATATGGTAACTTTATATTTAACTTATTTTTTCCCTCTGAGGAAGATTGGCCCTGAGCTAACATCTGTGCCAATCTTCCTCTATTTTGTATGTGCGTCACCACCATAGCATGGGTGATGAGTGCTGTAGGTCCGCACCTGGAATCTGAACCCACAAACCCAGGCCACTGAAGTGGAGCATGCTGAACTTTAATCACTATGCCATGGGGCTGGCCCCATATATTTAACTTTTTGAGGAACTGCCAGACTGTCTTCCAAAACAGCTGTACCATTTTACACTCCCACCAGCAGGGAATGAGGGTTCATGGACACTACTTATTTTGCTCTAAAATTCTCCCTTTGCTATTGTCATTGCCACCACTGGGGTTCAGCACCTTATCAACTCTCCCCACTAGTGTTTCCATGAAGAGAGCTCCACTGGAGCAATTTCTGACTTCTTGCCCCAACCCTTGCTCATCACTCCATTCCTGATGCCTTGTTATTTATCTTTTCAGTCAGTGGCAACTCTGACTTCTTTTGGTGCACATTCTCAGTTGGGCAAGGTTGATGTAAATGCTGCATTTGAGGTCTTTCTCTCCAACTCAGTCCCTGGCATGTGAGGTAGATTCTAGGTGTGTGTGATCTGCAGTCCCTAACTCTCCTGTGGGTGGGTCATCACAAGGTCCAGGCTTGGGAGGAAGTATTAGAAAGCCTGACGGTAGCAACATATCAAATCTACACCCTTCTATCCAGTCCTCTCAGTATAAAACTAAGGGGTGACTGCTGGGGTAGGATGGGGGTGACAAACTCCCAATATCTCATCTGACCTGTGACAATAGCTTCCTAACAATTGGTGTCTCTGCCTGAAATGTCACCTGCTTACACTACATGAGGAAGATGAGTACAGCAGAAATGACATGGCTGTAGAATTAGACAGCTCATCCCCTAGTCCACTTACTAGCTCCCCAACTTAGTGGCTGAGGCACAACACCTGCCCTCTCCCAGATCAGTTCCATATCTACAACATGGGGATACTGCCACCTAGATTTTAGGGCTGCTGAGTGGATTAAGTGAAATAATTTATCTACAGACCTTGCTTAACATTTAGTGGGCACTCAGTAGATGTTACTTTCTTTCCCTGCCTTATCCCATCCCCTCTGATAGAGCTTGATACTACTGCAAGGTAGATATTTCTAAACAAGTAATTCTAAAGTAGTTTATGGCTTTCATTGCTTGAAGGATAGAACTCCCTTGCCTGACATTCAATGCTTTTTACAATTTGGGCCCAACATACTTCTTTCAGCTTATTTCTATGCCTTCTCTTCTAGTACCTCCCCTATTAGCCATGAACTCCTCACCATCCTTTCAAAACACATCTTGAGCTTTCCTGCCAATGAGTACTCCACTTCTGCACTTTCCCACCCCAAGTCCCTTCCCACTCTCCATCTATCTTGGATATTCTTCCAAAGCCTAGGTCAAATCCCTCCTCTGTTTTCCCCTCCTGCTCTTCCTCCCATAAAACCTAAGTAAACTCAGCCCAGCAATTTGCCGTCCTGAAACCACAGCATTTATAGCCTCCTACCAGTCAGTGGAAAATTTACTGTACTGGCTCTTGTTTTATTATTATTAAAGATTTTAAAGTATGAAGCTTTGTCTTCTATTGAATCTGTAGGTTCACTGAGGAATAAATGATAATAATGACAGCTATTAGCGGGGCACCTTGTGTCAGACACTATCCCTTCACATACGTTATCTCTTTGAGCTTCTCCCTTACAACCATCCTATGAGCTATGCATTATCATCCTCACTTTACAAATTAAGAAACTTGGGTTCAGTGTGGTTAATATACTGCCTACGTTTATTCAGCTAGTAAGCAGTGTGAACTGAGATTTGTACCAAGGTCTACTTGGTTCCATAGCTCATGCTTTAACCACTTGCCTAGCAGACTCTGGAAGGTGGCGGGATGATGGCAGGAGGGGGAATGGAGGTCGAAAAGGCTCCGACCATTTTCTAGGCGCTTATTCAGTCCTGAGTGTGTGAGCAGTGGACGTGAACAGGGAGGGAAAATAACTGTGAAGCTGAAGGCTGAGAGGTCATAAGGTTCTACTCCTGAATGGAACAATGGAACCCCGGGGGTCTAGGAACAACCCACCTTGAACAGCAACTCTGAGAAACATGTAACCGGTAACTAATTCATGAAACTGGTTCTCTAGCTGCCAGGTCATTCTTCCTCTGAGGACTATGGTTTACCCTCACCCCACTCATCTCCAGCTTTGTTCCCAAGGGTAACCTTATGACAACTGTGGCAAACTTTACTTATTTCATTTTCGGCTTGGGAGCTGGTCGAGTGATTCTTCTGTTCTTGGCACCTCTGCCTCTGAGGGGTGGCTGCAAAGTCTTCTGTCCAGGTGGAGGTGCCAGGCTGGTTTGGGGAACAGGGGGCGGGAGACGGTCTCTGGCTGTCTTAGGTGAATTCACAGGTGTGATCTCAGAACTTGGCATTTCATGCACTCAAGCCCTCCCCTACCTTCTCCCAGCACCTAAAGCCAACTAGACAGGACCATTTTTCCTGTCTTAAAGCACTGTGATATTTCTCCCTTGCTGAGCAAGTTTGGGGACAGGCACAGAGAAGGGACTCAGAGGTGCACATACGTTGAAACTCATTCCAGTAACCACACGACTGAGAGGAGGCTTGGTGTCCACGTGATGAGAGTGGGCTGCAGCCAGCCAGGAAAAGCTACTAGGATGTGGGAAACCATTTCCTTTCTTTCAGTAGACCACAAGCTGCTGTTGTTTTAACAAGTACTGAGGAAAATCACATTTTGATAACCTGGGGCTCTGGTCTTGCTTTTAAGCTATGCCACACTGATCTGATGAGGGATGTTCAAGGAACAATTCAGTATCAAAACCACAGAGGGAAAACAGTCATAGAGACAATTTATTAACTTAAAGTCTCATATGTATATCAACATTTGCCCACATTAAACCCAACGCACACTGAGGTGAGGATGACCTGTGAGCTGGGAGGAGTCTTCCATAGCCCCCACATCCCTAATGATTGCGGACATCATCCGGCTCTGCTCCTTTAGGCCTGTCCTTTCCTGGGGTCTCTGGCCAGCAAATCTCTCATATGAACCATGGTGCTGGAAGCAGGGCCAAGAGAAAAGAATGGCTCTGAAGGAGGAGAGAGCCCCTCCATCCCCATGACACCAGGGGTGTCCTAGACAAGTCTCCACCATGGAGTCAGGTTTGGATAAACACAAGTGTGCCTCCTGGAAGAGTGACTGTCAGCAAAAGCTTTTCCTTGATTAGCCTTGGTTTTGTAAATCAAGCACTTTGGACCCTACTTAAGGAGCTTCAATGGACACTTCATCCTTTTCCATTTTGCAAACACTGATTGGCTTTTCTCTGGTAGAATGGTAGGAAGCAGGGTGGGCAATGTGGTAGCACTATCTGCTGCACCCCCACTACGTGTCCTCTCTTGCTTTGGGGAAGCGGCTGGAGGCTGGACAAGCAAATCCCCACCAGTCACTGTCAGGAGCATTTCACAGGGAGGACAGGCAGATCCTTTGTGCCAGAGCCCCTCTCTTGGGAGGTTAGTCTGCAATTAGCTTAAGCCTCAGGCTCTACAACAGCCTCGAGGCTCTACGACAACCTTTTCATGTATCTCTCTCTCAAAATAAGACACAGATTAAAATGTTTACATATACTGTTCAATTCATAATGAAGACATTAGATTAGACACAGATTCACATCCTATTGCCCTGACACTCAGGAAATGCCTACAGGACAGAGAAAGGCAACTGGTAGGGCAACGTGGCATATGAAAAATATGTTAATCAACGCTCTGCTGAAAATCCATCTTTGCCTGTCCAAATTGATCATGCAGGGGGAAGTAAAGAAGCAATTAAACTCCATTCTGTGGCATGTGACCCCGGCCAAAAGCCTTTATTTAGATCCTGTTTATGATTCTTCTAAAGGCAAAGAAGCTTCTAAAGAAATCATAATCTTTTTCTTGGTCCTTCTGGCATCCTCCTACTCTGGAGAGCAGTAAAGACACTGGCATCCAGAATGAGTGAGTGTGATGATGGCTGATCCAAGGGAGTTGGGTTATTTGACATGGTCATGACACATGGAGGAAGGAAAAGATAGTTCTGGAAACCTAACTTTGAGAAAATGGCTGAGGGTCTCAGTTTGCTTTTACCCATTTTTGCCACACCAAAGAAAGCTCCATTTTCCCAAAGCTTTCTGAAATGGGATGAAACTGATTCGGTTACTCTCACAGAGGTGAACGTTAAAAGGATATTGTAATCTGCAACGATTTTTCAACTTTTCAAAAGCATGACTACAACTAGTTAGTCCTGACCTTATGTTTACCTCAGATTAAGAATATGGTACGGGCAAGCTCCTTTCTTCTCTCCTCTAAAGAACAAAAAGACCCAAGTGAAGGAAGTCTGGGTGGAAGGGACAGGGCCTCAGCCTGAGGAGACAATAAGATTTAGATCTATCCAGACAAGGAAGCTGCCCAACAAGGCTTTTGTAGGCTGAAATAATCCACTTTTGATAAAGAATTCAGGGAAGCCATGCAGGCTCACTAAGTGACCCTGGCTGCCAATACCGACTGACAAAGAGTCTTGGTCCCAGTTCAAGCCAGGGGCTGGTGAAAAGGGGAGAGAAAAAAAGCAACACTCTCCAGATCAGATAAAGTCATCAAGCAATACACATCTGGGGACACATCCCCTTGCTTCCAATGAATGAAAAGTTTTAAACTCACTAGCTCTACTAGGCTCATCATACTGCCCATCAGCTTGAGAGGCCACTAGAGCCCACTGTAAGCTGAAGGACCCATCTCAAGAGCTCTGCTAAGTAGGAGAACAGAGAGAGAAGGAGGCCTCAAGTGCGCTTCTTCCACAGGCTTTCCCTGGGTCAGAGTGAACCCAGTGGGAAAGGGTTGGGGGAGACTCTGCTTGGGGTGGTGGAACATAATCTGGCAAGTAGAGATAGTTCTTTGGGGCCATGGGACATGTGTATGGTCTGGTTAATCCAGTGCCTTTGATCCTCATGGGGTGAGAGGAGGGGCCGTGGAAAGCCTATCAGCCTGCAGTCGCTGGATGCTACTCTCCTTCTAGTGGCATCTTCCCCAGACACAGCCATGGGAAGTCCTCAAGGGTGAATAAAATAGATACTTGGGTCAAGAAACAACACTGAGATTGCTCTTATTTATCCTGGGAAATGGGAGGATGGAAGGAAAATTGTTTCAGGCGTGCACTTCCACTGGATTTCCCTAGGGCAGTCACTCTGTGGTGTGATTTAATGCTGGTTTCCAAGGGTTGGTTGGGTCCCTCTCTCTAGCCCATTGAGCCCTTTTGGTTATGGGGTGGGCAGCTGGCAGGCTGATGACTTCTGAGACTGACTTGTAATTGGTCCTCAGTGTTGCTTGTGACGGTAGGGGCAACAACTCCAACTTCAGAATTAAATGACTATACTTGGAGGTAGGTGGTGAGAGAAAAGGATGGAGAGGTAAAAGGGCCTGTCTTCTTGAAATTGTTTATGTTACAAAGGGTGACTTTTAAATTAGAGGGGTCTTTCAGAGGAAAGGTTTTCCTTATATACAAAAGAGAGCCAACCTTTTCCAGTAAAATATTGAAAAGGAAACACTCTTGAAATGAGGCTGAATATGCAGTGGCCTCTGCCATGCAGCAAGTGTCCTATGTTAATTTTCTAATCTCTGCTTGGCATAGAAAAGATACTGCCTTCCACCCCCACCCCCCTTAATGTACTATCTACTGACTGGTCTGATCAAAAACACCCTGGGTTGTTAGAACGATTTCTATATTCAATACATAACAGGATGCTAGTGAGATAGGTCCCTGTGAAAGGAGAGACACTATTACTTTGCAATCAAATAATTTAAAATCCTAGATCAGTATATAAAGAAACCCACAAATTTCTGATGGTAATTTTGTAGCATGTGCTTCAGTGTCAAATGAAAAAGATATCTTCCAGAATTTGCTTTTCCTCCAGGTCTTCAGGGGTCCTGCCTGCCCCTATCTTGTTCCAGGTTGATTTTAGAGGACTGAGTCGGCGAGTACTGTGATTCCAGGCCTCAGCTTCTCTGGAGGGATGGGGCTGAGGTTTGGCAGCAGACTTTGGGCTCAGAGATTGAACCAAATCCAACAGAGATGTCTCATACCTGTAACACACACAACCCAGATAGAAAATGATCAGACCAGTAGAACATCAGAATCCAAGAAGCCTACAGAGATGGACTCCCCAGGGCAAGAACGAGATCCAAGATCACAGCATGTGCAAGAGGGCCTTCCAGGGGAACTTTAGGGAAAGTAAACACAAGAAGGCCCCTGCTGTCGGTCTGTAAGTTCTTCTCTTCTGCTGAACTCCAACATTCTCTTCTAGCTGTGAAGAGAGACTGTGGTGTGGGCAAAGTAATCATGATAATAATAATGATAGAGCAGTAACATCTGCTGCAGGCTTACTACATGTCAGGCACTGTGCTCAATGCTTTACATATATTTAACCTTCATTTAACCCTCTAAACAACCCTATGAGGTAGATACTGTACTACTCAGATCCCCATCACATACATGAGGAAACCGAGGCTCAGGGAAGTAACTCACCAACATGAAGTCGTTACATGGCAGAGTCAGGATTTGAACCCAGGTAGTTTGTCTCCAGTGCTCTTATCCAGGACACTAAAGCTGTCTCTCAAAGTCTTTGCAGTCAGACAGACTTGGTTTCTTTCTTTCTTTCTCTTTTTGTGAGACAGACTGGCCCTGAGCTAACATCTGTTGCCAATCTCCCTCTACTTTGTATGTGGGATGCCACAACAGCATGGCTTGATAAGTGGTGTGCAGGTCCACACCCAGGATCCGAACCTGTGAACCCAGGGCTGCCGAAGTGGAGCACATGAACTTAACCACTAGGCCACCGGGCCAGCCCCTAAACAGACTTGGTTTAAATCTCTGCTTTACTATTTGCAAGCTGTGTGATACTGGGAAAGTTATTCAGTCTCTCAGTTTAGTTTCTCTTGAATAAAAGGCGAACAGAACTCCTGTTAGGATTCAACGAATCAGTTGGTATAAATTAGCATATAATAAGTACTCAATAAATGCTAGTTCCTTCTTGCTATCCTACTCTAATTTTCTCTAGAATCTTGAGAAAAGAAACCCTCATCTGAATCTACAAAGAGATCATATCAAAGAAAGACTGCCCTGGTGTCCAGCATTCTTATCAAAAAGGATACGTTTGTAGCAGTGTAGAGGCAGGGAAGCTAAATATGGTCAATGATGCCCTCGTCCATGGCCCACTTTACGTATTTCCAGTATGGAAAGCCAAAGGCATAAATGTATCTGCCTCCATACTCATTCATACAAGAGGTCAAGTAATTCCTACAGGTATATAGTGAAGTCTCAAGTAGGGCATGTATGACCTGTGTAGCTGCAAAGGGCCCTGCACTTGGTTTAATGCTCTACTGCTGCTGTTTGAAATTCTTAATGATTTTATCTTTGATTTTGTGTTTTGTAAATGAAGTATGATGGGAGAAGGGAGCATGTGTGTGAACAGAGGGGACACGGTGGGCATGCGTGTGTGGGCACAGGCACAGTGGGCAATGGCAGTTTGTGTGCC
This sequence comes from Equus quagga, assembly GCF_021613505.1. Lineage (NCBI taxonomy): Eukaryota > Metazoa > Chordata > Mammalia > Perissodactyla > Equidae > Equus > Equus quagga. The sequence continues at coordinate 36,756,408 of NC_060275.1, forward strand.
AAACAGTTGGCTTGCCTGCCTGCTGTACACATTCAGGCCAGAAGCATGCTGGGGTGCTGCAGGGCCCCGGGGGGTGGCTGGGGCCAGGACCTAGGCCCTGATTAGTGATGGTCATGGAGGCAGCAGAAGCAGCAGTGGTGGTGGCAGCGGTAACAGGCTGGCTTGCCTGTCTTTTCCCAGAACCCATTCCCTATGCAAAAATATTAGCTCTCTGGCCAGAGCACTGAGATAAGAACTGCTAGTGTTTAGGCAATAACTGTCATCAAATCATGACAAAAGCACACACGTGGACATTGCAATAAAGTATATCAGAGAGATATCAGAGTTCTTCAAAGAGTTTAGAATCTCTGGTTCTAAAAACTGCTGCAACATTACAAAGCAAATATCCACAGGCTTAGAAATAGAAATTAAATGTAAAGATTGTTGCAGTTGATGGAAAAGAACACCATTTTCATATGCAGCTTCAAGTGAACCAATTAACAAGGAATAGAATTTTGAAATTAATTTTTCTTTGTAATTGAAGATACAGCAATAGAAAGCACAAGTAGGCATTTTGAATTATAAACACATCATTAAGTGGCTTTTGGTTTCTTGTATGATGTATAAGTTACCAGATATACCAGAGAAAACATTAAAATGATGTATAAGTTTATATTTAAAATTAAATTCCAACATACATGAAACTAATGTGTATGAAGAGTTAAATCTTTTTAGAAAAATTGTTCCATAAGAATCATCAGCTCTAGATATAATAAAATTCATATTTTGAAAGAATTTATCAGAAATCTATTCCAATTTGTCACAGCCTATAAAGTATTCTTAACAGCTTCAGTGTCAGTTACATCAGCAGAAAGATCCTTCTCAGGGCCGGCCGGCCCGGTGGTGCAGCGGTTAAGTGCACATGTTCTGCCACACGTTCTGCTTCTCTGCGGCTGGGGGTTTGCTGGTTCGGATCCCAGGTGTGGACATGGCACCGCTTGGCAAAATCCATGCTGTGGTAGGTGTCCCACATATAAAGTAGAGGAAGATGGGGATGGATGTTAGCTCAGAGTCAGGCTTCCTCAGCAAAAAAGAGGAGGACTGGCAGTAGTTAGCTCAGGGCTAATCTTTCTCAAAAAAAAAAAAAAAAAACTTTCTCAAAATTAAAAATTACCAAAAATTATGTGTGATCTTTCATTTGCCAAGAGCAACTGATCTGCTTTTAATTAGATCACTTAAAATACAGTTTCTAAAAGTATAAATTTTGATGATCTAATAAATGAATTTGAAAAGTGAGCCAGAAAAATCTTACGATCAATCAAGTTATTACATTAATAAAGTATTATTTATTGTATTATATGAAATTATATCAAAAATAAAATTTCTTTGCTATCTGTAGGTTTATGTTATTACTCATGTGTCACTATTACTCATTGTTTTAGAAATTTCTTCTTAAAGGAATAAAGCTTTGTATTTTAGTACCTTTAAGTGCATGTTTTCATCCTACGTTTTGAACGAAGGACTTTCCTTCTGCACTGGTCTTGTAAGTTATGTAGCTGGCCCTGCCCTCAAGGCCCAGGCAAGATCAGACTATCATCTCAGGAAACGTCATGTATTTTCTATGGTATGAAAACCTATACATTGAAATCTTTTTTACCAGAAAATTTTTTGCAGCTTTTATTCTGACAGCATCAAAGCAATGTTTCAACACAATTATCTCTGTCATGTAAAACCACGGTTTCTGTGTTCAACCAAAATATCTCCGTTTAAGGTGTAAGCCAAGGAGTTGGGTACTGCTTCCAGGAAAGTCTGTTTATAAGTAAGACAGACCTACTTCACCCTCAAAGAATAGGCTTTGTTTGAACCTTCCTTGGAGACACGTGGCAATCTTGTTGCTAATATTCATCTCTTCATACAGACAATTCAAAAAATTTTTTTAAATTAGAAACAATGGAAAGCCTATATTTTTCTATAGAATTCCATGCTTAAAACTGTTAGGGAGAGATATTCTGAATGAGGAAATAAACTAGCTGCCCTCTCTATTAAAAAGCAGAGCCAAAATAATGGGGGGTCAAAAAGCAGGTCAGAAATCAATCTTTAAGAGATGCAAACTGAAATCCAGAGTAATGATAAGGATTTGTGTTCAAACTGATTAAATAGGTGCCAACCTATCATTTGAAAAAAAAATTGTGACTTCAAATTCCTTCCTAGTACTCTTATTCACATACGATATAGTAAAAAAATATTTATAATATAGAATGACCCACAAAACCATAGAAAGTTAGACTTGATGTATTAGTCAGGATAAGTTAGGTTATGCATCAGTAACAAATTAACCTCAAAATTCCAAAGGCTTAACACAAGTCAAATATATTTTATGCTTATGCTATATGCTTGAAGTAGGTCCATTCAGACAGTGGCTCCACTATCTTATGACTGCATCACCTGGAACATGTGAGCTTCTCTATTTTTTTGGAAGGGAAGAGAGACTGAAGAACCGTACATAGGTTTTCCACAGCCTGGAAGTGACACAACACTTTTTACATCTAATTGGCCAGAACAGTCATGTAGCTCCAGAATGAGATATTGGCAAACACTAGTAATGCCTCCCCACTGAGGAATGAGTCTTAGACATAATATGGAATAATTTCTCTTGTTTTATCAATGAGGAAACTGAGGTCCAGAGAGGTATAAGTGAACTGACTGGGGTCACACAACAAGTGAGCGGCAGAGCAAAGTGGTTTTTAACCCAGACCCCTTGACTTCCTAGACTAGTGTATCTTCAATCTTTCCATCAAGATAAATAAGATGTGTAACTAAAGGAAAAGTAAAAGAAGAAAATGGTTGCTGTTTCCAACTACATTTTATTTAAAAAGTATAGTATGATTAACTGTAACTCAGTGTGAACATATCTGTACCCTAATCAACTGGGTTATCTTTTCACCAACAATTTAATCTACCCTAAAGTATAAATGCTCTTCATGGTCTGCTGTCATCATAAAAATTCCATTTCTCTAGAAGCCACATTCAGTCACGGACTACACTATGGCAGAAGAATCAGAAAGTCTGTGGTAGGCAGGGGCTCAGTAGCACTTCATAGCTAATTTTGTTCATTAAGTGTTGTAACAGTACTTTTGCTATCAGAAAAGACCAAATAATTTGGCAGATTACAAAGCAACAAAATAGCAAAGACTATTTTAAAAATCAAAGCTTGAGAAATCATCCAATTTTACACCAGAATTATACATGCAACAAAGCAAAATAAAAAATGAATTCCTATGGTATTTTGCACCAAATACCAGCAAAGAGCAGTGTGTTTATCAAACTGTGTCTATGAGCAGTTTATCTTAGTTTGCTGAGGTGACATGTGGCAGGAGGCTATAAAATTGATTAACTTGGCTTGACCCTGATGGGGATGTTTGGTATTTAAAGAGACACATAACTTATTCAAATCTACAAAATACCATCTCTTGAAAAACTCAGACTATATGTTGGCCACAGGCATTAACAACTTTGGCTTTTCTTGTCTCTGTACCTCACAGTGCCAGTACTCACGAGTTACCTAGGCACACAGGCTGACTTTAACAGCTTCATTACGGAGAAGTGATAAGCAGAGGGCTAATTTGGTCTATTCTGCCAGGCCCATCCAGGAAGCAATTTGAACTTGGCTGTCCTAGCTTTAATTCTGTCCTCCTAGAGCTCTCTTTCCAGTTTTGTTTGCCTCTGAGCTAGCAAGATACTTAGACAAAACCCAGGGGAGGATGTAACCTCTGCAGATTTGATTTGGCTCCATGCCACCAACTCAAGAAAGGGACAGTCTGACATGGTGTCTGAGAATATTAGCACAAGGCTAGGAAACGAATCAATTTCATGGTCCATTCCATAGACTGCTCTGGATGAGAACCTAACCATGACGCTGGAGCTTTCCCCTTCCATTCCCTTTTTTCATCTTTTGTGATTTCAGTAGACCTCTCCTGATTACCTTCCTCTTCTCTTGCCTTTTAAAGGATGGAATGCCCCAGGGCTTAATCCTTAATCCTTAGCTGTTATATCTTAGGTGATTCCATTCATTCTCATGACTTTTAATAACATCAATATATCAATGACTCCTAAATGTATAGATCCAACATCAACCTTGCTCCTGAGTTCCACACTCACAAACCCAACTGTTGCCTGATTTCTCCATGTGGATGTGTTATAGGCATCTCAAACTATCCAAAACAGAACTCTTATTTTTTTCTCTAAATCCTGCTCCTCTCCATCAACACAGTTGCTCAGGCCAAAAACTTGCTGTTATTCTGGATGTTTCCCTCTGGGCCTGGACATAGCTGCATCCTCTGTTTAGGATGCTCCGTTCTCAGATCTTGCTTGCTCTCTCCATTCCTTAATGACACCTCCTCCAAGAGGGCATCCCTAAACACTCTATCCAAAACAGCCACCACACTAAAGTTACTTTATCTCTTTATGGTGTTTTATTTTCTTTATATCACTCAATACTACAGAGTATGTTATTTATTTATTGCCTATCTCTTTCAGTGGTAATGGGATCCATGAAGGTACGATCATTATTTTATTGACAATGTCTCTACTGCCAAGAAGGGTTCTGACACAAGGTAGGTGCTAAATATTTGTTGAAAAAACGAATGGTCCAATGCTTAAGTTTTAATGCCTTCCTCCTTGGGCAGCTTTTGTGATCTTTGGATAGCTAGTCTTTTTTTTTTTGAGGAACATCTGCCCTGAGCTAACATCTGCTGCCAATCTTCCTCTTTTTGCTGAGGAAGACGGGCCCTGAGCTAACATCCATGCCCATCTTCTTCTACTTTATACGTGGGACACCTACCACAGCATGGCTTGCCAAGTGGTGCCATGTCCACACCTGGGATCCAAACCGGCGAATCCCGGGCCACTGAAGTGGAACATGGGCACTTAACCGCTGCGTCACTGGGCCAGCCCCCAATAGCTAGTCTTTTAAAAATCGCAGTATATTTCAAACATTCTGAAAAGTATTACCCATCCATTTATTCTTCTTGTTCTCCTTTTACAAAAAAAGATACTACACATAGGGTTTGTGTAAACTACTTTTTCACTTAATATATTGGGACTATTTTTTCACATCAATTTTTTACAACATTATTTTTAATGATTTCAGATTACTTTGTCTCCTGATTTACTCTAATTTATTAACCAATCCCCCATTAAAGAGCACTTAGGTTAGGTCCAAGGTCTTTTGGGACTAAATCAACTATTATATCTTTTCTTCCTTTTTTCAATCAGTCAATGTCCAAAGGGTATTCCCCACTACAATTCATCATAGGTTACCAAAATATCACTATCCCTATTATGTTCTGTACTGTCTCTCTATTCCCAGCCCTTCCCATGGCCTCCAATGCTTCTGAAGCTTTTGCTTCATGATATACTTGGCTATATTTTGTACTCTTCTTAGAGTACTTTCTCCATCTATTTTTACTGAAACTTGGCTCTCTTCTCAAATTCCCCTACATCATTCTCAGTGGGAATTGTTATTACTCTACATACCGTATATATTTTGGGGTCAAGAGGTGGTATTGGCATCATCATTGCTTCCACTATTGCTTTTCGATCATTATACCCCCAGTCTCACATTAAACTCCTACTGCTCTCAGTATCCTGTCATCTCCTCTACCACCCTCAACCTCTCTTCATCTATTTGCCCAGTCACTCTCAATCACTGAAGATGTTAACACTTGATTCTGTCTTCTTCAGTTCAGCTCTTACCATCATCCCTGCTGATGTCAACATCACAGGAATGAAACTCAACCAACACTCTGACTTCTTAGTTCTTTGACCTCTCAGGTCAAACACTTTTTTAGTAAGCCTTTCTCTTCATATCCTGGAACTTGTCATCAGTTAAAATGGCATCTCTTCTGAGTTCAGTAATTCAAACATCCCACTACTTCCTGATGCCCACATCTTACCCTCAAGCTTGTTTTTTCAACTATTTCCACTATCTATGTCCACTGGTCTTATTAGACCTTTAATTCAAACCATCATTGTTTTAAGAACTGGGAATAAAGTGGTGAAAAAGATAGCTAAAATCTCTGTCTTGGTGGGACCATTAATAGCATACTTTCTTCCCAACCCTTTATCCTTATTTATGTTGAATTTCCTGGTCCAGCATTCCAATCATTCTATTAATAATGATCTTAAAAACATGTCCCCTGTCTTTTTGTCCCGTCCTCTAAATCTGGCAAAATCACAACACTGCATGAATCCAAACGTCTGCCTTTTCTATGAATTGTGGTTGGGCAACTTAGTGTGAATGAACAAAACAAAGAAACAAACAAACGAACAAAACCCAGATCTAATATAGACTCGTCGTCACTAACCTTAAGTGGGTGCTAAACATTTTCTGACAAAGCTACTGTACTTCTCTCATCAGCTGTTTTGTTCTCCTCATTTCTCCTTTTCCCTTTTTATCCTAAACAGATGGCCTTGCTTCCCACTTCAGGGAAAACAGAGATCATTAAATAGAAATTGTCTTTATCAAGCTTACAAGTCTTTTAGCACTCATCATGTCCTCCTTTTACATTGAAAGAAGTGATCCTTCTCTTAGACAAGGCTAATCACTCCCACTCGTGCTTCTTAGGGACCTTTTAGCATTGATTATCCACTCTAGAACTTTCAATCTTCTCCTGCTTACTGGGTAACCAAGAGCATTTAAGAAGTTCTCTCCTTTCCATAACCAAACCATTTCTCAATTTATTCCAATTTGGCACTTGTCGTCTACAACTCCACTAAAATTGAAATTATCAAATTCACCAACCTCCATGCTGCTAAACCCAATGGACTTTTTGTAGTCCTTACTTTACATAATGTCTCTCAGCATTCAATGTGGCTGACTGCTTCTTTATGAACTTTAAACTGGTTTACTGAAGTAAAACATACATACGGAAAAGTCCCCCTATTTAAAGCATACAGCTCAGTGGCTTTAGTTCATTAACAGAATTGTTCAACTATCATCATAATTTAATTTGAGAACATTTTCATTGTCCCCAGAAAGAAATCCTGTACCCATCAGCAGTCACTCCCTATTTCCAGCCCCCTCTCAGCCCTAGACAACCACTAAACTACTATTTGTCTCCACAGATTTGCCTGGACATTTCATATACATGAAATCATACAATATGTGGTCTTTTGTGACTGGCTTCTTTTATTTAGCATAATGTTCCCAAGGTTTATCCAATATGTCCTCATTTCTTTTGGGTAGATATCTAGGGGTAGGACTGCAAACTCTATGTTTAACTTTTTAAGGAAGTGCCAGACTGTTTTCCAAAGTGGATATACCATGCCATATCAGTATGAGGACATCTTTTTTCTGGGACTATTAAGTTTCTTCAGAGAGGACTCTTTCAATATTCTGCCTGGGAGGGAGATATGATCTACTTCTGGGATAGGGAAGGAGGCCAGCCTTTCCATTTGCAGACTTTGAATTCATCCCAATTTCAGCCCTATCTGATTCATCTCACCTTCCAAAGGGAGGCCTGAGTCGTCTCTTCTCTGTTGAATTTCTCCAGAGTATTAATCTCCAGTCTTCTGTCTGGAACTAATATTCCACATATGACACTGTGGCTGGAGTATTAAGTTTTTTGATTCTTACCTGAAACATCCACCTCATACTATTTTTAGTTCTGCCCTATATTACCACTTTCCATTGTTCATGTTGCTTCTAATTCCCAAAATTTTCCAAAGTTCAGTGACATCAATCTCTTTTTGTGTGAATACTTTCCTCAGTGCTTTCTATGTGGCAGCTTCCTCTGTCCTGTTTAACAAGTTACTAATCCTCTATTCATTTTCCATTTTATAAAAATGTATATAAATCTCTGGTATATTAATGATTCTTCTCCTTTTGTATTTATTCTTGTGAATTTATACCTTTAAAAACATTCATTTACTCTCATCTTACCGATGTCTCAGGAAATAGAAGAGATAAACATAAGTGCTCAATTAATCATCTTAGCTAGGAAAGACATTTTCAGAGAGGTTCCATAAATTTCTATTAAGTTTATTATTAGGAATTTCCTAATTTTTTCATTGCTATTATGAATGAGTCCCCCTTCCCCACTATATCTTTTAAATAGCTAATGCTGCTATAGAGATTCATAGTAATTGAGTTCTGTATATTATTCAATTCTCTTAATTCTTTAAATTATTTTTTCAGTTGATTCTTATGGGTTTTATGGGTGAGCAATTATACTGAAAATAATGATAAAGTTTATGCGTTTCTCATTTTTGTATTATTTTTTCTTATGTTGTTATATTGGCTAGAACTTCCATGGAAATGCCAAAACTACAGGTTTTATAGGCACCTTTGTATAATGCTGATCTAACAGGAATTATTCTATTTTTTTCACTATTAAGTATTTCCCATGCAGATATTCTTTATTATGTTAAGAAATATTTTGTCTTTTGTCTTACTAAAACCAGGAATGAAAAATAAATTTTATCAAGTAACTATTCAGTATATACCGAGATGTTAATAAACTTTTCCTTCTTTGATACATTGTTAAGAAATATTCTATTTTTGGCTTCCAAAATAGTATCCATATTTAAATTCCTAGAACATATTCTACTTGGTTATACAGTATTATTCTTTATATACACTGTTAAATTAGATTCCTTATAATTATTTTAGGGTTTAAAAATCTGTATTTATAGGGAATATTTGTTTATAGCCCTTCTTATGGTTCTTTATATCCCTATATATTATTCTTACCAGGGTCAGGGAAAAAGAATGGTACCAATTCAAGAAAGAGTGGGTTTATAAAGAAGGCCGAAAGATAACCAATTACCATACTGAGCCAGGAATCTTAAAATAGGTCTTCTCGGGAATCCTAAAATCATTCTTCTAGAAAGCTCTTTACTTTTTAATTGCTAAAGCAAACCTAGGCTGGCATTAATGTTTCTGAAGCACTTATAGAAAATACAGCATATTTTATAAATGCTTCACAATCACTTGTCAAACATCAGCAAAAAGGCTCGTAAGAATAACAGGGTGGTCTTGAACCTGCCTGTGGGACTGCAGACTTCACAGAAGAACTTCTCACACAGAGAGAAAATCAGATGTGTGCAGACACAGGATTGAGGGTACAACTCAGAATCTTACCTTTCTATCTCTTGTTCTCCATTCAACAGAGGTGCTGTCACAAGAGGACTCTGCTAACTCTAATTTAACATATTTTTTCTTGAAGTACTTATAAGCTATAGAGTGAAAACTATGCACAGTCAGTGTACCTTGAAGGGAGGCTAAAGTATTTACCAAAAAATCTGTGGGTATATGGGGGATCCTAAAATCAAGAACAATTTTAATATACTAAAAGTAACAAACAGAAGAGTAAAATCTCTTACTCATGTTATTATAATATTTTCCTATAATCTTTACCTTTTCATCTAAGACTCAGTTTCTCATATGGGAAGGAAAAGGAACTAGAACAGCCACAACAATTTTGAAGAAAAAAGCAAAGTTGGAAGGCTCATGCAACATGGTTTTAAGACTTACTGTAAAGCTACATTAATCAAGGCAATGTGATATTAGCAAAGAATGGATAGACAGGCAGATCAATAGAAAAAAATAGAGTCCAGAAATATACCAACAAATATAGGATCAGTTGAGGTTTTTACAGATGTGCAAAGTAAATCCAGTGGAGAAAGGATAAGCTTTTCAACAATTACTGTTGCAGGCATTGGATAGCCATATGCAAAAAAATTGAACTTCAGCATAAACCTCACACTTTAAACAAAAATAACTTTACATTCAGCAAGATAGACCACATTCTGGGCTACAAAACACACCTTACCAAGCTGAGAATAGAAATCATATAATGTTTGCTCTCAGACCTCAGTGGAATTAAGTTAGAAATTAGTAACAGAAAGTTAACTGGAAAATCCCCAAATATGTGGAGATTAAACAATACACTTCTAAATAATGCATGGGTCAAAGAATAAATCTCAAGAGAAACCAAAATATATTTTGAACTAAATAAAAATGAAAACACAACTTATCAAAATTTGTGGGATGCAGTGAAAGCAGTGCTTAGAGGGAAATTTATAGCACTGAATGCATATATTAGGGAAAAAAATCTAAAATCAATTATCTAAGTGTCCACCTTAGGAAACCAGAAAAAGAATATCAAATTAAATCTAAGAAGAAAAGAAATAATAAGAGGTAGAGTAGAAATCAATGTAATTGAAAATAGGAACTCAATAGAGAAAATCAATGAAATCAAAAGTTAGGTTTTTTTGTTTTTTTTTTTTAAAGATTGGCATGTGAGCTAACAACGGTTGCCAACCTTCTTTTTTTGTGTGTGTATGTTTTCTCCCCCAAATCCCCCCAGTACATAGTTGTATATTTTTTAGTTGTGGGTCCTTCTAGTTGTGGCATGTGGGATGCCACCTCAACACAGCCTGATGAGCAGTGCCATGTCTGCACCCAGGATTTGAACCGGCGAAACCCTGGGCTGCCAAAGCAGAGCGCGTGAACTTAACCACGTGGCCACAGGGCTGGCCCCTAGTTTTTTGAAAAGATCATTAGAATTGATAAGCCTTTAGCTAGGCTAATTAAGATAAAAAGAGGGATGACACAAACTACTAAGAACAGAAATAAAAGAGGAGATATCACTAAAGATCCCATAGACATTAAAAGGATAATCAAAGAATACTACAAGCAACTCTATTCCCACAAACCTAGATGAAATGGACCGGTTCCTTGAAAGACACAATCTGCCAAAAATCACACAAGAAGAAACAGATAATCTGTATAGGTTTATATCTATTAAAGAAATTGAATCAGTAATTAATAACCTTCCAAAACAGAAAGCACCAGGCCCAGATGGGTACAGTAGTGAATTCTACCAAACATTTAAGGAGGAAATCATACCAATTCTCTACAATCTCTTTCAGAGGACAGAAGCAGACGGAATTCTTCCTAACACATTCTATGAGGCCATTATTACCCTAATACCAAAACCAGACAAAGACATTACAAGAAAAGAAGGCTATGGACCAATATCTTTCATGAACATGGATGCAAAAATCCTCCACCGAGTGGGATTTATTCCAGATATGCAAGGCTGATTCAACATTCGAAAAATCAAGTAATGTAATCTATTACATCAACAGGCTAGAAAAGAGAAACACACGATCATATCAATAGATGTAGAAAAACTACTTGACAAATCCAATGCCCATTCATAATAAAAACTCTCAGCAAACTAGGAATAGAGGGAACTTCTTCAACTTGACAAAGAATATCTACAAAAAACCTACAGCTAACATCATACTTAATGTTCAGAAACTTGCATTTTTCCTACTAAGTTCAGGTACAAGTTAAGGATATCTTCTCACCACTTCTTTTCAACACCATACTGGAAATATTAGCTAATGCAAAAAGACAAAAAAAGAAAATAAAAGGTAGACATATTGAGAAGGAAGAAGTAAAATTGTCTTTGTTCACAGATGATATGACTGTCTATGTAGAAAATCCAAAAGAATCAACAACAAATTCCTGGAACTAACAGTGATTATAGCCAAGGTTGTAGGACACAAGGTTAATACACAAAAGTCAAATGCTTTCCTATACACCAGCAATGAACAAGTAGAATTTGAAATTAAAAACACAGGGCCAGCCCGGTGGCTGAGTGGTTAAGTTTGCATGCTCTGCTTCAGTGGCCTGGGGTTTCACTGACTTGGACCCTGGGGGTGGACATGGCAATACTCATTAGACCATGCTGAGGTGGCATCCCACATGCCACAACTAGAAGGACCCACAACTAAAATACACGACTATGTACTGGGGGGATTTGGGGAAAAAAAGCAAAAAAAAAGAAAAATTAAAAAAAGAAAAGAAACACAATACCATTTATATTAGCATTCCCCAAAATGAAATACTTAGTTATAAATCTAAGAAAATATGTACAAGAGCTGTAAGAGGAAAACTACAAAACCTTGATGAGCAAAATCAAAGAACTAAACAAATGGAGAGATATTCCATGTTCATGGATACAAAGACTCAATATTGTCAAGAAGTCAGTTCTTTGCAACTTGATCTACAGGTTCAATGCTATCAATCCCAATCAAAATCCCAGCATGTTATTTTGTGGATATTGACAAACTGATTCTGAAGTTTATATGGAGAGGCAAAAGCTCTAGAACAGCCAACACAATACTGAAGAAGAACAAAGTTGGAAGACTGACACTACCCGACTTGAAGACTTACTACAAAGCTACAGTAATCAAGATAGTGGGGTATTGGTGAAAGAACAAATAGAATAGAATAGAGAGCTCAGAAGTAGACCCACATAAGTATAATCAACTGATCTTTGACAAAGGAGCAAAGGCAATACAATGGAACAAAGATAACCTTTTCAACAAATGTTCAAAGACAGCCTGGAACAACTGGACAGACATCCCTATGCAAAAAAATGAATCTGGAGACAGATGTTACACCTTTCACAATAATTAACTCAAAATGGATCATAGACCTAAATGTAAATGGCAAAACTATAAAACTCCTAGAATATAAATAGGAGAAAACCTAGGTGACTTTGGGTATGGTGATTACTTCTTAGATACAACATCAAAGGCACTATCCATGAAAGAAATAATTGGTAACATGGACTTCATTAACAGTAAAAACTTCTGCTCTGCAAAAGACACTGTCAAGGGAATGAGAAGACAAGCCACAGACTGGGAGAAAATATTTGCAAAGACACATCTGATAAAAGACTATTATCCAAAATGTACGAAGAGCCCTTAACACTTGATAATTAGAGAACAAATAACCTGATTTAAAAAGGACCAAAGACCTTAACAGACATCTTATCAAAGAAGATATACAAATGGCAAGTAAGCACTTGGAAAGATGCCCCACAATTTATGTCATCAGGGAAATGCAAATTAAAACAACGAGATACCACTACACACACTACAATGGCCAAAATCTGGAACACTGACAACACTAAGTGCTGACGAGGATGTGAAGCAATAGGAACTTTGATTCCTTGCTGGTGGAGATGCAAAATGGTACAGCCACTTTGCAACACAGTTTGGTAGTTTCTTATAAGACTAAACATATTCTTACCATAGGATCCAGTAACTGTGCTCCTCGGTATTTACCCAAAAGAGCTGAAAACACGCCCACACAGAAAACTGCACACAGATGTTTACAGCAGCTTTATTCATAATTGCCAAAACTTGGAAGCAACCAAGATGTCTTCAACAGATGAATGGATAAATAAACTGTGGTACATCCAAACAACGGAATATTATTCAGCACTAAAAAGAAATGAGCTATCAAACCACAAAAAGACATGGTGGAAGCTTACACGCATCTTACTAAGATAAAGAAGCCAATCTGGGAAGGCTACATACTGTATGATTCCAACTATATGACATTCCAGAAAAGAGAAAACTATGGAGACAAAAGGTCATTGGTTGCCAGGGGTTGGCAGGGAGGATAAACAGGCAGAGCACATAGCATTTTTAGGGCAGTGAAAACACTCTGTATGATACCATAATGGTGGATACATGTAATTATAAATTTGTCAAAACCCATAGAATGTAGAAGACCAAGAGTAAACCATAATGTAAACTATCAACTTTGGTTGATTATGATGTGTCAATGTAGGTTCATCAATTGTAACAACTGTACCTCACTGGTGGGGTGTGTTGACAATAAGGCAGGCTCTGCAGGTGTGGGGGCAGGGGGCAGATAAGAAATTTCTGTATCCTCCTCTTAATTTTGCTATGAACCTAAAACTGCCCTAAAAAATAGTCTTTTAGAAAGTTAACTCTAAATAGATCATAGACTAAGTGTGAAACATAAATTTTAAAACTCTTAGGAGAAAATATAGGAGAAAACATCTGTGACCTGGAGTTAGGCAAAGAATTTTTACATATGACATCATGAGCACAACGCATAAAAGAAAAAATTGATAAATTAGACTTCATCAAAATTAAAAACATTTTATCTGTGAAAGACATTTTAAAAGAAAAGTGCTAAACTGGAGGAAAATATTTGCAAATTACATATCTAACAAAGGACTTCTATCTAGAATATATAAAGAAGTATCAAAATGATACCAGATAGAAATGTGGAAAGACACACAGTGGAGTTTATAAGATATGTATAAGGTCAATGTATGATAACAATAGCACAAAGGCTGGGAGGGGAAGTGGAAGTATACAGGTGTATGGGTCGTATACCATACATGGAGCACATTAAATAACTTAAAGATAGACTGCTCCATGATCTGCAGATCTTGTAAATGGCACTGTTGTATTAATTTCAGTTTCCAATTGTTCATTGTTAGTACAGAGAAGCACTATTGAATTTTGTGTTGGTTTTTTTTTTTTTTAAAGATTTTTCTATTTTTTCCTTTTTCTCCCCAAAGCCCCCCAGTACATAGTTGTATATTCTTCGTTGTGGTATGTGGGATGCTGCCTCAGCGTGGTTTGATTAGCAGTGCCATGTCCGCGCCCAGGATTCGAACCAACAAAACACTGGGTCGCCTGCAGCGGAGCGCGCGAACTTAACCACTCAGCTACAGGGCCAGCCCCTGTGTGTTGGCTTTTTATCCTGCAACCCTTATAAACTCCTTTAGTTGTAGGAACTTTTCTGTAGAGTCCATGGGATTTTCTGTAGGCAATCATTTCATCTGTGAATAAGGACAGTTTTATTTATCCTTTTCCAATCTTTCATCTCAAGTACTTTTGGCATTTCTTTTAGAGCAGGTCTGCTGGTGATGAATTCAGTTTTCCTTCATCTGAAAATGTCTTCATTTCACCTTTATTCATCAAAGATATTTTCACTGGATATGGAATTCTGGGTTGGCAGTTCTTTTCCCTCAACTTTAAAAATGTTGCACTCTTTCTATTCTTGGTTTCTTATGAGAAATACATAGTCATTCAAATTGCTGTTCTCCTATATGACAAACGTCAATTTTCTCTGGCAACTTCCATTATCTTTTCAGTTTCTAGTTTTCACAAGTCTAATTATGATGTGTCTGGGAGAGGATTTCTTTGAGTTTATCTTGCTTATGGTTTGCTGAGCTTCTTGAATCTTCTTGTGTCTTTCACCAAATGTGAGAAATTTTCTTCTAATATTTTTCTACTTTATGCTCTTTTTCCTCTTTCTGGTATTCTCATATAGGTCCCTTTGGCTCTGTTTAAATTTTTTTTCAATCTTTTTTCTTTCTGTTGTCTAGACTGGATAATCTCAACTGATTTCCCCACAAGTTTACTGACTTTTCCCTCTGTGATCTTTTTTCTGATATTGAGCTCATCCAGTGGATTTTAAAATTTCAGTATTTTAATCTTTCAGTTCTAAAATATCCATTTGGTTCTTTATATCTTCTATTTCTATGCTGAGACTTTCTATCTTTCCATTTGTTTGAAGAGTATTTGCCCTTCCTTCATGAAGCACAGTTATAACAGCTGCTTTAAAGTTGTCTGATAATTCCAACATTTGTGTCACTTCTGGTTTGCATCTATTGATTGTTTTTTCTCTTGTGAGTTGAGATTTTCAAGGTTCTTCATAGCCAAGTAATTCTGGATCATGTCCTGGGCATTTTGACTATTATGTCATGAGACTCTGGGTTTTGTTTAAATTCTAAGGATATTGTTGATTTTGCTTTGTTTTGTTCTGTTGTAGCAGGCATTCAACCAGGAGTGGTTCAGGTCACAGTTCCAACCTGTCTTCTGTGAAGTGTTGTTATAATGTCAGTTAAGTTTTCAAAGCATTTGTAGTGCTATTTGAATCAGTTTCATGTATGCCTTACTCAGTGGACAGTGTGGGACCCTGGCAGTGGCTATGGTATGCTGTCTGGGGAAGGAGTCAGAAGTTTTTCTGTAAAGGACCAAACAGTAAATATTTTAGGCTTTGCTGGCCATGTGGCAAAATGAGAAGGTACTCATATAACAAGGGAGAAATTAATTCCACAATATTTTTTACTGACAAAATTAAAAATGGAATCATAACTGTGCATACTTTTTTTCATTCAGGTCTTATAATGAGAAGAGTGGAATTATTTTTTTGAGGGGTAGGAGAGAAGATAATTTCACTTAATTAGTGTGCAAAGCTAATGTTCCCTATCATCCAAATTGAAAATGTTCATCTGTTAATGCTGATCTGTAAAGAGATTTTTTATATAATTCATCTGCAAAAATATCTTTTCATGCAGACAGGTATTGTCAAATAGTGATATTAACCCACAAGCATATGATTTTAATTGACAATATATAGAATTCTATTAGATTCTTCCCAATGTTTGCCATGTAGCATGTCATTACATTAAACATTAATCACTCCAATTGATGGTTAGATAGAACTGCACAGTTAAATGGATTCTCCAACATAGAATACCCTTTGCATTTACATCCAAGTTAGAAAAACATTCCTGGGGCCAGCCCAGTGGCGTAGTGGTTAAGTTTGTGTGCTCACTTCGGTGGCCCAGGGTTTGCTGGTTCGGATCCTGGGCACAGACCTACATACCACTCATCAAACCATGCTGTGGCGGCATCCCACGAAGAAGAACTAGAATGACCTACAACTAGGATATACAACTATGTACTGGGACTTTGGGAAGAAAAATAAATAAATAAATAAAGAGGAAGATTGGCAACAGATGTTAGCTCAGGGCCAATCTTCCTGACCAAAAAAAAGAAAGAAAGAAAGAAAGAAAGAAAAACATTCCTGGAACTGTAGATTGAGCTCAGAAGATATATCCAATACAAATTTGTGAGAGAATGGAGGTCTCACTTCTTGTTTTAACTTTTGACAGCATGGAAAGTATATAAAACAACTTGATATTACTTGTGATTCAAACAAGGTTAGTTGTTGAAATGACTATCACAGTACAAGTTTGTATATAAACATCTGTTTTGCCTTGTAATTTTAGGTTGAATTCATTAAGAAAAATTGTCAAGTCTGCAGCAAAACCTAATTTTCAAAGTGATTCAGTGTTCAACAATAGGAGTTGAAGGGGATTTTTCTTGTTCAGAAAAGTTTCAATCTCAGTCTTCAAAAAAATCATGAAATTCAAAAAAATCACAAAAATCTTTACCACTTCTAAGCCATTGAACTAGTGGGTAGCAAGTCAGGACATTCATCCTTTACAGCCAACAAAAATTCACGGAACTGATGATGGTTAAGTCTATGAGAGCAAGTGAAGTTTACCATTGACACTACTGACTCAATACACATGATACATTCCAATATTTTCCTCACAGTAGCTGCTGCTGAATAACACAATGAATAACCATAAGCTTTAAATATCTTACGTTTTCACAAGCTTTGTACATTTGGTTAATTAGGCCTTTTTCAGCACCATACATAATTTTACCACCGTCAGTTGTAATACATCCTAGCAGATTCCACTTCAGGTTGTACTGAAATAGGATTTTCTCAACTTCTTTGAAAATATTCTTGCTTGTAATTATTCCACATAAACTATTCACAAAGGGTAATTCTTCAGTCACTGGCACTGACTTGGCACCTGGCACTGACTCCAACTGAACAATATCTGTAACATCAGTCAATTCATCAAGAATCAAGAAAAACCACCTGAAGTCATTTGCCTTGTTTTTAAATCAACTATTGATGTTCCTCCCAAGGCCAGCTCTCTAAGCACTTTAGATACCCTATAGATATCTAGAGCTTTCTCTTTTTGTAGCTCTCTCCTATCCAGTACTCTGCCTGCAAACACTAGTCACCTTGGCCTCCCTCAGACTCCCAACTCTGCCTCCTCAAGTCAGTGAACTTGTTGGGCTCCACTGAGGTTCCTGAATTGTGGTCCGGAAATGTAATTGTAGGGTTAACTTCATTCATTCCTTCTCTTTAAAGGAGAACTGTCCTTGATGTACAATATTTGAAAACAGTTGTTTCATATATTTGGTGTGTTTAGTTGTTTCAGGTGGGAGGATAAATCCAATCCCTGTTACATCTTGGTTCAAAGAGGAAGCATTCTGCTAGGATCTTGACCTGAATTTCAAAATCACGCTTTAAGAATATGCTTTAAGAAGGTATCTTGCTTCCTTATGGTATTCAGCTTTTGCCACTGGAAGTATTTAACCTTAACTGAAAATATTAATTATTTTGCTCAGGGTTTAGTAACGTTTTTGGAAATATACTTAAGATTCGCATTCTGAATGTGCCAGATCATAACACGTTTATTTCCCAAAATACCCAGATTAAAGTTACAAGAAGAAAGCTGCATGCTATCCATGTAATGGCAATCCACACTTCCAGTTTCTCAGGGAGAAAAAGGACAAGTAAGACATTTGTAGGGTGAAACAGATCTCAGAGGCGAATAATCAAGTTTTTAAAAAATGTGTATTAATATGATTCAAATCAACATCAAGGATTAACTAATAAGAAGGATAACAGAGGCATCAGTAGTACAAGACACACTAGCCAGATATGAAATATCAGTAACCTCATTGTGTCCTTACATGTCAGACAAGTAAGCACAAATCTCAAACTTATCTTTCCCTAAACCAAAGCCTTCGTCTTTGCCCCATACCTACCCCTTCTTTCATGGCTAAATCTGTTTCCTCCTCTCCCAGTTTTCTCATTTCATTAAAAGCTCTATCATCCAGGGGCTGGCCCCATGGCCGAGTGGTTAAGTTCGTGCGCTCCGCTGCAGGCGGCCCAGGGTTTCGTTGGTTCGAATCCTGGGTGCGGACATAGCACTGCTCATCAAGCCATGCTGAGGCAGCTTCCCACATGCCACTACTAGAAGGACCCACAACGAAGAATATACAACCATGTATTGGGGGGCTTTGAGGAGAAAAAGGGAAAAAATAAAAAATCTTAAAAAAAAAAAAAAAAGCTCTATCATCCACTCCGTTTCTGAAGCCAAAAATCTTAGAGTCATCCTTGATAGCTCCCTCTCTTTACTGCCCTCTTCTCTATAAGGTCCTGTTGGTTCCGTTTCCTAAACATATTAAGGTTTTCATTCTTCCTATGCCATTTCAACCCTTGGGTCCCAGTTACTATCATCTCTCACCTGTATAACTCCAACAGCCTCAGTGGTTTCCCATTTCACTCTTGCTCCCCTCCACAGAGCAGCCAGAGTGTACTTTTACCAACTCGAAATAGATTCTGTCAATTCCCTTCTGGGACATCCCTTTGCACTTAAAGTACAAAACAGCTCACAAGGGCAATGTGATGGTTAATTTTATGTGTCACCTTGGCTAGGTTATGGTGCCCAGCTGTTTGGTCAAACACTAGCCTAGATGTGGCTGTGAAAATATTTTATAGATGTGATTAAGATTTACAACCAGTTGACTTTAAGTAAAACAGATTATCCTCCACAATGTGGGTGAGCCTCATCCAATTAGTTGAAGGACTTAAGAGCAAGGATTGAGGTTTCCTAAAGGACAAGGAATTCTGTTTTAAGAATGCAACATAGATATTCTGAGTTTCCAGCCTGCTGGCCTGCCCTTTAGATTTCAGAATCAAGACTGCAAAAATCAACTCTTACCTGAATTCCAATCTGCCAGCCCGCCCTATGAATTTCAGACTTGTCAGGCCCCACAACTCATGAGCCAATTCCTTAAAATAACCATTCCTCCTTCCCTTCCACCCCTCTTCCTCCTCTTCCTTTTCCTCCTCCTCGCCTCCCACCCTCCCTCCCCCTCTTCTTCCTCCTTCCCCTTCTCCCTCTCTCAGTTCTGCTCCTCTGGAGAACTCTGACTAATACCCTAACACAGGCAGCAAAACCCTGAAGTCCTGTTCCCCTGCCGGCTTCTCCCTTCTTGTTTCCCACGACTCGCTGCCTCACTCATTACATTCCAGCCACAACGGTCTTTTTCTGTTTCTGGAATGGACAAGTTACTTCCTGCCTCAAGACCTTCATATCTACTGTTTCACCTCTTATGAATGTTTCTCCTCTCTCAATCTCTCTCTCTTTTTTACTTTTTAATACAGATGAACATATATAGTATTTATGTATAGTTAAGAATAATAACAAGATAAACACTTGAATATCAACCATCTACTTATTTTTCTCCTGGATAACTGTTACTCATCCTACCAGATATCAACTGAAATATCGCTACTTCCGAAAGGCCTTCCTTAACCCCACTGTCTGAATTGGACTATCTCAGTTACTTTTCTTCTCATAATAATCTGCTCTTCTCCTTCATAGCATTTATCACAATTCATAATTATTTATTTCTAAGGGTTTATTTGTTTAATATCTGTCTCCCTCATTACACTGGAAACAATATGAGGGAAGAACTATTGTATCCTTAATGTCAAGTACTCAATAAATAATAAATGAAACTACCCGGTTACAATTACTTTCTTAAAAAGTTTTTAATTGTTTAAATAATATAAAAATATTTTCAATATAAAAATTCAAATGTACAGAATTATACAAAGAAGGAAAGTCCCCTCAACATTCTGTCCTCCACCCAAATGCAAACCCATCACCCTTCCTAGAGATCACTGTTACCAGTTTAGTGAATCTTTTTTGTACAATTACATGTGTATATGTGCATATACAAATCAACATGCATAGACACATAGGTATTTTAAAACTTACATTGAACCATGCTGATGCACTGATCTATGATCTGTTTTTTCACTTAGAATGTTTGGAAAGCGAGCCACAACAGTGCATGTAGATCTACCTATGTCTTGTAAACTGTGACAGTGTTCTACTTTATGGACGTGCCATTGCTCTCATTTTAAAGAATCCCCAGGGGCTGGCCTGGTGGCATAGTGGTTAAGTTTGCACGTTCCACTTCGGTGGCCTGGGGTTTGCAGGTCTGGATCCCAGGCATGGACCTACACACCACTTATCAAGCCATGCTGTGGCAGTGTCCCACATGCAAAAAAGAGGAAGATTGGCACAGATGTTAGCTCAGGGCCAATCTTCCTCCAGCAAAAGGAGGAGGATTAACAACATGCTAGCTCAGGGCCAATTTTCCTCACCAAAAAAAAAAAAAGAAGAAGAAAAGAAAGAAAGAAAGGAAAAAAGAAAAAACAAACAAAACTAAAAAGAACCCCCATAGTTTTCATTACTTTGCTCAAGCTAAATTTTGTATTTAGTATTCCTGTTCTGTTATCTTAAGGAAAAAAAATCAGTATTTGGGAGATTGGCACCTGAGCTAACAACTGCTGCTGATCTTCTTTTTTTTTTCCCTGCTTGTTCTCCCCAGATCCCCCCAGTACATAGTTGTATATTTTAGTTGTGGGTCTTTCTAGTTGTGGCATGTGGGACACTACCTCAACATGGACTGACAAGTGTTGCCATGTCCGCACCCAGGATCTGAACCAGTGAAACCCTGGGCCACTGAAGTGGAGCGCACGAACTTAACCATTCCACCACAGGGCTGGCCCCACAAGTATGCTTTTCTTGAACTTCCTTTCTACTGCATTCATGCAAGATAACGTCAACATAACTTGTTTCAGTGAACAGAAATAAAATGGCAAGACACAGTGAAGGGTTGAGGAAATCCCAGATAAAATAGCTCAAATTAGGTTTGTTTTTACCATAAATTAGCCATAATCTAGCCAGGTTCATAAAGATCTAGTATCTATCTTCCTTTCTGACATACTGAATTAGATAGGTATCAGTGATCCCCGTGTGATAAGCACTCTTTTCTTGCATTCATGCCAACCACTCCCCACAGTCTATGAGCAAGGCGTGGAGAACTTAGGCCTCACTCTGGCACAGGGACGGGAGAAGTCAAGAGTTCCTATGGGTTCTCTTCGGTCTTAACATTAGTTCTACAGAGCCAGTTAAACTGAAATTCTGTTGGCCAAAAGTTTAACTCCTGTCTCTATGCCAGTTTTGTGGTTCCAACCTCCAGATCAACGAAGTTAATATCATCTATTGTGCTGGGGCTTTAAAAAGTGGATCCAGATGATGAAACTGTCACTCTGTTGAGTCATTATCATTTAAACAAAACTGTAGCTAGACAGTTTCAGAAAAGTAGGACAATCGGTTGGGCTAAATTCACATGTATATGTACTTCCAACAGATGACCATCCTGTTTTATCTATTTTGAGAGTCATGGCTTTTCAGACACCAGTGAGAAAACAAGCAGTAAAATGTGAATAACTATGGAAGAATTTGGGAATCTTCATTCCTGAAGATTGAATTGTTATTTAAAGCGAATAATTTCTTAGTTATCCTTAAAGGGATAAACATAACTGTACTATAGTATTTCTGGTAATAGCTCCAAATTAATATTCTTCATAAAAACATCACATTCAAGGTAGTGGTAGGAGCTCAGCCTCTGAAGCCAGATACTATATTTGAATCCTGGCTCTACCATTTTCTAACTATGTGATTGGGCAAGTTGCTTAATTTTTCTGAACTTTAGTTGCTTCATGTAAAATGAGGGTAAAAACAATGTCTATCTTTCTGAGGAATTATGATGATGTATATAAAGTGCTTAGCACTATGCCTGGCATATAATAAGTGCTCAATAAAAGAAAGTTGTTACTATTATTATTTTTTAAATTGTTGTTAGGAAGCAGGATGTACACAGAGAAAGAGAGTTTAGATAGAAGGATCAGAGAAAACTCTGGATAAATGTGCCACTAAAAACTATCATAAACTACAACAGAGACGAAAGCAGAGTGAAATTAGACAAATCAAAGGTAGAACCAACTGAAAGGGACCTGAAAAAATCATTTGCATGGGAGACTTTTCTGCATAGAAAAAAAAGCCATACAACCGAAGTCAAAAGATAAAAGATAAGCTGGGAAAAATATTTGTGATATATTGCAAAAAGGGCTACATTTTTTTCTTATGTAAAGAGCACTTTATAAGTCAAAAAGAAAAAGACTAACAACTCAGTGGAAAAACGGACAAAAGATAGAACAATAGTTTGTAGAAAATATAAATGACTCAAATATAAAACTTCACTCATAATGAGAGAAATGCTAATTAGAACTACAAGATACCATTTTCACCTTTCTGACTGGCAAAGAATCAAACTTTTAGATTACACTCTTGAAGGTACAATAAAATAGGCACTTTCAAATATAGCAAGTGGGAACGTAAGTTGTACAACTTCCATTGAAGCAATTTAGCAATATCCATCAAAATTTATAATGAACCTAGCTGTGACCCCCAATTGCTTTTCTAGGGATTTAGCCTATAGATATTCTCACACGTAATAAATGACATACATAGGAATATTCATTGCAGCAGTGTTTGCAATCATAAAAGACTAGAAATAACCCAAATATCCATTCACTAGTGGGCTGGTAAAATGCATGAGTGCACATCCATACAGAGGGACACTGTATGGATTTAAAAGAACAAGGCAGTCCTACAGTCACACATTCATACACATAGCCAAGATTGTACATAGATACTTATCCCAGAAAGGACACACAGGAAACTGGTAATAGTTACATGCAAGGAGGGTATGTGTCTGGCTGGGAGACGGTTGGTGTGAGAAAACTGTACTTTTCACTAAATATCCCTATAAACTTGTACTTCTTGAATAAGACAGTAATTATAAAAACAATCTAGTTCAGTGCTCTCTGACAAGTGACTATTTAACCCAACTATACCTGAAATATCTTAATGGGTTCCTCCTGTAATCTGTGTAGCCAAGCATTTTATCTAGAACAACATGAAGAAATGATTTAGAGGAGAGCAGAGACATTTCCCTTTATAGAGATTCCTGCATTTAGGAATACTTAAAAATGTCCACGAGTGGTGACGTGGGCTTATAAGCCTTACCTGTAACTGTGAAATGTTAAGAGTACTGAACGCTTTTTCATAGCCTTTTTTGGTAGCAACATTTGACCTAACCCAAACTTATTTGGTAGCAGAATCTGACCTGAGCTGAGATGGGGCTATTTACACTTGTTGTTTATTCCATTTAATGTGAATAGTCATACATTATGCTGTATTCCATATAGTATATGCAACATGTTACCTTAAAAAAACTGTGAATTCTGCAATATATTTGGCTCCAAGGGTTTTGGATGAGGGCCTGTGGACCTGTATCATTTTCTCTCCTGGCTATCAGCCCTGAGTAAAGTCTTCACACAAAGATATTATCATCAACAGAAACAGCCTTCCGGAGGTCACTCAGTCTTCTTCAACAATGCCCATCATTCAAAGTTCATGAGATACCTACTCCTGGCTTTTTGTTGTTGTTCTTTGTGAGTTTGGGTAAAAGACTATTACTAGGCAAGTAACGTACTTGCTCTCAGAGATACTGATCTGAAAAGCAAACTTGGGCAAATCTGATAATTTGTGAAACTATAAAAATGAAATTACTTAAGGAGAATTTCTTTTCTTTCTGTCCTTGCAGCAGGAGATACACACAGATTAAAAGAAATTACCACCCCTGTTCCCCATGCTGATACTTTTAAGTATTGGAAAACAAGATATCTTAATTATTTTCTAGCATCTTAATCACTTTGTGAAATCATGATGTTAGATAATGGCCATTTAATATAGAATGTTCTCTTTTCTATGGAATTGTAACTTCCTACTAATTATGAATTAAAGCCTAATTTATACGGCTGGGAGCCAGCACAACAAGTAAAATTAATAGACCACAATGTTGGTTATCTTGAGAGAAAAGAACTGTTAGCTTGGAGTCAAAGGATGTTCCCTGCTAGGCTCCAGCAGGAAAAGCAGTAAGCTAACTGCCGGAGAACATTATGCAGAAACCAAAACTGGGAGGAGGAGTGCTTGCTTTGTAAATTCTCCCAGGCCAGAGGGATGCTAGGTACCCTGTTTATCAGCATGCTCTTTATTTTTATTTATTTTTATTGAAGTATAGTTGACATGCAATATTGTATTAGTTTCAGGTGTACAACATAGTGATT
The DNA here is from genome assembly GCF_021613505.1 of Equus quagga. NCBI lineage: Eukaryota > Metazoa > Chordata > Mammalia > Perissodactyla > Equidae > Equus > Equus quagga. Next base: position 36,781,237 of record NC_060275.1, read on the forward strand.
CGACATTTACTTATATTACAAAATGATCACCCTGATATATCAGCATGCACTTTAGAAAGTTCAGGGCACGTATAGATATGCATTCATTCCATTTTATGCTACACATTATTGAAAATGCATTCTATAACATAAATAATTCATCAGTGCATTGTGTGAAATTTAAGATTACAAAACTGAACGGTAGTGTTCTGTTTTATGACTGTTTGTACTTTCAAAGAGAGACAATATGGATAGATGGACTTTATAACCTTTATATGAACCTATTAGGGAGAACAACCCAACAGAAAAGAAAGAGCTCCCGCCCCTTCCCCGACACAATTTCTCTATGTGTGTGCCACAGGCTGTTGTCTTTAGGCTTAAGTAAAACCAGACGTTTAGGGCTGCTTTAGCGGGGACAGAATGAGGTGGAGATTAAGGCATTCTGTTTGTTCTCAGGGTCACACTTGAAGCTGGGAGACTGGAACTGTGAATAAGCTGAAACAGGAATTCTCTGGAAGGAAGAGACCTGAGATTCTTCCAGTTTAACATAGTCGATAATCCCCTTCCATCCTCTGGTCACAAAGAAGGTGATACAGGTTGACAGAGGGCAAAATCATAAAACAGTAGAAACAGATATACAGTTCAAGTGCTCACCCTCTTGTTGATAAGTACAGATAGCTCCCAGAAGAGTCATCACTTAAGCGGTTTGTCAGGATTGTGAACTCAGAGACTGTTTCCCTAATTCTGGATACAGCTGCATGGAGAGGCATGTTTGGGTTAATTTAAGACTCCCAATTGGCCATAGTCTATGACACCTTGGATGAAAATTAGAGATGAGGGAATATCCAGCCTTTTGGGGTGAATAAGGACAACAACACACAATGTGTATCCTGAAAAAGGAAACTTCCCAATTTTCCTATTAAATGCAAAACAGAACACTGCAGGTGAAGCAGCTGATATGCTGTGAATGTAAGCCACGTTGGATTGGCGTTATGGTAACCAGGATGTTCTCCCAATGAATACGCCTCTCACCCAGACCACAATAAAAGATGTGATCTGAGTGCACCTAATATTACCCCCATGTTACGTTGTTACTGGGGGCAGGAGTGGAGATAATATACAGCATAGGAAACTCTATCTGATTTACTGTCCCAATTTCCTTTCATAGGGTTTACCGATGCTAGAAAATAGTAGTCTGTAGAAAGGGAGAAAAGGAAGGGGAGTCAACAGAGGAGGAAACAAGAGTAGCCACATAGGGTAGAAATATTTTGGTTGCTGTAAACATATGGAATGGAAAAATCAGAAATTGATGGGGAAGAAACCAGAGTTTTAACAGAGCATTACCAAGACTGGGAGACTCACTGGGTTTCCCCAGTGCTCTGGCAGTAAAAACACCCAGGGAGATCAACCATCTATCCCAGCTTGGAAGACTTCAGAAAATTGGATGACAAGGAAAAGCCCAATGAATTTGATATTGAAATACAAGAGATGTCAGTAAAAAAGATTGAATCTGATGAAGATTGATGGGAAGGCCAGGATCTCTCGGCTCATTATAGTTGGCACTAGGCCAGCATAGTAATTGAACCCGACATCTCTTGTTTGGGTCAAAATCAATGATAAATGGAAGGAAGGAGGTAAAAGAATAAATAAATGGGATATGCTGAGGTGAAAAGCCAACATTATTTTGGTGTCCCAAGAGAGGCTCAGAGCAAGAGAATAATATTCTTTCTTAGCTCAAACTAAGGATGCCTGGAAGGTGAAGCAATCTGGTTCACCAAAGCTGTCTCTGCTTCTGGAAGCAGATAAAGTAGCAAGGCAACCAGCAAGTCTGAGAGGCATCCTCCAGGAAATGCCTTTGTCCTGCATTACTCCTAATCAGGAAGATTCCATTTAATCATTCTTTCCTCTACAAAGAAATTCATTCTAATTGCATGATTTAACCTTAATACACATTTTTCTCATCAAGATAGATGTAGGAGTCTTCTTTTAGAATATACCATACATTTTATAACAATGATTTATAATTCAGATTAAATTTGTGCATAGATCCAAAAAAGAAGGAAAAAGGAGAGAAGTTTTATTGGAAACACAATCACATTGTAGTACTCCTGAGGAAACTTGTGGGAGAAACATGTACATTTTCATTCCAACATTGAACCTTGCTAACAGGCCAATCTAGGAAATTTTATTTAGCACTGCTAATTCCCACCTACCTCTTTCTTATTTATTCATGGAACGGTTAACACAAAAGACTTTTGCCTTTTAAACTTCCAGGTATTTTTCAATTTAGAAAAATTTAGTCTAAAGAAAGAGAAACGTATAAGAAGTGAAAGAAAAAAGGATTGGAAGGAAATATACTAAATACTAAAATATTAACAGTGGTATATACAATGTATACAGTGGGTTGTAGGATTATAGGTAATTTAAACATTACTTTAAAAAATCTGTATTACCACTGCAATTGTCCCAAATATGCATAAGTGCTTAAGTGATAGCTGCCAATCGCTGGTGTCAGTTTCCTTAAAAACTTATTAGCCAACAGATTCTTGAACAGATCCTCCCTAATCCCTATACACAGCCCTCTAAAAAGGATTACGGATGGTGGTATTAGGAGGGGGCCAGTGCTGGGTGCCCAGTCACAGCCAATTAACCTAATTTAGCAGTTTAAATCTGACTTTAGGACCATAGGCTGAAGGTGGTGGCAAGAAAGTAAATTTGAAATAGTTCATTAGAGAGCACACAGTATTTCACAATTATTATAAGGGTTCATGAATTATTTCTTAGAAGTTAATGTTAAATAGTTTATGGTATTAAGTTATAATTCAATAATTCTGTGATATCTTTGATCTTAAACCTCTGATGAAGAAGAGATTTTAATTTTTTTGCCAGCAGTGACTGGTTAAAAAAAGATCTTGGCCCCAGTCTGATTGTTTTTTATACACAAACAATTGAGGATATCTTGTGTTTCAATTAGAAAATTCTTGATAATCTGTACTAATGAAATGGTACCAGCAGCCAATGTTAACAGAGAGGTTTTTCCCTCTTTTGAGCCTTGAGCCCATACTCATCCATATGAAAAGCCATATGAGCTGGAAAAAATTCTTTTTTTCCTTAAATAACAGCTTTTTGCCAACAGATTTTTATCTGTCTTTGTTTTGAGATCGTAAATGGATCAACTTTACTTTTTTCAATCTAAAATGAACGTGCCACAGGGATTTACCCTTTATGCAACAACAGGAGCAGAGAGAGCACAAAAGACTGTGTAGTCTGCAGGGCGTGAAATTAAAATTTTCACATTGATACAAAAGACTCCACTGAAGAAATGAAACAACGCTACAATCCTAGCAGGAAACCTTCTGGTTTGAATAAATGTCAATGCCACGTGACCTACAGTCTTTACATCAGTAGAAACATTTTGCAGTTTTCAAAAATATTTATTGGGGCCAGCCTGGTGGCACAGCGGTTAAGTTTGCACGTTCCACTTTTTGGCGGCCCAGGGTTTGCCGGTTTGGATCCCGGGTGTGGACATGGCACCGCTTGGCAAAAGCCATGCTGCGGTAGGCGTCCCACGTATAAAGCAGAGGAAGATGGGCACGGATGTTAGCTCAGGGCCAGTCTTTCTCAGCAAAAAGAGGAGGATTGGCAGTAGTTAGCTCAGGGCTAATCTTCCTCAAAAAAAAAAAAAAAGATGGAAATAAATTTATAAAAACAAAAAAAAAGAAGAAAGGGAGAATGTTGGTGTGCTGGGGTTAGGGAAGATGTGCAGGTTCAGAGCAGGGGCTTCCAAATGTGTGTCCTTAGACCAAGCACATCAGAGTCACATGAGAGAATAAAAAATACACACCGCTGCGGCCCATTCCTGGGAATTCTGATTCTATTAATCTGGGATGAGGCCCGGCAATAGGTACCCTTACAAAGATTCTTAGGTGATTCCAACATGCAGATAGATTTTAGAACCACTGCTCAGAAGGGAATTAAACTCTTTCAGAATTTTTAAAAAGGGCTACCATGAGGAAGAAATCCATTATCAGTAACTCCAATGAGGCCTGGAGTGATCCTAGAAACAGAAGTCCTAGGAACACAGCATTAAATCCTAACTCTACTATCTAGCCAAGAATTTTACTCCCCACTCTCCTCTATTTGGAAGAAAAACAAATGAGAATATTTTAAGACATTAGAAAAATTTGCCAATATTGCACAAGAAAAATCTTTTGAAGGCAAAGTTATTAACGTTCGCTTCTAAGTCATATTTCTGCAGAGCACTGTCAGCCTGTACATTTGGCAGATGGGCTAGTATCATTTGCATGCACTGTTCTAGGTGCCCAAACAGGTCTTGTTGCCCAGAGCACAGAAGAAGGGAGCTAACACTGAGTGCACACTACGGCCTGCACCAAGTTAAGGGCTTTGCATACCTAGTCGCACTTAATCCTCTGAGTAAATTTGTAAGGTAGTAATTAATGTTCTTATTTTCAGAGGAGGAATCAGGCTTAGAGAGGTAAAGTAACAGGCATGTTTGCAAGGTGAATATTAAAAAATACAACCCTATCACCTGCCTCTATGATGGACCTAACCCTATTCCTAACCTTGTGTGAGGGAACACACAGAGTTTGGAACTGTAATAGCAAGGTCCAAAGTTATATCCCTTATTGCTTGTGTGATCTTGGGAAGTTCTACATGACAACTACTATTTAGCCATATACCAAGACTGTGCTAAGGACTTTATGTGAACTATCTTGCTTAATCATCATGACAAGCCTATGAAAGAGATATTATTATCCCCATTTTATAGATTAAACTAAATGATTTGTTCAAAACTACATAGCAAGCATTTAAACGTAGGCCTATAAACCTAGGTGTTATAATTAGTCCACCTGGGCTCTTAAGTGTTCTATAACCCCCTCTTTGCGCTTTACTTTCCCATGGTTCTGAGGATTACATTAGGTAACCTATATAAGAGAATTTTTACAAAAGCATTAAAGTGCCTAGAACAGTAACTGACACTCAACAAATATTTCTTAACATTGAAGTTAAGGGAATTTGATGACCTTGGACCAAATGAACAACTCTAAAACAGCAGTTCATGAGGCTAAAAACCATGAAATGATAGGAGCTGGCAATACTGAACAGATGTCACTAATCATAGCATTTTTCAGAGTTCAGTACCCTAGAGAAGACTCACCATGGAAGCATAACCTTCACCTACTGCTGCCTCAACAAAGAAATAACATATTTATGTCATATGTTCCAAGGGTAACCTTAGGGTTTTTGCAACTACTTGGAACTACAGGGTCTAAAACTTTGAAATGGGTTTACCTCCTACAACTGTGTCCCCTTTGTTTTCTTTTAAAACATATTTTTAAAAATTATGCACTACCTCATTGTTGTAGAACATTTGGAAAATATAAAAAAGTGTGAACAATAAAATAACTCTTATAATCTTTTCACCCAGAACATAGACAGACTTCCTGAAGCCAAAGGACTACAATTCTAAGTGACTTGTAAATATAAGCTGTTGTAATATACATTTTCCCTGTACAGTATGTGCTTCCTATGGTAAGAATGCCTTGGCAAGCTTCCTCAAGCTAAATTCATTTCTTAAAATTATGCTCTGCCTTTATTATTTCTACTCAGCCTATTTGTTTCTGTTTTCTTAACTTACACACTCTACAAGCATTGTGAGCAAGAGGAATGGATGATTGTATTAATGGCTTTTAACAGTGGGAATTATGCTAATGGCCCAACATCATGGCTTAATTAAAAGCAACATCTTTTCATCAAACACATAAGAATTTCCATGCATTCGACTGTTCTTGTTAGTAATGCACTTGCTGGCAGGGAATTCCAAGTTAAAAGCCCAACTTAAACAAAAACCCTTTTGAATGGCTGGGTATTTCCTCCTCCTGATTAAAAATGAAAGACAGAGAGGCATATTTATAACTTCATATTTTCTTTTACATATTCAATATATTCTTTTCTGAAGTTTTCAGATTATTCCTTCTTATTATCAGTTTATGCGCATCATTTCATTAGGTTGTTTTTGTTATTTACAATATATTTGAAATGGGAATGTTATAGGAAATGCTAGTTTGATTTGTGCAGTGTGTAAACTGTTACTCTGAGGGCAGATAAAGCTAAAATGATAGTTCTTGGCCTAACAACCCACATTTTAGGCAGTCACTTGAACAATCTAAGAAGAAATTCTATGTAATACTGTGAAACCGAGTTTTAACAGTCATTTAAAAAAGCTTTACAAAGATATGCAATTCGTATGAACATATATTATAAATGGATATATCTGCACATGCCCAACACAATACCTGATACACAACAGGCATTCAGTGAATAGTAGCTAGCATCGACATATATGGTCATCAGTCACATACTCCATTACATAGAGGCAGTGAGGTCTCCTATTCAAACCTACTGCACAAACCAACGTAGTGCCCATGGGCTCTGGTTTGAGTTTTAGTTTAGCTCCTTCCTCTCTACCTTTGGGAGAATAACACATTATCATTTCCTCTGCTAGGCACATGAGGGAATCTGGTTGAGTATTTAAGATATCTGTGTTAGTGTACAGGTGACAAAACAGTCTGATTTTTTAAAAAAATATTTTGTTGCAGTTAGGATTCTGGGCACAAGTGCAAGAAAGTGTTGTTTGTGCATACACAACAATTTGGCTGTTGTGTATAATGGAACTACAGCATGTTCCCTGCTCTGTAAGACCAGGTTTCTTCCTATCAAGTTATAAAAACAAATTCTAACTCTTTTTTCTTTTTTGCTTTTTCTCCCCAAATCCCCCTGGTACATAGTTGTATATTTTAGCTGTGGGTCCTTCTAGTTGTGGCATGTGGGACACCGCCTCAGCATGGCCTGATGAGCAGTGCCATGTCCGTGCCCAGGATCTGGACCTGCGAAACCCTGGACCAGTGAAGCGGGGCATGCAAACTTAACCACTCAGCCATGGGGCCGGCCCCCAAATTCTAACTCTTAAAGTAGGTTTGTCTGACTCCTGCCCTACACTGGAATTTTATCAGCTTTGTGCTTATACTTCAGAACCAAATACAAGTTTCAGGCAGCATGGAATACTGGCAAAACACTAAAATTTGGGATCAGAAGAGCTAAATTCAAGTCCTCTTTCTGCTTCCTCACTGTGTGACCTTGGGCAGTCACTCAGTTTCTCTCAGTTCTCATTTTCTCATTGTAAAACAGGATAATACTATTACTTACCTCACAGGGTTTGGGTGCAATTTAAATGAGATAATGCATGTTAAAAGCATTGTGTCAACTCTAAACCACTATACCAAGGATTGTCAACAAGTAATTATAATTTTCAGCATCATATTTTCGTTACTAGTATAACAGAAATACATTTCTTGTGTAGGTATTGAATACTCTGGCAGTTGTCAATCCAGAATTTTATTGCTGAGATAAAACAGATCACTGTTATAATCCCTTCTCTACAATGTAATTGGTTACTGGCAATGTGATTTGGGGAACTAAATGGAGCCTAAACTGCCCAGGGGCCAAAGACTTGGTTCCTAATCCACAGAGAATGAAGAGGGACAAATGCAGAAAGTTTGTCCCTCTTCGTGACATGGCAAAAGACCAAGACGCCATCAGCTGTTCTACCACTTTAAAGGCTATGCCATCATAACTGGAGCTGGAAGCACCTGGATTTTCATGTCAAGTTACTTAAGATAGAAATAAAGATAAAAAAAACTGTCTTAAAAAAATAAAAATTGTATATATTTAAATTGTATGACACGATGTTTGGATATAAATATACATAGTGAAATGATTACTACAGTCAAGCTAATTAATATATCATCTCCTCATATAGTTACCATTGTGTGTGTGTGTGTGGTGAGAGCACCTGAAATCTTAGTAAATTTCCAATATTCAATACAGTATTATTAACTATAGTCATCATGCTGCACATTGGATCTTTAGACTTGTTCATCGTACATAAGTGTAACTTTGTACCCTTTGACCAGCATCTCCTCATTTCCCCCACTTTCCCACTCCTGGTAACTACCATTCTACTCTCTGCTTCTATGTATCTGGACTTTTTAGATTCTACATATAAGTGAGATGGATGCAATATTTTTCTTTCTGTGTTTGTCTTATTCCACTTAACATAATGTCCTCCAGGTTCATCCATGTTGTTGCAAATGGCAGGATCTCCTTCCTTTCTAAGGCTGCATAATATTCCATAGTCCATTCTTCTGTTGATGGACACTTAGGTTGTTCTCATATCTTGGCTTTGCAAATAATGCTGCAATAAACATGGGAGCACAGATAGCTCTCTGAGGTACTGATTTTATTTCCTTTGGGTATATACCCAGAAGACGGATTGCTGGATCATATGGTAGTCCTATTTTTGATTTGTTGAAGAAACTCTATACTGTTTTCCATAATAGCTGTCCCAGTTTACATTCCCACCAACAATGTACAAGGCTTCCCTTTTCTCCACATCCTTGGCAACACGTGTTATCTTTTATCTATTTGATAACAGCCATCTTAACAAGTGTGAGGTGATATCTCATTGCAGTTTTGATATGCATTTCCCTGATGATTAGTGATATTGACAATCTTTTCATATACCTTTTGGCCGTTTGTACATCTTCTCTGACCAAGTTCAACTTCCATTCATGATAAAAACTCTCAACAAAGTATGTATGGAAGAAAATTTCCTCAATAAAATAAAAGCCATTTATGAAACATCCATGGCTAACATCATAATCAATGGGGAAAAGCTTTTCCCCTAAGATCTAGTACAAGGCAAGGATGCCCATTCTCACCACTTCTAGTCAACAAAGTACTGGAAGTACAAGCCATAGGTCAAGAAAGAGAAATAAAAGGCATCCAAATTGTTAAGGAAGAAGTAAAATTATCTCTGCAAATGACATAATTCTATACGCAGAAAACTCTAGAGACTCCACCAAAAAGCTGTTAGAACTAATAAATTCAGTAAAGCTGCAGGATACAAAATCAACACACAAAAGTCAGGTGCATCTCTTTACACCAACAATGATCTATCTGAAAAGGAAATGAAGAAAACAACCCTATTTGCAATAGCTTCAAAAAGAATAAAATACTTAGAAATAAATTTAACCAGGGAGGTGAAAGATCTGTACACTGGAAACTGTAAGACATTGATGAGAAAACCTGAAGATGTAAAAAATGGAAAGACATCCTGTGTCTGTGGATTAGAAGAATATTGTTAAAAAGTCCATTATACGCAAAATGATATACAAATTCAATGCAATCTCTATCAAAATTCCAATGGCATTTTTCACAGAAATAGAAAAAACAATCTTAATATTCGAATGGAACCACGAAAGATTCTGAATAGCCAAAGCAATCTTGAGAAAGAAGACCTAGTTAAAGGATCACATTTCCTGATTTTAAACTATATTACAAGCTATAGTAATCAAAACAGTACGGTATAAAAACATACACAGAGACCAATGGAACAAAATAGAGAGCCCAGAAATAAACTCAAGCATAAATGGTCAGCTAATTTTCAAAGGGTGCCAAGAATTACACAATGGGGAAAGAATAGCCTCTTCAATAAATGGTGTTGGGAAGACTGGATATCCACACGCAAAAGAATGAAATTGGACCCTTATCTTACACTACTTACAAAAATCAACTCAAAATGCATTAAAGATTTAAATAAATGTAAGACCTGAAAATGTAAAATTCCTAGAAGAAAACAGGGGAAAAGCTCCTTGATGTTGGCCTTTCAAATGATCTTTTGGCTACACCAAAAGCTCAGGCAACAAAAGCAAAAATAAACAAGTGGGTCTACATTAAAATCAAAAACATCTGCACAGCAAACAAAACTATCAACAAAATGAAAAGGGAACCTATGGAATGGGGGAAAATATTTGCACACTATATGTTTGATAAGTAACCTTTTACTCGTGGGACCGAGAATGTAATCCTGTTGCTGCATGCACAATACTTGCCCGTTTATCTGCTTGGAATAAGCATCACTGTGTTGTCATATGACTGAGAGACAGAAACTCAACCAGTATTTTAAAAAGTGACAAGATTTTTGTTCCATTGAACAACCCCAGAAGCTTCTGTCTTCATTTTACCAAAAAATGTGTCAGATCTACATACCTCTAGGAAGACACCAACTTATAAGGTACATACAGCTGCAAGAGACCTTTTTTCTCAAACAAACAACCCGATCAAAAAATGGGCAGAGGACATGAACAGACATTTCTCAAAAGAAGATATGAATATGGCCAATAGACACATGAAAAGATGTTCATCATCGCTAATCATCAGGGAAATGCAAATCAAAACTACACTAAGATATCACCTTACCCCCGTTAGATTGGCAAAAACAGCCAAAACCAAGAACGACAAATGTTGGAGAGGTTGTGGAGAAAGAGGAACCCTCATACACTGTTGGTGGGAATGCAAACTGGTACAGCCACTATGGAAAACAGTATGGAGATTTCTCAAAAAGTTAAAAATAGAAATACCCTATGACCCAGCCATCCCATTACTGGGTATCTATCCTAAGAACCTGATATCAGATATCTCAAGAGTCCGTTGCACCCCTATGTTCATCGCAGCATTATTTACAATAGCCAAGACGTGGAACCAGCCTACATGCCCAGAAACTGATGATTGGATAAAGAAGATGTGGTATATATACACAATGGAATACTACTCAGCCATAAAAAAAGACGAAATTGGCCCATTCACAACAATGTGGATGGACCTCGAGGGCATTATGTTAAGCGAAATAAGTCAGTCAGAGAAAGACGAACTCTATATGACTCCACTCATAGGTGGAAATTAGTATATTGAGAAGGAGATCCGATCGGGGGTTACCAGGGAAAAGGGGGGGTGGGGGGAGGGTACGGAGGGGGAAGAGGTGTACCCACAACATGACTAACAAAAATGTACAACTGAAATTTCACAAGCTTGTAATCCATCATAACATTAATAAAAAAAAAAAAAAAAAAAGAGACCTTTTTTCTCAGTTACAGTTGAAATAAAACATTTGAAGATCCAAAGCCACATTAATGCAAATATCTGTCTGTTGCAAGTATACTTTTTGATTAAATTGGCATACATCAAGTACAATTAGAAAGGTTATTTATAACGAAGAAATACATAATTCTGCATCTTAATGGAGATGACAATTACAGCTGATGGTTGCTAATTAACATTACTTTTGCTCTGAGTCTCATATATTTCCTGTATTGCCATTGCTGGCAATGGGCACACCTAATTCTGGAAGGCACAAAAGAGTTAATTATCAGTAACATTTGTGCTCATAACAAATTCACTGGTAATCCGCTCAGCTCTGGTTTCATATTGGAGACTAGAGGATCAAGTCCAATCGGTAAAGCCTGACTCAGTGGCATGGCAGGAAAAATGTCTGTTCAACTTTCTTTTTGAGCAAAGGCATGCCTCCCCACCAGGTACTCAGAATGACAGGGAGAAAGGCCCCTCTAGTCTTCTCTCTAGGTGGAGCAGTCTGTGGGGAGTTGCCTGTTCCAGCCAAGCAGAAATGCATGGCACCGTTTAGTTCAGTGGTGCCACCCGCCAGTGCCAAGATGACCACTGTGCTTCGTCTCTTGGATAGCTCATGGGTGTGTGACCAGTGCTGGAGGCCAGAAGTGAAATGGACAGAAAGGAGCGCTGCAGCTGTCAGCACAGAACACTATTGAGCCCTCTTTGCTTGTGCTGTAAGTCACATATTTATTTTGCGAGCATGAGAGAGATGAATATTTCTACGTACAAAGGTGCCCAGCTAAAATCAGGATAAGTGATATTAACGTCCTATGGTCAGTATTATTGAACCTCAAAAGCAATAAACTTTATGAGTCAATAAATATTACATTTACAACATAGTTAACATTCCTTTACTGTCTCTAGCACTTATTACACACGGTAACTGCAAGTCTACAATACATTATTCATATTTGGGTGTCACTCAGTGATGGATTGCTGTAGGAGAGGCTGTCCTTTAAATAAATCAACAAATAAAAATGCAAATATTAACATTTTCAGCCACAACTTTTTCTATCTTGAATGGGGAATGAAAATTTCACATTATATTGACAGGCAGCAGAGAGTATAATTAACAACCTACATTGTGAATGAGAAAGATGACTGCCACGCCTGGTTTTCTCACTTGCATATGGGCCCATATGGGATCCTTCTAGGTGTTAGCTCTTTGCAACGAACAAAGGAAAACCTGTCTCCCACGGGCATCTGTCCCACCCCCATCCTCTTTTGTAACTCTTGAAATTCTTGGCATTTAGGGTGGACAAAGGAAGGGCGTTTACTCTTATTCTCCTCAGTACCTTTAAAGGTCTGTTGGGATGAAGAAGAATAGGCCTGTCTCTTGCATTAAGAGTTTGCGTGTAACTGTAAAGTTGTCCATAAAAACTCCTTTTTTACACTTTGAAGTAAAAATAATTCAAACAATCCTGATTCTGAAATCTGGAAAGCAACCACTGTGCCTTCCTCGTAACTGATTTTCATAGTACTGATTCTTTTTTTTCCGATTCTGCATTTTGTATAATAGACCTATAATATGCCAACGTGCACTTTTAAGGATAAAATCTGGTGTGCTACACATTATTTTATTTAGCCAAATGCTCATTATTTAAGAAGATTCTGAGAATCTATATTTAGCTGATCTGCAGTATTAAGAACTAACAGATAAAGAATCCTTTTTTAAGGTCCGTAAACAGGAGTCCTCACAGCAATTTTCACCTGGGCTTGTAAAAGTCTAAAGTTGCTACGGTCCATTCAGAAAACGTGCACTGAGGACGTTCTACAAAACCCTTACTGGGGAAACATTTTATTCTTCTTTTTCATGCTTTTTCCTAAACTGAAATGCAATCATCAAAAACATATTAAAGTAGCATTAAAGATCTCATTTTAATCTACAGTAATAGAAAAATTCACCAAGATTGAAAATCCAGATTGTTTCTCCTCTTTACCTGTAACTCTTCCAAAGGAATCCCTCAAGGTGAGCTAGGATGGATCATCTTCAAGTGCAAGCATTCAGCCAAATGTCAAGTGGTCCAAGAAGGGAGCCCTGACATTTCAGAACCACAACTTACCGCGCATGTTTGGCAAAATGCTAACAATGACAGTATTAAAAATAAAAGAAAGGAGTAATGGAAAAAGAATGTGGTAAACTAGTTAAATTTTCTTTTGATTGTGGGTGGCCTCCAAAATAGGGAGGTTGTTGTTGTCAACTATTATAATATTTAAGATTATGGGCTTTGAAGTCTGAAATGCTGGCTCTATCTCTTATTAGCTGTGTGACATCAGGCAAGTTGCTCAATCTCTCTGAGCCTTAGTTTCCTAATTTTTAAAATGAGGATGATAGTATTACCACCTCATAAGGCTGTGATGAAGACTGATTCAGATGATCTTGCATTAAATCAGATAAGCCTTTGATACCAAGGGCCTGGCACAGTGCTGGCCACATAGTAGATGCTTCATAGATGACAGCCATTATTATTATTATCCTCTGTGTTAGAGTCATTTCCCAAAAGTTCTTTAAAATTAAGTCTTAAAACCTGTATTCATCTGATAAGATGCTAGGAATTTAAGTGTTCAATCAATCATATCCCCAAGGAAACATGAACCAAGCCCTTTTGGTGTTGATGTTTATATATTCAGCCTTCAATGCATAATATGGGAGTTGGTTTTATTAGATATGAGAAATTTTAATAACATGTTTCTTTTCTTGACTCTTGAAAATGCTGATCAAAGTATTAACTCCTCAAATATCTCTGGCATAAGTAAATGTTGACAGTCCTTTAACTATAGGACAAAATCCACTACAATTTTCAATATCAATTAATTCAGTTAGTCAAACTTATAGTGCAAGTGTACAACCATTCTGTAATAAATTGGGAAGGACCTGCTGCTAAGCAGATTTTCTGATGAAAGATAGGATTAGTTTTGCGTTTCCTTGGAAATCCTTGCCAATTACCATTATCAGTTAAAAAAGGGCAGGTGTAAAGGAAAGGGTTCCATGAGTTCCACCTGGCCAAATCTAGACACTTCCAAATAAGGGCCTCTCTCCCAAGTAACAGCCATTAAGATTTTCCCACTCCTTATTAAATAAACCTCAAAAACTGCTCTTATCCAGAAAATGTTAAAGCAAAGGATCCCTGAGGCTTACCGGGAGGAGTTGTGTTGGAATGGTGATGTGGTTGTGGTTACAAGTTCCTTTTGGTTTCCTGTTGCCATAGGAGATGTGGATGCATCTTTTCTAACTCCTGTTGTTGTCCCTGTGTGAACAATAAGGGAAATGATTTGGGCATTCAATAAAAGGAACTGGAAAAGTCCAATCTGAGTAATATATTAGAGATGATAGAATCCCCAAGCTTTCAAAGTAAGCCATTATATCCCCCTAAAATGAAACAATAGCAGATGGAAAACTCAGTGGGTTGTTTTGGTTGTGTAAACATCAGAAATCCACATTATCTTGTTTTAAAAAAGTACATTTGTGCAATAACGGACTAACTAGAGATTTTGTCTTTAAACTGGATGGGCTATCATATTCCTGCTGATTTGGGTTTACTGTGAAAATGCCCAAGAAGGTAGATTGCTTTATTTTGTTCCCTTTAACTACCATAAGAAAAGACTTTTCTTCTCTTTGACAAAACATAAAATTCCAGCAGTTTGTATCTCCACACACCCCAAATTAAATTGATCCTCCCCCCAAAACTTTCAAGGTAGACATAAATCTAGAAGGTTTCTTTTAAAGAACTATGCGTTGGGTTAAAACCAGTGTCCTACTGGAAGAGATGCTCAGCTAACCATTCATTCCAGGGCTGCTGTGGCCTCTGTTCCTTTCTAACAGGCAATGTTTAGTTGATAATTCCTTTTCTGTTCTGGGGTGCTAAATAAGATGGGATAGAGAAAAAACGATTTTTTGTTTGTTTTCTAATTATTATTATTTTTAATAATAATAATAAGTTTCTCCTTCTCTTTCTCCCTTTTTTTAATATTATTTTCCAAACAACACAAAATATTACAGTTTTTTTCTTGGAAAACTATAAGAATCTCATTCACAATTTTCTTGTGGTTCCTGGGAAACTATTGCCCAGGCTGCTTAAAGTTATTTGGGAAGAGTCACTATTTCTTTGAGGAAAGGACGAATATTCAAATAACACAAAGACAGCTTTGGTGTGTTGGGAATACCAGACCTTAAAATGCCAAGAATACCGTATGCTATCTCTGGGAATGGCACAGTTTAGGTGTGACTAGAGAAAATCAGGCCTAGAGAAAGCAAGAGTCTTACATCTACAGAGAATAGCATCAGAACAATTACCACGATCCTTGGTATTCAAAAGCTGTACTCAATATTGACTCTTCTCTATTATGTACAGATGTAAAAGACCAGCCATCTAAATGCACAATTCGGTCCTCTTTGTATACCCAAACCTGTGGGACCCTCAACCCAAACCTGTAGATTCTCATACTAGACTCAGACTCCACACAGTGCACTCAGTCAGTGAATATTTCCTGAGGGCCTAATGATGGGCAATCCTGATGCCAGGAATGAGCTCAGGCTTAGTCTAGGGGGAGGGGAAGGACGGTGTGAGAGTAAGAAACTGAGATACTCTGGAAAATCTGGTAAAGAATCACAAATAACCCAAGGCAGTATCAGATAATAATAACAGCCAACAGACAGGACCCTCACTATGTGCCTGGTACTGTTCCAAGCCTTTTCCCTATACTATATATACTCTTTTTTTAAAAACAGCTTCATTAAGGTATAATTTGAATACCATAAAATTTAATCATCTTAAGTGTACAGTTTGACAAATAGTAGTACATTTATACAGCTATGAAATTATGGCCACAACCCAGTTTTAAAAATTTTTGTCATGGTATTTACTTACTTTTACAATCCAGTTTTAGAATATTTCCTCACTCCCAAAAGTTCCCTCATGCCCATTTGTAGTCAGTCCCTTCTCCCTGTGTGGTCTGTTTCTATCCCCTTCTAGCTCTATCTCTATAGTTTTGCCATTTCTAGAAATTAGTTATATTTATCCTCATAAAAACCCTTTGTGATAGATACTATTTTTTATATCTAATTTACAGATAAGAAAAATAAGGCATAGGGAACTTACATGATCTGCCCAAGGTCACAAAGCTAGTAAGTGACGGAGGCAGCATCCATGTCCAGACAATCTGATCCCAGAGTTTTCACCATTATGTTATACTGCCATAATAAATAGTATAAAAAGTTTAAGGAATTAAGAAGTGGGAGAGGGCCAGCCCCAGTGGCCTAGTGATTAAGTATGGCGTGCTCTGCTTCAGTGGCCTGGGTTTGGTTCCTGGGCATGGACCTACACTACTCATCTGTCAGTGGCCATGCTGTGGTGGCAGCTCACATACAAAAAGAGGAAGATTGATAACAGATGTTAGCTCAGGGTGAATCTTCTTCAGCAAAAAGAAAAAAAAGGAAGAAAAAAGATACTGGTATTTAAAAAAAAAGAAGTGGGAGAGATTATATCTGGCTATAGGATTAGGGAAGATTTGATGCAGGAGGTACAGTTTTGATAAGAAGGAATAAGGGGCATGGAATTAGCAAAAGCATTAAATTAAAAGTCTCAAGGCTAAATATTTAATGTATTCAGGAAATATTTATTGAGCATCACTACGTCCTTGTACCTTGCTAATCACTTTAAATCACTTTACATGCATTATCTCATTAATCCTTACATCAGTCCTTAAATTACTGTCCTCATTTAATAGATAAGGAAGTGGAAACTGTGAAAGGGCAAGCAGCACGTCCCATATCACATGGCTAGTAAGAACAAGGCTAGGGTTTTTTTTCTTTCTTTTTTTAAACATTGGCACCTGAGCTGACATCTGTTGCCAATCTTCGTTTTTTTTTCCTTCTTCTCCCCAAAGCTCCCGTGGCATACAGTTGTAGATTCTAGTTGTGAACGCCTCTGGTTGTGCTATGCATGATGCTGCCTCAGCGTGGCCTGATGAGTGGTGCCACATCTGAGCCCAGAGTCTGAACCGGCAAAACCCTGGGCCACCGAGGCGGAGTGCTGGAACTTAACCACTCGGCCATGGGGCCGGCCCCTGAGGCTGGGTTTTGAATTCAATCAAGGTCCATGACTCTGTACTGTAAACTCTCAAACACTGTGCTAGTTGGCCTCAAAACTAAAACAAAACAGTAACAACAATTAAAAAAAGCAAACTGGTCTCAGGAGAGATTACTCTTGTGGCAGAATTTAGAACAGAGTCGAACAGAAACAAGAGAC
Source organism: Equus quagga (assembly GCF_021613505.1). Taxonomy (NCBI): domain Eukaryota; kingdom Metazoa; phylum Chordata; class Mammalia; order Perissodactyla; family Equidae; genus Equus; species Equus quagga. Next base: position 36,798,510 of record NC_060275.1, read on the forward strand.
GCAGGTAAAGCAGTTCACTGCTACATCAATTATCTGCGTAGAATCCTGGGTGATGCAAGGGGAAATAAAAATGGGCAAACAGGAGTAGAAACAACTGAGAGGGATTTGCAGGTGAGCTCTCGAGAGGGGAGAAGAAATGCCTGGTAGTGATAGAATAGAAATATCTTCTTAGTCACTATTCTGGAAGAACTGAACATTAGTCTTATTTATTCTGTTTTGACCTCTCTGTCAAAAGTTTGGTTGAGACAGTTGACATTTGACGGGGACAATGTAAAGAAGGACTTTCAGCAGAGAATCCAGGGACTTCTATGGAATCCACAGATGGACTTCATGTGTGCAAATCCCTCACAATTGCAGGCACAATAACATGTGTAGATGTGCTCGTTCATTTTTCTGGGGAAAGGGACCACAGATTTCATCAAATTCTGAAAGGGTATGGGCCCCCCTCAAAATTAAGAATGATTGCTCTAAGGCATAGGGCAAGTTGATTCTTTTTCTTAATTCTGTAAACTCTATTCCTTATTAAGTTTCCAGGAAGCTATATATCAATTTTTAATTATACTCGTTCCTTCTATGAAATTTGATTTAATGTTAAGTATACCAACAATTACATACAGTTATGCATATTCATAGAATGACATATCCCTCTTATTTATACACATACACACAGACAACACACATTTTAAAATAAAAGTCTTGGTAAAAATATCATCCATTAGGCTGATAAATTTCATATATAAATGTATATGTTTATATATGTAAATATATGTGAATACATGTAAATATATGTGAATATATGTAAATACACATACATATATATTTTTGCACACACAGGTGGAATAGAACATAATGGGTCATGTCCTAATTACATATAGCTGGGGTCTACGCCTGCTTGTCAATCAATATCTCATGATAAGACAACTTCTTAGAGTTTAATGTTTAGGAAAACTCTGTTTCTGGGCCCCTTGTTTTATTTTGCATTTTAAAAATAGCTAAGCCATATTATACATTCAATTTAGTTTAAAGAAGAAATGATAGGGGCCAGCCCAGTGGCATAGTTAAGTTCATGTGCTCCACTTCAGCAGCCCAGGGTTTGCGGGTTTGGATCCTGGGTGTGGACCTACACACTACTCATCAAGCCTAGCTGTGGCGGTGTCCCACACATGAAACAGAGGAAGACTGGCATGGATGTTAGCTCAGGAACAGTAAGCAAAAAAAAAAGAGGAAGACTGGCAACAGATGTTAGCTCAGGGCCAATCTTCCTCACCAAAAAAAGAAGGAGAAGAAAGAAGGAGGAGGAGAAGAAAGGAGGAGGAGAAGAAGAATAAGAAGAAGAAGAAGAAGAAATGATAAAGAAAATACCAGCATAACCCATCTTCAGATCAAGAAATAAAGTAGTGGCAGCATTGCTAGCTGGAAGCATCATCAATATCCATCCCCAAGTACAACCTCTTCTTGCCTCCAGGAGCCAGCCACTATTCTCATAATTATTTCTTTCCTATTCTCTATAGTTTCATAATTTACATATGCATCCCAAAAATGTGATTTAGTTTTGCTGCTTTTGAACTTTATAAAAATAGAAGTCTTTTTAAGACTTCTTTTGCTCAATATTATGTCTGTGAGATTTATCTATGTTGATGATTTACGTGGCTGCAGTTTGTTTTCTTTGCCATATAATATTCCATTGCATGCATTTATGACTTTTTATCCATTCTGTTGTTGATGGACGTCTGGAGTGTTTCCGGTTTGGGGCTATTATGAAGAATGCTCCTGTCACAGAGGCTGCCAATTATCCACTAGAATGCACGCTTCCCTTCTTTCTGGGCACACAGCTAGACTATATCTCCCAATCCTCCTTGCAATTATGTGTGGTCAGGTGGAAAATTAGTGGATGTTATATGTCCACTTCAGGCCTGTCCTATAAAAACCTTCCACGTGTACTCTTCCATACCCTTCCTCCTCCTTCCTGGCCTGCTATGGAAGGGTCAACAAACAGTTTTCTGTAAAGGGTCAGACAGTAAATACACTAGGCTTTTGTGGGCCATCCTGCTCCTGTTGTAACTATTCAACTCTGCTATTATAGCATGAAAGCAGCCACAGACAATATATAAAAATGGAAATAGATGTGCAATAAAACTTTATTTACAAAAACAAGCAGTGGGCCAGATTCGGACGTGGACCAAGTTTGTCAACCCCTGTGTTGTTGTAATGCTCAAGGTGATCTTGGAAGGCAAACAAAGATGGCAGAGCCATCATTCCTTGAATCAGAGCTGCTGTCAACTTGAACTCCTACCCTGGACTGTTACAGAGGAAAGAAAGAAATTTCTTATTCTTTAAGCCATTGATTTTTTCTGCCCACTTGTTACCATAGTTTAGCGTATCCTAACTGAATATAGCTGTTATGAACCTATCTGTAAGTTAATCACTGTGTGTATGAGATTCTCTCTAGTATATATACCTAGAGACAGAATCACTAGGATGTAGAGTATTTGTTGTTTATCTTTAATAAGTAATGTCAACCTGTTTTCCAAAGTGGTTGTACGAATTTCCACTCTGACCAGCAGACAGGCATTCCTGGTGCTTTCATCTTGCTAACACAAGAATGATAATGAAAACACAACCTATCATAATTTGTGGGATGCAGCTGAAGCAATGGTTAGAGAGAAAGTTATAGTTTTACATACGTATATTAGAACAGATGATTTAAAATCAATGATTTAAGCTTCCAACTTAAGAAGCTAGAAAAAAAGAGCAAATTAAACCCAAATTAGTACAAAGTAAATAATAAAAATAAGAATAAGAATCAATGGAATAGAAAACAAACACAATAGAGAAAAATCAAGAAAAAGCAAAAGCTGGGTTTTTTTCCAAAAATTCAGTAAAATCAATAATTCCCTACTGAAACTGATCAAGAGAGAAAACCACAAATTACGACTATCAGATGAAAGAAGGATATCAATACAGATGCTAAGGTCATTAAAGAAAAAGCATGTTATAAACAATTTTATGCCAATAAATTCAACTTAGATGAAATGAGCAAATTCCATGGAAAACAAAACTTATCGCAATTGAACACAAAAAGAAATAAATCTGAATAGTCCAGCCTCTATTACAGAAAATGAATCTGTATTTAAAATCTTTTGCACACAAAATAAAATCCAAAATAAGAAAATTCATACATACACAACATCACCATCAACACTAACAACAAGAAAAGCAACAGCTCCAGGCCAGACGTTTCAATGGTGAATTCTATCAGACAGTTAAGGAAGAAGTAACACCAATCTTGCACAAACTATTTCAGAAAACAGAGAAGGAAAAAATACTTCCTGACTCATTTTTTAAAAATTGTGGTAAAATATACATTTACCATTTTAACCATTTTAATGTGTACAATTCAGTGACAATAGGTATATTCATAATGTTGTACAACCATCACCACTATCTAGTTCCAGAACTTTTTCATCACTCCAAACAGAAACCCTGTACTAATAAAGCAGTCATTCTCCATTTTCCCCTTCCCCTGAGCCCCTGGTAACCACTACTCTGCTCTGTCTGTTCTGGATATTTCATATAAATGGAATCAAAAAACATGCGGCCTTTTGTGTCTGGCTTCCTTTACTTAGTATAATGTTTTCAAGGTTCATCCATATTGTAGCATGTATCAAAACTTCATTCCTTCAGGCCACTCTGGTGGCCTGGTTGTTAAGTTCAGTGCACTCTGCTTCAGTGGCCCGGGTTCTGTTCCCAGGCGCAGGCCTACACCACTTGTCTGTTAGTGGCCATGCTGTGGTGGCGGCTCACATACAAAAAGAGAAAGATTGGCAACAGATGTTAGCTCAGGCCAAATCTTCCTGAGCAAGAAAAAAAAAAACGCTTCATTCCTTCTTATGGTTTAATAATATTCCATTGTATGGATACATTACATTTTGTTTATCCATTCATCTGTTGATGGACATTTGGGCTGTTCCTACGTTTTGGATATTTAAATGGGGCCGCTATGAACATTTGTGTACAAGATTTTGTTTGAACATCTGGTGTCAATTATTTTGGGTACACACCTCTGAGAGGAATTGATGGGTCACATGGTAATTCTATGTTTAACTTATTGAGGAACTGCCAAATTGTTCTCCACAATGGCTCCATTATTTTGGTCCCACGAGAAACTTATGAGGGTTATGATTGTTCCACATCCTCTCTACCTTGTTATTTTCCATTTTAAAAATCATAACAATCCTAGTGGGTGTGAAGTGGTGTCTCATTGTGGTTTTAATCTGGATTTCTGTAATGATTAGTGACGTTGCACATCTTTTCATGTGCTTATTTGCCACTTGCATGTTTTTTTAGGAGAAATGTCTACTCAAGTTCTCTGCTCAGTTTTTAATTGGGTTATTTGACTTTTTGTTGTTGAGCTGTAAAAGTTCTTTATATATTCTGGATACTAGACCCATATAAGATAAATGATTTGCAAGTTTTCACCCCATTTTATAGTTTGTCTTTTCATTCCACCATTAGTGTTCTTTGATGCCAAAAATTTTTAATTTTCACTAAGTTCTATTTTTTTCCCTTTGTTTGCTCCTGTTTTTGGTGCCATATCTGAAAAACCATAGCCTTATCCAAGGTCACAGAGATCTACAGAGCTATACCTATGTTTTCTCCAATGAGTTTTATAGTTTTAACTCTTATTTTTAGGTCTTTGATTAATTTTGAGTTAATTTTTCTATATGGTGTGAGATACATAAATGATGGATCAACTTCGTTTTTCTTTTGCATGTGGATATCTAGTTGTCTCTGCACCATTTGCTGAAAAGATTATTATTTCCCTATTGAATTGTCTTGGTGCTCCCGTCAAACATTAATTGGCCAGAGATGTATGGGTTTATTTCTGGATGCTCAATTCTATTCCACTGATCTCTCTAAATAACCTATGCCAGTACCACATAGTTTTGATTACTACAGCTTTGTAGTAAGTTTTAAAGTCAGAAAGTGTCAGCCTTCTAACTTTCTTCCTCTTTTTCAAGATTATATTGGCCATTTGGAGACCCTTGCAATTTTATATGAATTTAAGGATTGGTCTTTCCATTTCTGCAAAAAATGTTTTTGGGATTTGAGTAGGGATTGCATTGCATCTGTAGGTTGCTTTGGGGAGTTTTGCCATCTTAACAATATTAAGTCCTCAAATCCATGTCTTTCCATTTACTTAGGTCCTCTGTAAGCTGTTTCAGCAACGTTTTGTACTGTTTGGCATACCAGTCTTGCACTCTTGGTTAAATTTATTGCTAGTGTATTTTATTGTTTTGATGCCATTATAAACGGAATGGTTTTCTTAATTTCTTTTCCAGTAGTTCATTACTAATGTATAGAAACACAACTGACTTTTGTGTGTTGAATTCTATCCTGCAACTTTGCTGAATTCATTAGCTCTAAGAGTTTTTTGTGCAATTAGCTCTAATAGTTTGTTGTGCATTTTCTAGGACTTTCTATACATAAAAGAATGTCATCTGCTAATACAGCTACTTTAACTTCTTCCTTTCCAGTTGGGATGCACTTTATTTCTTTTTCTTGCCATTTTGCTCTGGCTAGCACTTCCAGTACAATGTTGACTAGAACAAGCATAATTCCTTGAGAACAAGGTCTGCTCTGCTTCCTCTGGGTCCAAGTCCTCACACCTGGAACTTGGGCTGCCAGCTTACATTCTGCTGCTCTGCTGGGGAAGAGAGAAGAGCAAGGCTAAATTAAAACTCCACAAGTTCTCCTACTATGTTTCAGTGGCCTTTTTCCTGGTCAAGCATTTGCTTGGTTTCTGTAAATCTTTCACTGTCTTCTGGAGTTCTGATAAGGTTGACTGACAGTTTTCGCCAGGTTTTTCAGTGTTTCTGGGGAGGAACAAGCTCCTGGAAGTCCCTACTCTGCCATTTTTGCTGACATTCTCCTCACTCATTTATGACACTAGCATAACTCTGATACCAAAACCTGACAAGGTCATTACGAAAAAAGGATGTTACACACCAATATTTCCCAGGCAGCGTAACTCATCAAATTAACAGAATATAGAAGAAAACACATGATTATCCCAATAGGTACAGAAAAAAGATTTGATGCAATTCAACATTCATTATGATAAGGATTCTCAGCCGACGAGGTGGGAACTTTCATAACTTGACAAAAAGCATTTACCAAAAACCTACAGCTAAAATCATACTTGATGAAAGACTGTACACTTTCTCTATGAGATCAGGAACAAAGCAAGGAAGTCCACTTTTACCATTTTATTCTACATTGTAATGGAAGTCTTAGCGAGTATAATGAGATAAGAAAGAGAATAAAAGGCATAAAGATTAGAAAGAAAGTAGTTGTTATGAACTGAATTGTGCTCCCTCCCAGATTTATATGTTGAAGTCCTAACTTCTAGTATACTTCAGAATGCGACTATATTTGGAGAGAGGGCCCTTAAGGAGGTAATCAAGACTAAACAAGGTCATACGGGTGGGCCCTAATCCAATATGACTGGTGTCCCTTTAAGAAGCGGAAGACAGGCCAGGGATGCACGCTCACAGCAAAAAAGCCTTGTGAGGACACAATAAGACAGTCGTCTGCAAGCCAAGGAGAGAGGCCTCAGCAGGGAACAACAGGAAAGGAACCAGAGGAAACCCTGGTGAATAACAGAAGTATACTATATCTTAATTGGGTGGTGCTTCCCTGGGTATATACAACTGTCAAAGTTTATCAAACTGTACACTTAAGATATATGCAATTTTATTGTATATAAATTAAATTTCAACTAGAATAAAAGGAAATGAAAAAAACCCTCCAGTTTTCTTGACTCTCAAGGTGTTGCTGTTTTTAAGACCCCACTCTATTGCTATCTCTTTGATATTACAAATCAGTCACCGTAAGGACTTTGAAGGGACAAGTATATACATTTCTTAAATCACTAAATTATTGCAGGCAATGAGGTCAAAAGGTTTAACTGATTAGATCCTTTTTGTGGGAAAACAGGGCAATAACATATAAAGAAAAATCAATACATATGTTATATTAATTCATTTAACAAATATATAATGAACACCTATCAGATATTAAAGAACATTCTAGGAGATGGGGATACAACAACGAACACAGGGGATGCTTATATTCTAGTGGGAGAAGACACAAGATATAAAAAACAAGTAAATTATATAGTATTTTGAGATACTTCTTATGTTAAGTGAAATAAGCCAGTTAGAGAAGGACAATCTTTGTATGACTCCACTCATATGAGGAATTTAAAAATGTAGACAAAGAGAGGCTGGCCCCGTGGCCGAGTGGTTAAGTTCGCACGCTCCGCTGCAGGCGGCCCAGTGTTTCGTTGGTTTGAATCCTGGGCACGGACATGGCACTGCTCATCAGACCACGCTAAGGCAGCGTCCCACATGCCACAACTAGAAGGACCCACAATGAAGAATATACAACTATGTACTGGGGGGCTTTGGGGAGAAAAAGGAAAAAAATAAAGACTTTAAAAAAAAAATGTAGACAAAGAGAACAGTTTAGTGGCTACGAGGGGATAGATGGGGTTGGGGGTGGGCACAAAGGGTGAAAGGGTGCACCTACAACACGACTGACAAACAATAATGTACAACTGAAATTTCACAAGATTGTAACCTATCATTAACTCAATAAAAATTAAAAAAAATAAGTAAATTATATAGTATTTTGAGATACTTCTTTCTATTGTAGAGGATGGAAAATGTAGAACCTCTGGTTTAAAGGACAATATATATTCCATATATAGCAACTTCAACTCTTTTTTTTTTTTGGTGAGGAAGATTGGCACTGAGATAACATCTGCTGCCAATCTTCCTCTTTTTGCTTGAGGAAGACTGTCCCTGAGCTGACATCTGTGCCAATCGTCCTTCATTTTTTGTATGTGGAATGCCACCACAGCATAGCTTGATGAGTGGTGTGTAGGTCTGTGTCCAGGAACCAAACCCATGAACCCTGGGCCACCAAAGTGGAGCATGCGAACTTAACCACTATACCACCAGGCTGGTCCCAGCCACTTCAACTCTTAATGCTAGTCTCTTGCATTTGAATTCCTTTTTTGAGTGAATTGGGCAGAACAATTTAATCTACATGTCTGGGTTTATTCATAGTCCTGTACTATGCTTGTCTTCTGTGTTCTGTTGATAAAGGCATCAACTTAACGAACCTTTTACCTGAGACTTCTGGAAATCAGTAGTAACATATTGTGGTACCTTTTCCAGTGATTGAACATATAATAATAACAATGATGCTAATAATAAAAGGCACATAAGTAAATGTTCCTTAGAGGCAAGGTGGAAATAGTTTCTGTACTTTGGATACTCCAACTTGTTTACTTTTTAATTTTTTGCTGAGGAAGATTCATTCTGAGGTACCATCTGTTGCCAATCGTCCTCTTTTTCACTTGAGGAAGATCCACCCTAAGCTAAGATCTGTGGCAATCTTCTTCTATTTTGTATGTGGGTCACCACAACAGCATGGCCGCTGACAAGTGTTGTAAGTCCACGCCCAGGAACCGAACCCAAGCTGCTGAAGTGGAGCGTGCCAAACTTAACCACTAGGGAATGGAGCTGGCCCTGTTGTTTATTTCTTTAATCATGTCACCTATGTCAATCCATTATGGGTTACAAAGAACACTCACATCATTGCAAGCACAGGCTCATTTAGAGGAACAACTAGGAGCTTCAGAGATTATTCCTCACTTCAGATGAGTCTACAAGAATCCTCTTCCAGTGAAAGAAAAATGTGTTTGGGAGCTCCTCAGGGAGCCTCAACAAATGACAGCTGCTGTATATTATATTACCTAAAAAACCCGAAGACAAAATGAAGGGCAAGGTCAATACTATCAGGTAGAGCCAAATTACTCTAGGTTCAGCCTCTCTCAAACTCTCGCAAAGATTTAAGGTGATTCAGAGATCAATGAAAGAGGAACAGACAGGAGGTAGCTTCAAATGTAGTTGGGCTTCGGAATGGCTTTAGCCTGACTTAGGAACAGGTAGTGCCAAGCCCCGAGGTCTAAGCTTTTGATTCCTGAATGTGTGTGCTCAGTGGCCTCAGAGCCTCTGCTAGCCCATCAGCATAAGGGGAAAAAAATGCTCCCAGATTCTAAGGTTCTTATAGAAGAGAATCAGTGATGGTTCTGGAAGAGGAGGTTCTAGGCAAGCTAGGAGAGAACAGAAACACTGCTGCACAGGGAGGAAAAAAGACAAATGAAGACTGGGTATTTCCAGATTTATGCCTTTGGCTTAAAAGTTCTTGACTCAAGTTTAGATTTTCCTAAGCAATGTCTCCTTGATCCACATAGCTCAACAAAAGCAACTAAAATAGAACTTTCCAAGCATTGATGACTGAAAAACAATTTACATTTTAAGCATAATTCTGACAATACTGTGCACATTTTTGCAATCATGACACTGTTTCCTGAGACAAGAATCGTGTCTTTTTTACATGTTTAGTATTAATAAAGGTGACAGAATAGTGAGGAGCAGACAAGAGGTAAAGGAGTAGGAGACTGATAATAAAGATTAATGGTCCTGCAGTAAAGGTCCTATGTAGGACTTTATGATTAAAGGACAACAAAAGATATAAAACATAAGAAAAGAATTTAAAAAAATTCAGACACACTAAAGAGGGGAAAGCAATTAAGGAGATACTAAACCGAGCAGTGTAACTCAGGCAATTAGTGCTAGGTCATCGGCCTCATGATAAACAGGTGTCCACACCCTTGCAGCACACCTTGGAAAGTCCGTCTCCCATTCGGTGGGTGCCACAGCAAATGCCAATGCAGCAACTTTGCCCTGTACTGTAATCTGTGTAAACCTCTGCAATGGGCAGAATGGCTCCAGGGGGCAGCTTCAGCTACCTCAATGATCAGGTATACCACTGCCAAGGGCTCCAAATTAGAATGAGAGAAAAATACAAGACAGCCTTTCTAATGACTAGGAAAAAAAGTTAATAATTCCTGTGAATATTTTAAAACAAAACTCTTTTAAAAAGATGAAAAAGTTTCTATTTTCTTCACTGCAACACTACAACCCCTCCCCCCAAAAACGGAAGAGGAAAAAAAAAAAGCTAATGAAAAAAATAAAACCATGAGTGAAAACTGTTCCTGAAAACTTCGCCAGAATTGTAACAGCTTTCTCTTGGTTAAATTGATTGGTGGAGCAACATTATAAAATGACTAGTAGGATTCACTGTGCACAACGGAAAGTGCTGAAATGTCAGCATTTCTGAACCCCTGTTAGTCAAAAATGATTTTGTTTCAAATTAGAAATTGATTTTTTTGGACACAAGCCCTTTCCAGGCTTCTGGCTTCTGTAACTGGGCCCGGGAGAGATTAAACCTCTACCGCGGCAAGGACTGGCCTGATGATGCTTTTATCAAAGTGCCTTTTCACTGGATGCTTTCTAATGTTGCTGTGCTCTTAACCAATACCAGAAGTTATTCGTCCCTTTGCTATTACACTACATTTTTCTCATTTTGCTGTTTTATTTTAGTGCTGACATACAACACAAATTTGTTGACAAGTTAACAGAAGCCTACGCTAAGTCTTGCAGCAGAACCACCACACCCATTGTGACTGCTTCTCCACTCTCCAAAGTACAAAGTAAGAGTTTCCCATCTCTGAAGGACTACTAACCGAGAAAGTAAAGAAGATTCTATCTCGGATACTGAAGCTCCTCAATTTCATTTTTGTTTCTGGTAGCAAAGCCTGAAAAGACAAAAGTTGTTCTAAGTTGTCCTAAAGCAGTGGCGGTCTGCAGAACTTCTGCCACGTGTCAAACAAAATGTACTTTTGCTTTTGTTTCAAATTGTGGATAGCCTCCCTTCTGAAGTTTGGACTAATTATCATCTCTCAATTGTCTGGGAGAGGATTAAACAATTTCTAGATTAATCATAGTTAAAACCAAAAGACATGACAAAGCTGGCAGCTGATAAGGAAAGACAGGGCATAGCACACCTGCAAGATCTTCTCAGAAAGCAATGCCCGTTGCTCAGATAAATAAATGTGAGAGTGGCTAGAGAGATTATGAAAAGTTGGTTTCTTAAGATCAGAGGTGGGCAGGTGCCAGCCCAGTGAAAAAAGAGGTAAATAAGAAGGGAATCAGGGGCCGGCCCCGTGGCCGAGTGGTTAAGTTTGCATGCTCCGCTTCAGCGGCCCAGGGTTTCGCTGGTTCGGATCCTGGGTGCAGACATGGCACCATTCGTCAGGCCACGCTGAGGCAGCATCCCACATGACACAACTAGAAAGACCCAGAACTAAAACATACAACTATGTACTGGGGGGATTTGGGGAGAAAAAGCAAAAAAAAAAAAAAGAAGGGAATCAGGGTTAATGACTGTGAGTAAGATGACTGGGAAAGAGGCATGAGCAGCAGAGGGCTCCAAGACCTTCTTTGGCCCTTTGTCTTCTGCGTATCTCTTCTGTACAATGAACCTCAGACTTGTTCCACTCTGCTCCAAAGTCCTCCCCTCAATAATTCCAGAAGAGAATGAGCCAAAAGCCACTCCAGAAGCAACTGGGAAACAATTAAATTTGACTGCTTCACTCAATATTTCACACAGTTATTTATAATTGATTTCTTTAAAAATATCTATGACATATAACATAGGAAGAATTATTGGCACTTAAAAGACTGCTAGGCAATATATGCTTAGGACTTATGAGGTTTTGTTTTAGCCGCAATGTAGAACTATCCATGACCTCTCCTCCACTCTCCCCATATTTCCAGTTAATTGATTAACTGTAGTTAGAATTTACATTCCCAGCAGATTTATGTTCAATTTCTTGTCCTCTTTACTCACTTTGAACATTATTTTGTGTCTATGACCATACTTACTGCTGAATAATTCTTACAGTTTGCTGCTTGCAAGAAGAGGGACAAATTGGGTCGTTTCTCACGTGAGTATTCTAAGAGAAATGTTGATGCAATTCACTGATGCGGTAGATGTGCTACCTCTGGCCTTGCAGGCACGTGTCAGTTTGTAACATATGTAACTCATGCTCAGGTTGTAGGAAATCATCTGGAGTTCACGACTAACAGCCAACAACAACCACCTGCTGCCAAAAGTTTCTCATTTTGCTACTACATGTGCTAAGCTTACCTCTCTGGGGTCGACATGTATCTTTCTTTTGACATGTCCACAGGGCATCATCTTCCATATGTGACTGAAACCCAACTGTCTTCTTCTCACTTCTATTCTCTCCACTGTTAGTGGACTCTGGGTAGTTTCTGATGGATGGTGATGTTCCAAGCAGCCAGCCATCACATTTTGACTTCAATAAACTGAAAAGGACAAACATCAATGAACTGTGGATAGCACAGAAGGGGGTACAGATCACACAAAGGCAGATAAATTCAGCATGAGTTGAAATGCAATCCATGGCAGTAAGAACTTTCTTTTTCTTCTTACTTTTATTGAAGAATAATTTAAATAATTTACTGAAGGTTTATTTTGTGTCCTGCCACAAAAATTTTGGAGAGTAAACGGTCTTTATCTTCAAAAAGCCTACATTTGGAGCTGGGGAAATGAGAGTCAGATCCATGAACTGCTAAGAAAGCCACAGAGTATGACTCAAAACCAGAATATCTACAGAAATAAAAAGTATGCTAAAATAAGACTTGCATAACTAAAATGTTTCTAAGTACTAAAAATGAACCTTCGGAATTAAAATATCACCAATTTGCTTCAAAATGCATTTGTGTTTGCCATTTTCAATTGTTATCATATTTCTTATGTACCTAGAGTATGTAAGGAGTAGTACAATAGCGCACGTGGAAGAATTAGTCTCTGTCCTCACATAATTTCATTATAAAGTCAACAAGGCAAATACGGAGTAAAGCGAATTTTAATGAAAATAAACAAATGCACATATGGTTTTCTAATAAACTGTGTTCCCACCATTAGCACATTTTCTCTTATAACAGTTCATTTTTTAGAGATGTTCTGATGATGTATATTCCTTACTATTCCTCCGGCCTTTTCCTTCTAACTTAAGTTCACCACAGACTCATGACATTTTGGTTTTGTCTTCCCCATGCCCATAAACAATGTGAAAATTAAAATAAAAAAAGAGGACTTTTCCTCAAAAAGTAAGATTTCAAAAATTAAGATGTTTAAACTCCCCAGAAGCAGAGGTAATCTCTAGATAAGAACAAGTTGATAGAGTATTACTGGATCCATTACTAATCACAGATGGCCCTTGACCAGGATTCAAATTACGTAAACCCTTCAAAGTATTGGGCTTCTGATTTGTGTTGATCAGGATTTTTAATAATGTTTGCTCTTATCATAATTTATTAATAAAAACCAAGAAATTAAATGGCTTTATGTTCAGAATGATATAAGGAAAACAAAAACTATTGGCACTATGGCTTTATATGGGCATAAGGCAATATATTAAATTTGCGTTCTTTAAAAAATTTTTTTTTACCAGAACCCAGGATCACTTCCCATGTGGACCCATCAGCGGATGTATACCTTAGCTCATATAACTTCTTATTCATGAGACAGGAAAATAGAATAAAACTACCTCACTGTGAATGTAAGGTAAATTTACCTCAACCCAGAAGCCAAAAACCCAGGCAAATGCAATGAAAAGTCAATGTGACCAAGACAACTGGCTTCCCCCAAATTCATTCATTCTCTGTTCAGCTGAGCTCCCAGTACTAGTTAATGCTGATCACGTTCAATACTGATTGCTTCCTGCTTCTTTACCCCATTTTACATAGAAACTTTTCTGTACCTTTATTCCAAACCCTATCCTGGGAATCCTCTATCTCAACAGCGGACTTGGCTTTTAATTTCCCTAAAATAAAGATGGCTATATTAAAATTTTCTCCTTTCATTTGCATTTATTTCCATCTTTATTCATCTACTATTCCTTTTAATGTCTCAGAAGAAAATTATACCTTTGTTCATACTCTTGATACCATTGACCTATGCTGTGTCCACGGCCTCTCAATGATCTCTTTTTCTTTTTTTTCTTCTTCTGCCCAAAGACCTCCACTACATAGCTGTATATTGTAGTTTTAGATCCTTCTGGCTCTACTGTGTGGGACACTGCCTCAGCATGTCTTGATGAGCAGTGCTAGGTCTGTGGCCAGGATCTGAACCGGCAAAACCCTAGGCTCCCAAAGCAGAGGGCACGAACTTCACCACTCAGCCACGGGGCCGGCCCCAATCTCTTTTTCTTATAATTTACAAACTCCTCCTCCTCTCAACTGGTTTCTTTCCTAGGATTATAAACTGGATCGAACTTCCCATTAAAAATCAAAACCTAAACCTAAAACCAAAAACTCTTCCCTTAAGTGGGAAAGCATAATACTACTTAGTGTCAGTGAGGGTGTGGGGACAACAGCATCTTAACACACTTACTGAAGGAACTGAAAATTGGTATAGCCTTTTGGTGGGTGATTTGTCAACACAAAATAAAAATGCACCTACTGTCCTAATAATCCTACTTTTAAGAAGTTATCCTACAGAATTACATATACAACAGCATAAGAATAACTACACAAACAATAGCATGAGAATATTTGTTTAAAGATGGTCATTGCAGAATTATTTGTAACAGTGAAAAACTGAAAGCAAATATTCAATAGGAGGAGTAAATAAACAACAGTACATCCATCATAAAGAATACTCTTCAGCCGTTAAAAAGAATGAGGTAGTTTTCTATACTACCATAAAGAAACTGAATGAACACTATTAAATAAGAAAAAAAAAGCAATTTGCTGTAATAGAATGTATAACGTGATCTCATTTTTGTAAAAACAAAAATATATAAAAAATATTTTTAATTTCTGGATGGATAAATACCAAACCAGAGAAGAGAAGTAGAAATGGAGTGACTGAGGGAGAGATTTTTATAATTTAATTTATATGCTTCAGAATATTTCATTTCTTCCAATAGGCATGTACTTTGGTAATTAAAAAACAAAAACTTTTACCATCTTCTTTACATTACCAACTTCTCTCTCCTTCACTTCTCTGCCAAACTTCTATAAAAGAGTAATTAATTTTAACAGACATGCCTACTAAAACAATTTTTGAAGAACAAATATAGTGACCTTTTCTCTTCCAACAATCTTGTTTGTTCCTGGACCACTTCACAGCAATTGGCTCCTTTCTTAAAACTTTTTTCTTTGGACTTTATAACGTATGATCTTGACTGTTTTTCTAGTTTTAGGAGGCTTCTACCCATATTCTTTTACTGGGAACTCTTCTGCTTCCTTCCTCTTAAATGCAGGCATTCCTGAAGATTCCGTCCTTTCCTTCTTTCTCAGTGAACCTTGCCACACAACTCTACCTTCAGGTATGATTTCTAAAGAGATTCTTCCAGCCCACAGTGCTCTCCAAAACAGCTCGTCTGACCAAGTATCTGGTGAAACATTGTGAAGGGATGTCTTGTCATACCTCCCAAACCAACTCATGATGAAGCAATGCATTATCTTTACCTGAAACCAGTTCCTTCATCTGTTTCTATTCTCATTTAATGACACCACGATTCTCTCAGTCACTCATATGAAAAACATCAGTTATCTCAACTTTTGCTTTCCTTGTTCCTGTTCAATAAATTGCCAAATCAATCATTCCTTTATACAGTAATGTGTTGCTTAACAATGGGGATACATTTTGAGAAATGTGTGGTTAGGCAATTTCATCATTGTATGAACATCATTGAATGTACTTACACAGACCTAGATGGTATAGCCTACTACACACCTAGGCTACATGGTACTAATCTTACGGGACCACTGGTGTATATGTGGTTGTTGTTGACTGAAACTGAAATGTTGTTATGTGGCGCATGGCTACATATTCATCAGATATTTATTGAGGGGACACTCTGTGGGCTTCATTATGTGCTATGGGGCCTGGGTGGGCAAATACAGAAAACAACTATTTGTTGAGCACTTGATATATGCTAGGCACTCGATATGCAAACATGAGCAAGACCTGGTTCCTGTTCTCCAAGTGATTTTAGTGGTGGAGACAGAGAAACAGATCTTTTTAAATATGATATGATACATGCTACGATTCAGGAATACAGGGTATTAATCAGAGCACGAAGACAAGGCTTCTAACTCTATCTACATAACGCAAAGGAAATTCCTGAAGAATTCAAACTAAATTTTGGAGGATAAGCAGGGGGATAAGGAAGGGTGGACATATGTTCTAGGCAGAAGAAAACAGCATAAGCAAATATATCAACAAGAAAAACTTCACCATATATTTTGGGGAGAAGTGGAAGATGAAGAAGGATAGGAATAGTTCATATCATGAAAGGTTTGGCTTCTCATGTCAAGACGTGTGGCAAGGCAGAGTCACTGAAAGGCTCTAAGGGGAAAAATGACACAATCCAACAGGAATTTATGAAAAATTACTCTAGCACCATTTAGAGAATGGGCTGAAAGAAGCTGGATGAGCGGAAGGCTGCTGAAACAGCTCTGATAAGACATGATGAGGGTCTGAAATAGAGAAGCACTAGTGGGAATGGAAAGGAGATAGCTCTTAAAACATAGGATTTAAAATTGGCAGAACTTGATACGTGTTTGAATATGAAAAGCGAGGGAGAAAAAGGAGTTGAGGATGATTGGCAGAATTATTTGTGGATAAACAATACAGAGAAGGTTTGGGGAGGGTGGGAGAAATTAACTGTAGCTTGAGATGCCTATGGAACATCCGGGAAGATATTTCAAGAAAGCAATTGAACCAATGACTCTACAGCTTTTTGCTAGTTGGCTGAGTGACTTCAGGGTGGTGGGGCTCAGAGACAGAGTTGAAGAAGTATATGGTTCACTTTCAATTTTCTTGATGAAGGACAAGGTAAATTTATTCTTGTGAGTGAAAGAAATGGGTATTGAGGAGAGGGTGAAAGTTTGGAGTACGTATTGAGGGAATTCAAGATAAAAATGACACAGAACAAGGAAAAGGTTGTCCTGAAATGTTGAAGGCCTAACAATTAGAAATTATAAATTTGTATCAGGGCTCAGGTGCACAGATGTAGAAGCAGAGAAAGCGTGAAAGCCCGAAACAGGGTTAGGATTTTATTGGGAGGGTGCAGCAGATTGGTGGTCAAGGTTCAAACTCCAACATCCTGCACCAATACAGTCCCCAGTATGAAAGCCCTCCCCACCTGCACAAGCTCTGATGTTCTGTGCCAAGCTGCCCCTTCTGTGGAGCAGGTTCTCACACCTCATGATCAAATTAACCTGGGGATATGATGCGAGGTACGGATCAAGGTTCATTTTTTTCAGTATCTATATCCAGTATATCCAGCATTATTTGCTTAAAAGACTTTCCTTTTTCCAAAGAACTGCTTGGTACTTTTTTAAAAAAGCAGTTGAATATATGAGTGTGTGGTTCCATTTCTGGACTCTCTTCTGTCCCACTGACCTATTTATCTATCTTAATGTGAATGCCAACTTGTATTAATTACATAAATTAAAAAAAATTTTATTGAGGTCATAATAGTTTTTAACATTGTTAAATTTCAGTCGTACAGTATTATTTGTCAGTTCCTACATAAATGTTCCCCTTTACTCCTTATGCCCACCCCCAACCCCCTTCCCCTCTGGTAACTACTAAACTGTTCTCTTTGTCCCTGTGTTAGTTTATCTTCCACATATGAGTGAAATCATATGGTATTTGTCTTTCTCTGTCTCGCTTATTTCGCTTAACATAATACCCTCAAGTTCCATCTATGTCATTGTGAATGGGACGATTTTGTCTTTTTTTATGTCTGCATAGTATTCCACTGTATATATATACACCGTATCTTCTTTATCCAATCACCAGTCAGGTACTTGGGCTGCTTCCATGTCTTGGCTATTGTGAATAATACTGCAACAAACATAGAGGTGCATAAGTTTCCTTGAATTGTTGATTTCAAGTTCTTTGGATAAATACCCAGTAGTGGGACAGCTGGGTTGTATGGTATTTCTATTTTTAATTTTCTGAGAAGTCTCTATACTGTTTTCCATACTGGCTGCACCAGTTTGCATTCCCATCAGCAGTGTATGAGGGTTCTTTTTTCTCCACAACCTCTCCAACATTTGTTATTTTTGTCTTGGCAATTATAGCCATTCTAACGAGTGTAAGGTGATATCTTAGCGTAGTTTTGATTTGCATTTCCCTGATGATTAGTGATGTTGAACATCTTTTCATGTGCCTATTTGCTATCTGTGTATCTTCTTTGGAAAAATGTCAGTTCATATCCTCTGCCCATTTTTTGATCGTGTTTTTGTTGTTGTTGTTGTTGAGTTGTGTGAGTTCTTTATATATTTTGGAGATTAACCCTTTGTCAGATATATGATTTGAAAATATTTTCTCCCAGTTGATGTGTTGTCTTTTCATTTTGTTCCAGGTTTCCTTTGCCTTGCAGAAGCTCTTTAGCCTGATGAAGTCCCAGTTGTTTATTTTTCCTATTGTTTCTCTTACTGGAGTAGACACGGTACTTGAAA
Source organism: Equus quagga (assembly GCF_021613505.1). Classification (NCBI taxonomy): domain Eukaryota; kingdom Metazoa; phylum Chordata; class Mammalia; order Perissodactyla; family Equidae; genus Equus; species Equus quagga. Next base: position 36,817,004 of record NC_060275.1, read on the forward strand.
AGATCCTTGTAAGACCAATATCAAAGAGCGTACTGCCTATATTTTCCTCTAAGAGTTTTATGGTTTCAGGTCTTACCTTCAAGTCTCTGACCCATTTTGAGTTAACTTTTGTGTATGGTGAAAGATAATGGTCTACTTTCATTCTTTTGCATGTGGCTGCCCAGTTTTCCCAACACCATTTATTGAAGAGACTTTCCTTTCTCCACTGTATATTCTTAGCTCTTCTGCCAAAGATTAGCTATCCATAGATGTGTGGGTTTATTTCTGGGCTTTTAATTCTGTTCCACTAATTTGTGTGTCTGTTTTTGTATCAGTACCATGCTGTTTTGATTACTATTACTTTGTAGTGTATTTTAAAGTCAGGGATTGATTACACAACCTTTAGTTACATACCTAAAATTAGGTAGCATAAGTCTTTCAGTTTAATCTTTTATAACAGCAAAGACTGTCTTTACTATTCTAGGCCCTTCATATTGCTATGTAAATTTCAGAATGTTTGCCAATTTCCATAACAGTATGCTGGCATTTTGACTGAAACTGTATTGAATCTATGCTTCAATTTGGAAAAAACTGGTATCTTAACAATATTGAGTGTTCCAATTCAAGAACATGGTATATCTTTCTATTTATCAAATTTTCTTAAATTTGTCTCAGTAGTATTTTGTAGTGATCAATGTAGAGATTTTGTATATTTTTTGTTAAGAACTTCTAGGTATTTGATGGTTTTTGATGCTACTGTAAACCTTTTCTTTTATTTTATATTCTGTGTTTTTTTTTATCTATTGCTATATGATAGCAAATTGTGATATATAGAAATAAAATGGGGGCTAGCCCCGTAGCCGAGTGGTTAAGTTCGCGCACCCTGCTTCAGTGGCCCAGGATTTCAGTGGTTTGAATCCTGGGCGTAGACATGGCACTGCTGGTCAAGCCATGCTGAGGCAGCATCCCACATGCCACAACTAGAAGGACCCACAACTAAAATACACAACTATGTACCAGGTGGGTTTGGGAGAAAAAGGAAAAATAAAGTCTAAAATTGATTTTTATACATTGGACTTGATCTTGAATTCTGTGAGTGTGTTAAATTCACTTAATTCTAGCAGCTGTTTTCTATAGGTTCCTTAGGCTATTTCTATACAGACAGTTATGTGATGAGAACAACGACAATTTTACTTGTTTCTTTCCGATATTTTTCACGCCTGATCACACTAGCTAGGACCTCTGGTACAATACTGAATAGAAGTGGTAAGAGTGGACATCCTACCTTATTCCTAAAAGTATTCATCATTAAAGAGATGTATCTTTGTCTCTACCCTCTATTAGATTTCTAGTTTGATGAGTAATTTTTCTTCCTATAATGAATGAGCATTGGAAAACTTATGTTAAATGCTTTTTCTGCATCCATTTGAGATGATAGTTTTCTTCTTTATTATGTTAATGTGGCAAATCACATTGACTGATTTTCAAATGTTAAGCCAACTTTGCATTCCTGGGATAAACTTTACTTAATCAAGCTGTATTATCCTTTTTGTGTATTCTCGGATAATATTTTGTTAAGGAAATTTTTTGTTTTGCATTTACATTCATGAGGAAGATTGGTCTGCCATTTTCTTTTCTTCTAAGGCTTCTACCTGGTTTAGGTCTCACAAAAGGAATTGGGGAAATTTCTTTCTTCCTCTGGTCCAGTGGTTCTCAAATGGGGTAGAAGAAGAGGATTTTGCCACATAGGGGACATTTAGCAATGTCTGGAGAGGGCTTTGATTGTCACAATGAGGGGGGGGGTTGCTATTGCCATCTGATGGGTAGGAGACAGGGATGCTGCTAAACATCCTACAATGCAAACAACAGTCTCTCCCCACCCCCACCATGAAAGATTATTATCTGGTCCAAAATGTCAATAATGCCGAGGCTGAGAAACTCTGTTTTAGTCTCTGAAAGAATTTGCGTAAGATTGATATTATTTCTTATTTAGATGTTGGGTAGAATTTACAAGTGAAGTTTTATGGGTCTGTAGTTTTATTTATGGGAAGTTTCTTTTTTTTTTTTTTTTGAGGAAGATTAGCCCTGAGCTAACTACTGCCAATCTTCCTCTTTTTTGCTGAGGAAGACTGGCCCTGAGCTAACATCCATGCCCATCTTCCTCTATTTTCATACGTGGGATGCCTACCACAGTATGGCTTTTGCCAAGCAGTGCCATGTCTGCACCCAGGATCCAAACCGGTGAACCCCAGGCCACCGAGAAGCGGAACGTGCGAACTCAACCACTGTGTCACTGGGCTGGCCCCTGGGAAGTTTCTTAAATAGAAATTAAATTTCTTTAACAGATACAGGGCTATTAAGATTTTCTACTTTTTTTCTGGTAACAGTTTTGGTATATTGTCAGTTTCAAGGAATTTATAATATTTAAGTTGCCAAATGTACTTCAAAGAATTGTTCAAAATAATCCTTAATTACTTTTTGAAATATTGTTAGAATCTATGGTGATCTCTTCTTTTTCATTCCTGATATTGGTAACTTGTTTTCCTCTCTATAGTAGATTGATCATCTTGAAAAGGCTTATTAATTTTATTTACATTTTCAAAGACTCAGCTTTTGGCTTTGTAGATTTTCTCTATTGCTTCTTTTCATTTTCACTGCAAGAATTACCAAAGAATGGCTGCTACAAGCTTGAAAGCAGGACAGAAATATAGAAATCCTACAAACTGGGTAATGCTGGGAGAAATTGGAGTTCTGACACAGAATGGTAAGATACTGTTAATGTCCTCGACTTCAGCTGAGACATCAGAAAGTCCACATCCTAGACAAGGGCTTACTGTAAACCTCTAACCAAGCCTAAAATCAAGATGACAAAATAGACAGGGAGGAAGGGGTTTGGAGATTGAGTCTTAGCAATTTAGAATGGCTTGGGAAACATCCTGGGCTTTCCAGAGATCCCCCCTCACAAAGCATATAATCAAACCAATCCAAGTTCAAGGTGATTTAATTACCTTGAATTAAAGCAGGTAATTAAATTGCTGAGAAAGAGCAAAAATCAACACTTTTCAGAAAATAATAAAATCCACATCTCTGAATGTATTATCCATAATATCCAGGATACAATACAAATTGTCAGACACAAAAGAAAGAAAACAATGTGACCCATAGTTAAGAAAAAAAAATCAATTAAAATCAACCAAACATGGCCCAAATATTGGACTTAGCAGATAAAGACTTTATGTAAATCAGCTATTATAAATATGTTAATGGATATAAAGGAAAACATGTCTTTATGGATGAACAGACAGGCAGTCACAGAAGAGAGATAGAAACTCTAAAAAAGAATCAGATGGAAATTCTAGAGCTGAAAACTACAGTGGTTGAAATAAAAATTGGAAAAACAGAGATGAAAGATCAAAGAGTAAGTGAATTTTACGACAGAATCAACAGAAATGACGCAATTTGAAGAACATGGAGAAAAACACTGAAGAAAAATGATCAGTTTCAGGGATCTTAGAGACAATGTTAAGCTGTTTCAGAAACATAATTAAAGTCACAGAAGAAGAGACAGAAAATAGGATAGAAAAAAATTGAAAAAATCTATTTTAAAGAAATAATGGCAAAATATTTCCCAAATTTGATGAAAAACATTGACCCATAGATCAGTCAAACTGTTGAAAACCAAAGATAAAGAGAATCTTGAAAACAATCAGATAAAAATGTCGACCACTAAAGAAGAATAATGATCTTGACAGTTAACTTCTCAGCAGAACAATGAGGGCCAGAAGATAGTAGAACAATATCTTTAAAGTGCTGAAAGGAAAAAAAAAAAACCCCTGTCATCCCAGAATTCTGCATCTCATGAAAATACCCTTCAAAAATGGAGAAATAACATTTTCAAACAAACAAAAACAGGGAAAATTTGTTGCCAGCAGACTTGTAGTACAAGAAATAATAAAATGTATTTCAGGTTGAAAGAAAATGACACCAGATGGAAACCTGGATCTATAGCAAGAAATGATGAGTATCAGAAATACTACATATGTGAATAAATACAAAAGTCTGTATTTTCTTGTTTTTGTCTTAATGTCATTAAAAGATATATGAATGTTTAAGGCAAAAATGAGAACACTTATTATGGGATTTATAATGCACTGAGCTGTCATGTATATGACTATAATATTACAAAGAATGAGAAGGTAAATATACCTATACAACAGAAAAATTCTTACATTCTACATAAAATGGCACAGTATTAGTACTACATAGACTTTAATAAACTAGGGAAACATATTGTAATCCCTAGAGAAATCACTAAAAAAATACAAGGAAGTATAGCTAATAAAATAAGAGAAATAAAAAGAGAAAATTGAAAAAAAATTTTCTTATTATTTTCCCTTCCCCCCAAAAAAAAGCAGAGAAGGAGAAATAGAAGAAAAAAGAATAGATGAGATTAACAGAAAGGAGAAAAAAAGCAAAATGTTAGACCTACATCCAACAGCATCAACAATTAAATTAAATGAATTAAACACAAATTATACGGAAGAGATTGTCAGACTAGAGAAAAATGTAGAACCTAAACCATATGCTGTTTACAAGAGTCATACTTCAAATATAAAAGAATAAATAGGTTGGCATAAAAGGATGGAAGAAGATCTGTCATGCAAACAGTACACATGGAAGGCTGGAGGGGTTATATAATATCAAATAAAGTAGACATTAAGAAAAAGAGTAGGGCCGGCTCCGTGGCCAAGTGGTTAAGTTCGCGTGCTCCGCTGCGGTGGCCCAGGGTTCGGATCCTGGGCGCGGAGGTGGCACTGCTCGTCAGGCTACATTGAGGCGGCGTCCCACATCCCACAACTAGAAGGACCTGCAACTAAGATATACAACTGTGTACAGGGGGGGTTTGGGGAGATAACGCAGGAAAAAAAAGAAAAAAGATTGGCATCAGTTGTTAGCCCAGGTGCCAACCTTAAAAAAAAAAAAAAAAGAAAAAGAGTACTACCAGAGATAAAGAGAAACATTTCATTGTGATTAAAGGGCAAATCATCAGACACACATAACAATCCTAAATACATATGTATCTAACAGAGTTTCAAAATACACACAGCAATACTGATAGACTAAAGGAAAAAGTATATGAATTTATAATAATATCTGAAGATTTTATCAACAGATAGGAAAAAAAGACAAAAATTCAGCGGGTTAGAGGAGAATTGAGTAACACTACTAATCAATTTGATTGACATATACAGAAGATTACACTCAAGAGCAGAATATACATTTTTAAAAGTGCACATGGAAGAATATTAACCAAGATAGATAGTATGTTAAGCCACAAAACATATTTCAGTATATTTCAAAAGAATGAAATCTCATAGAGTATGTAATTTGACCACAATGGAGTTAAATTAAAAATAAAAAACAAGGTATCTAGAATAACTTCAAGTATTTGGAAGTTATGTAACATACTTCCAAACAACCTATAGGTCAAAAAAAAATCACAAAAGAAATTAGTAAATATTTTTAAATGAATGATAATAAAAATACAATGTATCAAGATTTGAGGGATACAGAAGCAGTACTTAGAGGGAAAACAACTTAACTGCTTGTATTAGAAAAGAATGCAAGTTTAAGATCAATGATATAATGTTCCATCTTATGAAGCTAGAGAAAAAAAGAGCAAAGCAGATATAAACTAAGTACAAGGAAGGAAACAATGAAGAGTAGAAATCAATGAAATAGACAAACAATAGAAACACAAAAGTTGGCCCTTTGAAAATATTAATAAAATTGATAAACTTCTTACTAAGACGAACTATGACAAATAGAAAACTCAACTTACAAATACCAGATATCAGAGGGGATATCACTATAGATTCTACAGATAGTAAAAGAATATTAAGGATATTTCATGAACAATTTTATGCCACTATATTCAATAACCAAGATGAAATAAAATGCACAGACTTCTTGAAAAATATAACTTGTTAAAACTAATTCAAGAGGAAACAGAAACTATGACTAGCCTCATATCTATTAAAGAAATTGAACTCATAATCAAACCATTCCCACAAAGAAAACCGACCAGATAGCTTCGTTTCACTTGTAAATTTTATCATATTTAAGGAAGAAATATTACTAATCTTACAGAAGTTTCGGTAAATAGGAGGCAACACTGCTCAACTCATTTTATGTTACCATGTGACACCAAAACTTAAGTTATTACAATAAAGGAATACTACAAACTAGTATCTCTCATGAACACAGACACACAATTCCTTAACAAAATATTAGCAAATTGAATCCAGCAATATATAGGAAGGTACTACATCACGGCCAAATGACTATTTTTTCAAAATGCAATGTTGGCTTAACATTAAAAAATAAATGCATGTAAATCATCACATTAAAAGAATAAAGGAGCAAAACCACATGACTAGATCAATAAATATAGAAAAAGCATTTGACAAAATTCTGACAAAAACTCTCAGCAAACTAGGAATAAAAGAGAACTTACTTCAATCTAATAAAGGGCATCTACCAAAAATCTATATTTAACATTACAGTTATTAGTGAATTATTGAATGTTGTTTCCTTGAGAGAAAAGCAAGAATGTCTTCTTTAACTACTTCTATCCAATATTGTATTGGAAGTTCCAGCCAATGAATAAAGCAAGAATAAGAAATAAAAGATATAAAGCTTGGAAAGGCATAACTAAAGCTGTTATTATTCATAGGCAATGTGACTGTAAACTTGAAAATCCCAAGGAGCCAAAAAAACCCCCCAAAACCAAAAAAACAAAAACGAACCAATCAAACAAAACCCTGCCAGAATACGTGCGTTTAGCAAGATTGTAGTATACAAGGTAAATATTCAAAAACCAATAATCTTTCTACATACCACCAATAAATTCAAAGAAAAGTGCGCAAGACTGTTATGTTGAAAACTACATGGCATTACTGAGTTAAATTTTAAAAGATCTAAATAAATTCAGAGATACACCAACTTCATGTGTTGGAAAACTCAATATTTTTAGGATGTCAATTCCCCCCAAATTGATCTAATCATAATTCCACTTCACTAATAGAAATTGATAATTGGAATCTAAAATTTAAAGACAAGAGCTTAGACTAGCTACAAGAATTTTTAATAACAAAAACAAAGTTGGAAGACTTACACTATCTCATTTCAAGATTTACTATAAAGCTAAATAATACAGACTGTGTGACACTGACATAAGAATGGACATATAGATCATTGGAATAGAAATCCATAAATGTGTGTGCCTGAGAGTACATATCCAACTGACTTTTGAAAAGTCATTAGGCAATTCACTGAAGAAAAAATAGTTTTTTCAATAAATGGTGCCAGAATAACTGGATATATGTACAGAAAAAAAAGTTTTTGAACTGTGAGCCTTACCTCACACTACACACAAAAGTATATTTGAAATGGATCACAGACAAGTGTAAAAGTTAAAACTATACAACTCCTATAAGAAAACACAGAAGACCTTTTTTTTTTTTTGAGGAAGATTAGCCCTAACTGTTGCCAATCCTCCTCTTCTTGCTGAGGAAGACTGGCCCTGAGCTAATATCCATGCCCATCTTCCTCTACTTTATATGTGGGATGCCTACCACAACACGGCATGCCAAGCGATGCCATGTCTGCACTCGGGATCCGAACCGGCGAACCCCAGGCCGCCAAAGCAGAATGTGCACACTTTGTTGCGTCACCGGGCTGGCCCGAAGAAGATCTTTTTAACTTGCGTCAATAAAAAGTCCTGCTCTTCAAAAACACCATTAAGGAAATAAAAGGCAAATCACACACTAGGAGAAAATATTCATAATACATATATTTGATGAAGGTTTTGCATCCAAAATATACAAAGAATTCCATGTTAAATAATTGTGTTGTTTACTCAGTTAAAACTGGTTAAAATATTTGACAGATACTTTACAAAAGAAGATATATGAATGGCCAATAAACAACAATAAAAGATGTGCATCATAATTTCTCATCAAAGAACTGAATATTAAAACCACAATGACATGCCATTTCACATCCACTAAAATGGCTGAAATGAAAATGTCTGACTATATCTAGCTTTAGCAATGACATAGAGCAAATAGGACTCTGACGCTTTGCTGGTGAGATTATAAAGGTATATAGCTTCGGAAAATAGTTTGGCAGTTACATGTATAGTTAAAAATAAACTTAGAATATGATACAGTAATTATATTCCTAGACCTTTACTTAAGAGAAAGAAAACATATCTACCAAAAGACTGGTACGCAGATGTTTATAGTAGGTGTTTTCTTTTTTTTCTGGCCAAATCTAGAAACAATCTAAATGCCCATCAACAAATGAACTGATAAACAAGTTGTGGTATACTTACACAATGAACTACCATAACTGCAGGCCCTCTAGGACCAGTTCAACTGACCCCATCTTATCAACAGAGTAATTAAGAGTTGTCTTTCAGGAACTGAGACCCCTTGTCCGGTTCAGACCAGTTGAGACCACCAACCCATCAATTGGGTCTGCGCAAATGCTTGATAAGTGGCCTTTTTGGCGTCAAGGAACTAAAAGCTACACCCTCAGATCATGGTAACACTGCCATTTTGTGAACATGCATCCCATGAAGAGCCACGAAGCTTGACCACACTTGCACAGATCGTCAATTACCTTACTTCTCCTTACCTCCAATCATCCGTCTCCACACCTCAGACCACCCTGCCCTTCATCCCGTAAATTGTGCCCCAAGCCCTGAAGACAGATCTGAGGGCACATGCCCCGTCTCCTCGCAGATTGGTCTCGCAATATACAGCTACATTTCTTCTCCCAAAAGCTGATGACATAATAATTGGCTTTTTTTATGCACAATGGGCAAGAGAATCCCAATTTTGTGTGGTAACACTACTACTCAGGAATAAAAAAGTAATGGACTAATGAAACATGGAGCAACACAAACATCCAAAACGTACGGTGAGTAAAAGATGCCAGAAACACACATACATACATTATTATTTCATTTATATGAAGATTTAGAACATCTAAAACTATCTCAAGTGATAGAAATCACATCATTGTCTGCCTGGGACAGAGGTCTGTGCGGGAACTTAGTGCAAAGTGGCACAAAGCACTGAGGTGGTGGGTACCTTCTATATTAATTGAGGTGTTAGTTACACAGGTATATCATCTGTTAAAACACATCAAATGACGTGTGCATTTTATTAAATGTAAATTATATTTCAATAAAGTTGATTAAAAAATAAAGTTGAAGAAAACAGCAGAAAAAATGCCACCAAAGAAATTTTTAGATATACTGAGATGTGTATCAAAATTAATAACTATATCTTATTTCCAAAACTACACAGATCCAGACAGTAAACTGAAGAAAGAATCATTGACCATGTACTGTCTACCATTCATTCACTGTGCGAGGCACTGTCAAGTCAAAATCTAATTGTCAGATGATCAGTGTTTCTTATCACTTCTTACAGTCCAGATAAAATGTGTACAAAATTCACTGAGGGGGTATGACTACTAAAGGACAACATTATTCACTGATATGATGAAATTATTAGGGATAGTTTTCTGTTATTTTTATACAGCATCTGTTGGAACTGTGAAAGTGATGGTAAAATGATGAAAATCAAGACAGCAGAAGAAAAGAGGTGGTTAAACTCATGCCATTTAGGACTGCCACACTGTATAACTCACTCAAGTTGCTAAGATTTTATTGAACTGTATCTCCATATTTTAATACTATAAAATATTAGATGGGAAACTCTGAGGAGCCCTGATTTAGGATGGGGGAAGGAAAAAAAAAATTAGTTCTTCAAGTTTTAAGAAAATTCTAATAATCCAAAGCTCCATGAACTTTTCTTTCTCTTTTGCCCAAATCTCATATCGCGACAGTTCTGTCTGAGCTTGAATGGCAAATTTTAAATGTCATTCAGGACCAATTGAATACCACTTGTATTTGCATTCCTTAAAAAGTGGAAAAACATTAACCTTTTGTTTTATTGAATTAAAATGCCACGGAAATGCTGATGTAGTCTTGGGAGACTGGAATACTTTCACAAAGAAGAATAGCTGTCATTTATTAAACACAAAGAACAATTACTTGATAGGATGCCTTCTGACAAAAAGCAGATTGGTATTCTCATCATAGAAAAGGCATTATAAAAAAAAATCTAGCCAAGACCTCTGAGACTTGAATAATTTAAAGCTGCATTTGGTGCAATTTGAATTTTTCTTTAGGGAGGCAAAGTTAAATACCTTTAATTTGTTCTAATTATTTCAAATTTGCAAGTTAATTATGGCTGATCATTAAATAACAAAAAGGACTATCGTCTCCATAGAGTTTTACCTCCTACCCTCTGCATTACTTAAGCTAGATTTTAGTATGCATGAATTAACTTTCTAAATAATCACACGGTTTGACTAAATGGCTCAGTAAAATGAGCTCTGATCCTCAGAATAAGCATTAATGGACATTAGAAATGCTATTGGGACTCATGTTACTTACATTATAAGTATTTTTAATAGGGCCTTATTTACTAATCTTTATGTACTGTTCGAGTTAGAATACCATACAGATACATTATTCTGCTTTACTGGAGGAAAAGTCCAATCTTTGAGACAATAAAAACAAATGTCCATTTAACACCAAATAAATTCATTTTGAAATTAATGAAGGGATATGACGATGGATTTTAACTTGTTTTAGCTGTTCGTCTCAATGAATCAATCTAGCAAAAATGGTCTGCTTGGTCTGTAAATGGAATATTATGGATCCACTGATGTGCTAAGTGATTCAAGCAGCAAAAGGAGGTCCAATGAGCCAGTATTTAAATTCCACCAGCTACTTCGAAGAAAGAATTCATTGTTTCTTGTGTTGTGAGAATTTCTAGTTACCATTTATGTGCATACTTGGCTACCAACAAATGTGAAGCCAGATGGCATATAACCCTACTGCTTAGAACTCTTAAAAACAGTTTTCCTAAATGTCCCCACTAAATCTTCATATTCCTCAGGGATGGACCTATTAATGAACAAAATATTCTAAGACCAAAGAGTTTAAAGAACAAAATTTCAAAAACAAAATCTCCATATGCTGTCAGAACTTTCTATTTTCCCACTCCAAAATCATCAGTACAAATTTTATTTTCACATATCCAATAAACATTATCTGAGAGCCGACTAGGTGTCAGTTCTGTGTTTGGGCATGGGAATACACAAAGGAACAAGTGATTACCTTTGAATATGTACAAGTAAACAAGAAGAGAGAGCCAGCTCGACAATGAATACATAATGTGGCAGGTGTTATGATGGCAGTATACCACCATAGGCATAAGGGCGAGAGGGAGCTGATAAATATGACAGGAAGCTTGCAAGAAAGGAATGGGGAATCATAAGAGGATGAGGTAAAAAAAAAAAATCACTAAAAAGGAATGATAATTTACTAGCATACACTATGTAAAAGACACTGGCATGGTTCCTGGCTCCAAAAGATGTGGCCATCCTAGCAAAGAATTTACTTATGGGAATATGCCAAATCCCTTAGGTATGCTAGGTAGCATAAAGGTCTCTGGAAGACAACAGGTACTTTAGAGGCAGAAAAGATATAATTTAGATGTGCATGGCATAGGAAAGAGAGGAGTCTGACCCTGAGGAGTAGCTAGAGCAGCACAGTAGTTTAGAATATTAGCTTTAGTGTCAGACACAACTGGGTACTGGATAGCTAATTATAAGTTCTGATAGATGTGATTTCTCAAGCGAGTTACTTAACCTCTCTGGGCCTCATTTCCTCATTTATAAAGTGAAGTTAATAATAGTATGTAACTCATAAGGTTGTTGTGAGGATGAAATGAATTAACATATGTACGATATGCAAAGGGATGCCTAGCTCATAAATACTACCTAAGTGTTAGCTTCCATTATTATCATTATTCTTATTACTACTAAGTGAGGCAACATTTAAAAGACTTACAGCAATATCTAGTACACAGTAGGTATTCAATAAGTTATTACAGACTAGCTGAATAGGCAGATGGCATAATTGCTGAGAATTATAGAGAAAGAGTAGGTCATTGGGTTGGGGGAGTGGGTAACTGAATTGGATCTGAAAACCTTGAATTTGAGGGACCTATAAATCATTTGGGCTAGATAATGTTATCATACAGTTATAAGAATAGGTTTGGACGTCAGGAGGGAAAAGCTGATACCTGAGATAAAGATTTTAGAGTTATCGGCATTGAGATATGATCTAAATTCATGGGAATGAATTAAATTTCCCACAGAGAGAAGTCTATTGATATCTAAACAGTAGGTAGAGGCAAAGGAAGCAGTAAAATACTTTGCAGGGAGGGGAAGCAAAAGCCAACAGGGCCAGAATCTCCGACAGGGAGACAAGCAGAGAGAGAAAAAAGGATAGTGTCAAAAAAACAAGGAAATGAAAGAGATATCAGAAAGGTTAGCTGTGTCACTGGCTATTGACAAGTCAAGTAAGATGAAGGCTGAAAAAAAGTACAAAGATTTGGGAATTGGGAGGATACTTATGACCATGGGGAACATAGTTTTAGTTGAGTGATACATAGGTGAGGAATAAATGGAAGTGAGGAAGTGGAAGCAGAGATGTAGATTGTGCTCTCAAGAAGTTTGGAAAAAAGAATGGAAAGATAGGGCAGTGTTGCAATAGTAAGGCAAAGATGAAGGTATTTCTTTTTTTTTTTTTTAAGGAGAAGGATCTTCGAGCATGTAGAAAAAGAGCCTGAAGACGTATGACAAGAGGTATTGATGCAGCGAAATTGCTAGGAAAATAGGAAGGGAATGTGACTGAGGCACTGACGCAGGAGACTTTGGATTTGAGATCCCTCTGGGAACGCTAAGCAATGGCACCTGATGGGCACTTTAAAATGCGAACTCTGGAGAGAGGTCAGTGCTTCACACAAGGATGTGACCCTCACCATACAATTAGAGACTAGGGCAGACCTCATTTTTAGTGATGGTACACTTTACACTTGAAGATGTCACCAGATCTTAATTTGCTCCCTCACCAAAGGGAATGTAGCTAGAATTTCATTAATTATAATATCTTTATTTTAATTCTTCCCACAAGAAAAAGCAACAGAGTTAAGAAAAAGAGAATGGGAATGAAGCTGTGCTAAATAAAACACTGTGCTGTAGGCATCACCAAATCCCTAATTTGAGGGATTTGCTCTGATTCCAGAAATGCCTTCAGAATTTCTCTATGGTATCCAACAAGGAAAATAGCTCTTTAAGTCAATTAATGTATATTTAAATGTAGAATGTGTACTTTTTTTTAACTTTTTAAAAGTATGTAAGAGAAGGTTAACATTTGGGAAGATGAAAATGTCAGTTTAATATAAACTAAGAGATGCAGGTATAAACAAAACTACGAAGATTGTCCACTACACAATCAGTTTCCTAAGGGCAGATACCACGCCCCATCTTCTCTGAATCTCTAACAATGCCTTCCAAGGGGATGTACACAGAAAAGAGGCCCAACATACATCTACTGAAGAGATGATTATAATTTGGAAAGCATTTGTGGGATTAAAACAACAGGACACTGAGTTAGTTAACTGTTACCTCTTCCTTGCATTGTAGACCAATCACCATCATTCCTAGATTGATAATCTATATTTTAATTTCATCAGAGCATGCACTTATGAAGATTCAAAAATCCGGCACAAGATGAGAAAGACAGTATGAGGACATGTTTATAGTATGCTAAAAAACAGCTTGCAAACAAAACGTCAATACGAAATTTTAGAATCAAGGCCAATCCAATCCAAGTTACCAAAGACCTATAAATTAATTGGAAATGTTGAAAAACCTAATGGTGGTCAGTTAAGGACTGCGGTTGAAAATCTCCCTGAAGAAAACCAAGGTCCAACTGTGAATCAAAACACAACCAGAGCGTTACTCTGATACAAGGTGAGGACCATGTTTCTGTTATCTCTAAAGCAGTAGTTCTCAAAATGTGGGCCAAGGATGTAAAACATATTTTCATAACAATACTAAGATGTTATGTGTCTTTTTCAGTTTCATTCTCTTATGAGTGTACAGTGAAATTTTCCAGGAGATACATGACATGTGACATCACAACAGATTGAACGCAGAAGCAGATGTGAGAAAACAAAAGCCAGACATTAAAGAGATTTGCAAAAATCGAAAGCAATGATACTCTTCTCACTAAATTTTTTTGTTTTGGAAAATATAGTTTTCATAAAAATACATTATTTATATCAATATGAAATGAGTTTACTACTATTATTTTTAAATGAATAAATATTAAAAAATTTTTAATTTCTAAAAAGTATTAATAATCTACGTTAAAAAGATATAATGTACATAAAAGCTCTTTGGAGTACTCAGTAAAATTTAAGAGTGTAAAGGCGTCCTGAGATCAGAATGTGTGAGAACTGCTACTCTATACAGCATGATAAATGATGAGGCTATGGAAATAATGATCAACATGTTCCTTGGGAAACTCAATGTGGCATCCATATGGAAGATTCCAGAGAATTAATGGTAGAAGAAGATTTTCATGCAAAGTTTTTAATTAAAAAAATTAGTAAACAATAGAATTGACTTTTGGGGGGTGTATATAGTTCTATGAATTTTAACACATACATAGATTCTTTTAGCCATCACCACAATCAAGATACAAAATGGTTTCATCATCCTAAAAAAACTCCCCTTACAATTCCTATGTAGTCATACCTTCCTCCCATCCCTAACTTCTGGCAACCACTGATATGTTCTCCATCACTACAGTTTTGTCTTTTCCAGAGGTCCATGTAACTGGAATCAAACAGGATTCAATTTTTTGTTTTTTTTTTTTTTAAGATTGGCTTCTTTCATTCAGGACAATGTCTTTGAGATTCATCTAAGTTGTCATGTATATCAATCGTTCCTTTTTATTTCTAAGTAGTATTCCATTGTATGGACTTATCACGGTTTGTTTATCCATTTACCCACAGAAGGACATGTGTGTGGCTTCTAGGTTCTGGCTATCGCAAATAAAGTTACTATGAACCTTCAGGTAACTAAAAGAAGCCCTTAAATTTCTAACAAAGGGTAAAGTAGGAAGTGTTCTGGCTCTTACCACTGATAATGGCATGTTTAAAAACGAGTCCTGTTCCTTCATTCTCAACAAAACTTTTGTAAAAAACTTTAAAAATACCATCCAAAGTTCCTGAGATCAGACCAAATCATTTACATTAAAGGAATGTTTATTTCCCATTTATTGAAGGAAAGTCAACAAACTCCTTGAGAATTTATCAGGAGTTCCAAATCCAATTTGCCCTTTCCCTCTGCCCATTCAAGAGACTCACATGAACTTCACCTGATCAAGAAGTGCCACAAAAATAACCCATTTTCTGGCATTTACAGAATCATGTGTTTTAGGGTTTGACTGCTGAGTAAAACAACTAGCAAGAGAGCATCAAAAGGCTTCCTTGTCTCCTTGGACCAAACAGAGCTAAGAATCTCCCTTTAAGGCTTTGATTATTATGTAGGGGACAACCAAGCTGGAAACATGAGACTTAGAATCAATGAACCTTCTACAAAAATCCTGGGTGCACCAGTATGCTACAACACCTTTTACGTTTTCATACACTCAATATGACCATAAGTATATACACACCATTCTCCACCACAGGGGCCCTTAGGACTGGCTAACAGCCATTGATGGCTGGAAGCTTTTGGTAGATAAACAGCAATTTTGAAATCCATTTTTTTATTTTTGCCAACGGATTCTATTCATAGAACCATCATCTACTGAAGCAAATGAGAATGTAGTAGAAAGCTGAGCAAAAAGAAAAAATAGCATTTTAGACAGATTTAAAGAAAACACTTAACAGGACCTATAATTAGAGCAGCCAGCTTTGAGCTATAAAATCATGGATTTCTTATAGTTTGTATGGGCCATGCCTTGGCACCCATTTGACCCAGAACCCTCCAACAGAATGAAAAGCCCCAGAGTATAAGGATAAAATGAAAGCCTTTAATTACCCCAGTGTGACTAGTTTAAAGGAAATCAATCACACTATCTTAATGATAATAGTTATATATAATTTACATGTTCTTCTCATATAACATTTGTTGCTATTGGCATTACTGCACAGTCACTAAATGAACCATAGTTTTTGAATTCCACAATTTAAAATTGGTTTCTGTTGAGCTGTGCTGTTTTGCAAAAAGATTTCTGTGCAGTAAGTGTGTTTCATCAAAAACCTCACTGCTAGGTGTCATGCTGGATTGCTTGTTGGAAAAAAGTGAGAGGTAGGAGCAGGAAGTTGCTAAGTATGAGTATATAATAACCACTTGGCCGTGAAAAACAAATCATGACACCATATTATGTCTATTAGCTCATTTATTTAGAGATTCAATCTCCTTTTGCATCGCTCAAAGGCTCTGCAAACACAGAATCAAGGGATCAGAAACCATGGTTCAAAAGGTTGACTTCAAATAGCACTACTCAGCCACCTTTGGCACATACCTGCTCTGGAAAGGAAGGGCAATTTTGATACTCCTTTGATCTCTAGGGGCCATAAAAATATGCAAAGCTATTTGCTAAAGATAATTATAATAGTATTAGAATAAAATGTTTACTGAACATCAGTTACATTATAGCAGGACATGTAAGACTTTTAAAT
The DNA here is from genome assembly GCF_021613505.1 of Equus quagga. Classification (NCBI taxonomy): domain Eukaryota; kingdom Metazoa; phylum Chordata; class Mammalia; order Perissodactyla; family Equidae; genus Equus; species Equus quagga. Next base: position 36,833,680 of record NC_060275.1, read on the forward strand.
TAATTTACACAACAAGCACAACCCGAGCTTAGAAAGGCCCTTGTCTAGTTGGTCCACAAACTAGACATCACCAGAACAACATGAGAGCTTTCTGAAAATACAGATTCCTGGGCCTCATCCACAGAAATTGTAATTTAATAGGTCGAGGCTAAATGTCCTTGGTTTCTTCCATTATTTCTCCTATAACATAGGCTTCAGTTTCCATAGCTCCATAACAGGAATAAATAATATCTATCTATAAGATTCCCTCTAAACACTGTTTTAGCTGCATCCCACAGGTCTTGATATGTTGTGTTTTCACCTTAATTCGGTTCCATATTTTCAATTTTAACTGAAGAATCAGCATGCCCTACAAAATAATTTATATTTTTATCAGATACACATTTTATCATTTTCCCTGCAGCCCTACAAGCATGGGTATCACGACTCTCTAATTTTTGCCAATATGAAGAATGAGAAGTGACAGCTGACTGCTTTTTCCTTGAAGAGTAAGAAGTCAGTCACGTAAGACTCCAGGGATAGACCATTCCAGGCACAGGAAACTGCAAGTACAAAGAGATGGGGATGAAAATCAGTTTAGTGTATTCAAGGAATTGCGAAGGCACTGTGGCTGGAATATGCTGAGCAGAGTGACAGCAGTAAACAATGAGATCAGAGAGGTATTCAAGGACCATATCACGCAGGGCCTTGTAAACTGGGGCAGTTTAGATTTGTATTTCAAGTATGCATTGGAAGCTATTAGAGGGTTTTTGGCAGAGGACTGACATGATTCTGACACACATTTTTAAAATGACCACTCTGACTACTGTGTCAAGGATGGGCTGTAGGAACTACAAGTAGAAACAGAAACATCAATTAGCAGGCAACTGGAATAATCTGGGTGGAAATGGTGGCGGTTTCGATTAGAGTGGAAGCAATGGAAGTCAAGGGAAGATGACAGAAAGGGAATAATCTGAGAAGTAGGGTCAACAGGACTTACTAATGAACTGGATACGGAGAGTGAAGGGAGGAGGGAAATAAGTCAAGGTGGTTTGCACAGTTTTTGACTTGAGCAACAGAGCACAAATCTATTTGAAATGGGTAAGAAGAAAAGTATAAGTTTGGGTTTTCTAAACATCCTTTTTTGTCATCTTGGTGGTATTCTATAGGAGACAGTGATAACTACATGTTCAATCTGCTTTCTTAGATCATAAATCATCTTATAATTCAGAATCATGTCCAGAATTAATGTCTAGTTCACTGGATTATAATATGAAGAATCTACTTCTTTTTTAAATTTTAAATGAAATTTATCCATCTTCGGCCTCCCGGCACCTCCACAGTCTTCCACAAATCTTAAAGGTTACTGATAAAGGTTCAGTAGCCTTATCAACAGGACCTTTTATTACCCTGAGATGTTTATAAATATAAACATATAAACATATGTATATGTATACACGTATTTTAAATAAACTCCTCACCTAAATTTTGCTTCAGTTTTCTTGTACCAGTGGTTGTTCTACTCTTTCTCGACCAAAGATTATTCATCTTGAGAAGAAAAATAGTATTTGGGTAATGTTTCATATTCTTTGGCATGTGCTAACATATCATAGGCCCTAAATAATAAGCCTATCCTTGGTTTGCCCTTAATCCGTCAAACAAAATCAAATAAGCTATTTCAGTCATCCACGGCATGTTTTAAAACCCTAAACTTATTTGGGGCTTTAGTGCATTTGATAGCATTCTTAGCTTTCTTTCAAATTCTCTTATACCCACCCTTAGATATATATCTTCCTATTTTTGCAGCCATGATCTAAAGAATTCTCTCTCAATTCCTCAATTAATTTATGTTTGCATGGTCAGAATTATACTTTTGATAATTTCCCAGCTCTTCTGACTCTATCCTTTTGAGTCTCAGATCAGAAAATCATGCTTTTCTTTTTTCTGCCTTTCTTTAGTTACACATCTAATTATGACCAATTTTTCATTTGTCAGAACTAGGCTGAGCATGACAACTCTACTGGTTGCCTTCATTTCCTTTTAGGTTATGAAATGCTAACTTGCAGTCAAGAATTCGTAGAGTGGAATAAGATTTCCAGTTTTCATTTCTCTTTCATTTTACTCAAATGCCCTCCAGTACAAGAACAAGTGAGAATGCTTTCTCTCTTAAGTCTGAAAATCACCCCATGAAGTGTTCTTAAGGACTGGGGAAACCAAGGCTTAGCAAGGGTAAATAATTCACCCAAGTTCATACAACTAGTAAGTGGCAGAGCTGAGATTTGATCCCAGGTCTCACTGCCGAGCTTGAGCTGTTAGGTCACGCGCTACACTGCCTTGTAATAAGCCACTCCCATATTCCCAATTCCATAATGTAGGATTACAGAATTCTACAATTGTATATATTTTCCTGACATACATTCCTACTTCAATGTCCTAAGAGATCTGCTTTTCAAAAAAGCAGTACAAATTCAACATTCCTAAAATCAGTTGGACAGGCAATGCCACCAGACATCTTTTCTGCGATTTCCTGGTCAGTTCTGCTTCCCTCTCTCAAGCCCTTCACAGCAGTAATTTCAAGCCTTTTTTACTCTTCAAATCTTTAATCCCACTCTCAATCGCCCTATACTTTCCTAACCTCCCCTACCACACTCAAATAGATCATCCCATCTCTTACTTTACAGGAAAAATTGAGACTATCATACAGGAACACTTTACTTACCTGCTAAAAAACCTATAAACTTAAAAATAATTTTCCACATTCCCTCCTGTTACAGTGGGTAAAGTCTTCCTTCTCTTGACTGAAGTTAATCTCCCACCTGTGATTCGGATTCCATTTCCTGTATTGCAGGGATCTTGTTTCACCGATAATTCCCTCTCTCCTGTATTTCCCACCTCTTCATCTTTACTGTCTCCTTACCAGCTACATTTAAGTATCTGTTTCTTACCTCGCTCAAGAAAACCCTTCTTTGACTCTACGACTGCTTGCAGCTACGGCTCCCTGCCTCCTCTCCCCTTCATGGCTAAGCCCCTTTGTCATTACCATTTCCTCATCTTCCACTCAATCCAAAGCCCATCATCTTCCATCCCCACCATCTCTGTTGCTAAGTCCAGTGGCACATTTTCAGACTTATCGCACTTGCTCTTTCAGCATGATACAAAGATCATCACTCCCTTCTTCAAACACTTTCTCTCCTTGATTTTATGATGTCATTTTTCTCTTGGTTTTTCACCAGTTTTCCTCACTGCTTGTCTCAGTTTTCATTACAGGCTCTTCTTCCTCTACCTATTCATGAAAAGTTATTTGGGGCTCTCTTTTAGCTTGATGTTATGTCATCTAAATGTCCTCAAATTTTAAATGTTTAAAAACATTGTGTTAACCAAACACTATATCTGTAGGCTTGATTCAGCCAGGCCACCAGTTTCAGCCTCCTGCCATAATCTCCCTTAGAGATTGTTAGGTTTTCCTTGGTTTCAATGACCATTCATATGTTTTACACACACACACGCATACAGATACGTTCTCTGCCAAACATGTCATCTATTCATTTATTTACCCAAATAATAAATATGAGGCCTACGTCCTGTGCAGAAACTTAAAGCCCAGTGCAAGTGTTTCCATTTTATTTTCAACGTGCTGAATACCAGATATTTTCTTATGTGAAATATGAACATTTTCTTCTCGTCTGTTCATCAGGTCATGTCTACTATCCTATATAATATGCTCATAGTTTTATCCCTCTAGCTCCTCTGTATCCACTTTAAAGTTCTCTGGATAGGACAGCTAGCTCCCTATGTTCTTCCCAATCATCATATAAAGTACTCCACTTTCAGCTAAGACCCATTTTTCTAGTTGAGTGAGGACATGGTCCCATAATTCAAACATATTTTTGTGGTCTGTAGTTATATCTTCGGACTTAAATGAATAATTAGATTTGAAGAGTCTCAACAAGTTCTTTATAATAATATGGACAGAGGATGTAATGATGGCACACTTTCTTATGAATTATGTCAGGTCTATATAACGTTACCTCCAAACTTGTATAATGCAATCATCAACTAACCTGGTGGACTCCCTTCTTATAGAAGACAACAGCAGATTTCCTTGATTCTGCTAGAACTGTGAAGTTTTCTTTACTGTTTCTGTGCTTTTCAAATTATTGGACATATACCTAATGGTAACTGAATTTATTCTTTTCCAAATTTCTTTACTTAGTTTGCATATTGATAAAATGAGAGAGCTGGATCACACCTCTCTCTATAGGCTCTTTAAGCTCTATAACTGTAAAAATTCATCTTCATATTCTGGCTTTTATTATTTTCATTATAACTTTTCAAGGAACACAATTTCTGCCGTATGAGTATGGTAGAACAGACTGTTTTTCCTCTCTTTATACTGTCACATTTTTCTGCTTGCCACCTACCTGACAGTACTTTTCCCCTCTTAAGAAACCTAGAAATTTCTAAAACCTACATGCTTGCTCAGAATCTTATACTACCAGATTCCTTTTAGTTTCTTCACTCTTTCTAGAAACTCTTCAAACTTTCTAACGAGGTCGAGTTTAAAAAGGCATCTTTTTTTCACTTTTCCCTCAAAGACACCTGCTTGCATGTGAAACTCTTATGACTGAAAGACAATCGGAGCAAAATTTCCATAAGTCGTCAGAATAGTAAACTCCCTCGTGGCCAGGAATTTCACTTTCAGGCAGAACCAGAGCCTTTTCTGGTTCTCCTTGAGAGTTCCTGGGTTGGCTCTCTGGACAAACTGCCAGACCTTTTGATTTCTTTAGTAAAACCATTCCTTTCTCATACCACCCAGCATTTCTGCCCTTCACTTTACTAACAAAGTAACAAAGATTATATAATCCCTTTACCAAACTGGGAGGAATTGGAAATAATTACTCAGTTCTTCTCATCCTCCTTTCTTTGCAGATAAGGTCAATTTGCTTTTTTCCCCTCTTCCAGTTTAGCTAAAGTAACTTCTGTGTATCATTTTACAAGGACACAAGCAAATAAAAAAACACCTGACATTACTATTCTTATGGAGGGCATTTTAGTAAGTGTTGCTGAGATTCAGTGCAATCAAGTTCTGTTTACAATCTCACCTTTTCTTCCTGCTTAAGTAGTGTAGCTACCACTAGACCACACTAAGTAGTCATCAACTACCTAGTACACGTAAAATCAAGATGACTTTTTTAAAAAACCTATGCTTTCTCTGATTTATTTGCACAATGTTCTGCCTTTATACTTTCCTAGTTTTGAAAATAAAGTTTTCATTTCAGATTTCCAGAGAAGTTTGAAGATGTTACAGAGAGATCTCATATACCCTTCATCGAGCTTCCCCTAACGGTAACATTTCACAATACTATGGTACTTTTATTAAAACTAAGAAAACAGCATTGGTACATTACTACTAACTAATCTCTAGACTATTAGGATTTCATCAGTTTTTATACTTATGCCTTTGTTGTTGTTCCAGGATCCATTCCACATGGCATTTAGTCATCATGCCTCCTTAGTTTCCTATGATCTGTGACAGTTGCTCAGTCTTTCCTTGTCTTTCATGATCTTACCTGACCAGTTTTGAGAACTAGCCAGGTATTTTGTATAACGTTCCTCAATTTGTATTTGTCTGTTGTTTCTCCTGTGTTTAGTAAAACGTTACGAGTGTTTGGGAAGAATACTGCAGAAGTGACATTCCCTCCTTATCACATTGTGTCAGGGGTTACATGACACCAACAGGACTAATCACTGGTGACATTAACCTTGGTCATTTGAATAAGGTAGTGTTCACCAGATTTTTCGACCATCAAGTATGATTTCCCCTCTTTCCATATCCTATTCCTTGAATGTCAGTCACCAAGTCCAGCTCACACTCAAGGGGCTTGACGATTAAGCTCTACCTCCAGGAGGGGAAAGTATTTACTAATGTTATTTGGAATTCTCCTAAGGATTATTGGTCCCTTCTCTCTCATTTATTTATTCATTCAATCATTTACTTATATCAGTATAGACTCAACTACTCTTATTTGATACTTTGGGTTAGAGTCCAGTATCACACTATTTATTTTGTTGCTCAAATTGTTCCAGCTTAGGCCATTGGAAGCTCTTTTAGGTTGGCTCCTCTGTCTCTTTGACATTCCCTCATCCTTTTGATTTTTGAGCATGTCCTTGCTTTCTGGCTCACAGCTCATCTTTCATTCTCTTTGTCCCATCACTATAATTAGCCATTTCTCTAAGGAGTCCTGGTTTCTTTTACTGGGGAATGGTATTTATTTATTATTTTATTGAGGTCACATTGGTTTATAATATTGTGTAAATTTCAGGTGTACATCATTATATTTCAGCTTCTCTATGGACCGTACTGTGTTCACCATCAAAAGTCTAGTTTCCATCTGTGACCATACACATGCCCCTTTACCCCTTTCGCCTTTCCTCTCCCCATTCCCCTATAGTAACTACCAGTCTGTTCTCCATATCTATGTGTTTGTTTATCTTCCACATATAAGTGAAATCATACAGTATTTGTCTTTCTCTGCCTGATGACTTGTGCTTAGCATAATACACTTAAAGTCCATCCATGTTGCAAAATTTCATCATTTTTATGGCTGATTATTATTCCACTGTGTGTGTGTGTGTGTGTGTGTGTGTGTGTGTGTGTGTGTGTGTGTGTATCACATCTTCTTTATCCATTCATCCACTGATGGGCACTTAGGTTGCTTCCCAGTCTTGGTTATTGTGAATAATGCTGCAATGAACATAGGGGTGCAAATATCTTTCTGAATTAGTGTTTTCATGTTCTTTGGATAAACACTCAGAGTGGAATAGCTGTATCATATGGTTTTTCTATTTTTAATTTTTGGAGAAACAGAGATGGTATTTAGAAACCAATATCTGGGTGTTGGGTGTGCTCATTGCTACTGGGTATCACTGCTTCTAGGCCCTCTCATGAGACAGGGCTAGGAGATATATATTATATATACTAACTCATATCTGTATCTTTGTATATATCCACATGTATGTGTGTGTCTGTGTATATATATGTAGGTGCTCTGGACTGAATTGTGTCTCCCCAAAATTCATATTTTGAAGCCTTAACCCCTAATGTGATGGTATTTGTATTTGGAGATGGTGCCTTTGGGAGGTATTTAGGTTTAGATGAGGTCATGAGGATGGGGCCCTCATGATGGGATTAGTGCCTGTATAAGAACAGACACCAGAGAGCTTGTTTGCTCACTCTCTCTCTACGATGTAAGAACACCGTGAGAAGGCAGCCATCTGCAAGCCAGGAAGAGAGTTCTTAACAGAACTTGAACATGTTGGCACCCTGATCTAACATTTTCAGGCTCCAGAACTGTGAGAAAATAAATTTCTGTGTTAAAGCCACCCAGTCTTTGGTATTTGGTTATGGCAGCCTGAGTAGACTAAGACAATACATAAACATGAGAATATACTAATGTCTCCACCTCAATCTAGTATCACAGCATTCATTCTAGCCTTATATCCTTGCTTATCTTTAATTTCCCTCTATGTCTCTTTTAAATTTATAGACTGTAGGTGTCAAGTATTAGTAGCTCTCATGGGGCTGGAGATATATCCTATTTTTTTTTTATTTTATTTTTTTTAAAGATTGGAACCTGGGCTAACAACTGTTGCCAATCTTCCTTTTTTTTTTTTTAAGGATTGGCACCTGGGCTAACAACTGTTGCCATCTTTTTTTTATTTTTTCTTGCTTTGTCTCCCCACACCCCCCCTGTACACAGTTGTATATCTTAGTTGCATGTCCTTCTAGATGTGGGATGTGGGACACCACCTCAATGTGGCCTGTCGAGCGGTGCCATGTCCGCACCCAGGGTCCGAACCCTGGGCCGCCACAGTGGAGTACGCGAACTTAACCACTCGGCCACGGAGCCGGCCCCTGGAGATATATCTTACCGGAACAGACGTTTACTGTGGATATACATTAGCTTTCTGTGCACACAATACTTCTTTCAAAACTACCATCCATGGACCTACAGAATGCCTTATCCACCATCATGGTATTTTACACAGCATTGCTTCTGATCAAGGAATTTGCTTCACTGCAAATGAAGTATGGCAATGGGCCCATGCCCATGGAATTCACTGATCTTACCATATCCCCCATCATCTTGAAGTAGCTATCTTGGTTGAACAGTAGAACGGTCTTTGAAGACTCAGCTACAGTGCAAACTAGGAGGCAATACCTTATGGGGCTGGGGAAAGATCCTCCAGGGTGCTCTAAACATGTTCCAAATCAGTGTCCAACATGTGGTGCTGTTTTTTTCATAGCCAGGATTCACAGGTCCAGGAAAGAAAGGATGGAAATGAGAGTGGCTCCACTCACTATTACCTTAAGTGATCCATTAGCAAAATTTCAATTCCCTTCCTCATGACCTCAGGGCCTGTTGGTCTAGAGGTCTTCACTCCAAAGGGAGAAATGCTTCCATGAGGAGACACAACAATGATTCCACTGAACTGGAAGCTGACACTGCTGCGAGGCCACATTGGGTTCCTCATGCCTCTGAATTAACAGGCAAAGTTCAGCTTGTACAGTAACAGGCTGGGGTTGTTGATCATAATTATCAAGAGGGAAATGGGTTGCTACTACACAACAGAGGTAAGTAAGAGTATGTCTGGAATACAGGAGATCCCTTAGAGTGTCTATTAGTACTGTGTCCTATGATTATAGTCAATGGGAAGCTACAAAAATCCAATTCAGGTATGACTGCTAATAGCCCAGCCCCTTCAGCAATGGTGGTTTGAGTCACCCCACCAGACAAAGAACCATGACCAGGTGAAGTATTTGCTGACAGCAAGGGGTACTGGAATGGATAGTGGAAGAAAGTAGTTATAAATATCAGCTACAGCCATGTGGCCAGTTGCAGAGATCAGGACTGTAATAGTTATGAGTATTTCTTCCTTACACTATTATGGATAGTTTTGTATATGTATATTAACCAAATATTTTTGTTTACTTTCCTCTTTTAGCCCTTTATCATATAACATAAGATGCATTAACATAATTAACTTTCCATCACAGCATTGAAATTACAGGATATCAAGGAAGAGTGACCGTCCTCTAAGGACTTCACATCCTCTCTGGGGAATGAGTTAGCATGCTTTCAGTTATGTGGGATACTTGTATCATGTAAGGTGAAAGTATGCCTTTTTTATTACCTTTATTTAGAGATTAAGTATTGTTTAAGAAGATGTGTATGGGTGCCAGGTTGACAAGGGGTGGGCTGTGATGGTCTTTTTTATACATCAACTTGGCTAGGCTACAGCGCCCAGTTAACCAATTAAACACTAATCTAGGTGTTGCTCTGAAGGTATTTTGCAGATGTGATTAAAATCTATAAAATCTTAGGTAACCTGGATGGGCCCGATTGAATTTCTTGAAAAGTCTTAAAAGCACAGCTGAGTCTTCCCTGAAAAAGAAGAAGCCTCTGCTGTGGATAGCAGGTTCAGTCTGTACCTGAGAGTTCTCTTGCTGACAGCTTGCCTTATGGACTTCAGAGTTGCCTAGCATAAGCCAATTCCTTGCAATACATCTCATAATATATATCTCCTATGGTTCCGTTTCTCTGGTTGACCCTGATTAACACAATCCTTCACCAAGCCACATGACATAACAAAGAAAGATTCTTTCTATCAAACAGCCCAGGGCTCAAATTCAAGGTTACAGGATTAAGGCTTGCACACACTGTCTACCAAAGGAGAAAATGCCAAATAGCAAAAGCACACAGAAATCAATCCTCTTCACCACATTTCACACAGCAATGTGAAAAACAAATGAGCTGAGTTCAGTATAAAATCTTCTCTGTAGGATTATCAAAAATTAGCATTGCTTCATATGTAATAGCCGTTCTTCTGAACCGGACGTCCACCTACAACAAACCACCATGGGCTAACCAAGATCACAACCACATCCTCAGACACTTTATGATCAAAAGACGTGCTCAGAAACACAGTCACTATTTCTTTTCATCTTATCTTCAAATAAGCCTCCAGTTACCCTATCTAACCAGGAAGTTTCTACATACATACTTCTACAAATAAAATAATGCACTTGTTTTTAAACTTCTGTGTTTGTGTTTGTCCTCTGTGTATTCAATTGTCCTGAATCCAAAAATCAATTCTTTAGTACATCCAGGCAGCTAGAAAAGCCAATTGAAGCCACTGCTAATTAAAAATAAAAACCTTTAATGGCATCTAAAAATTTTATATCTTTTTAGAGAGAACTCTTGGGGCTCCTGAAAACAAGAATAAATAAATTGACTTAACAATCACTAGTCTTAACCTTGCTGCCTCCACTCTTTTACAGGTATATAAAAGTCTTGTATGCCAATGGGATGTTTTAGTAAAATGCTTTAGGCTTCAATCTATTTTGTCTTAGCTCTTACTCCCTCTTCCCACTGCAAAATATCTTATGTGCAAATACCTGTTGTATAAATGACAAACAGCAATATGTTTATGGATTCCTTTCATAGAAAAATCTTACATATTTGTAGAAAGAGAAAAGGATCAAAGCCTAGACATATTTTATCAATTAAGTCATAATATCCAGTAAAAATCTCTTGGATTCTACCAAAGATTTGACATGACAACTAAGACTGCAGTTGTAGGCTTCAGACTAATCTCTGTGTATTGGGGCTTGCCAAAAAAGAAATGATACTTTTTAACCAGCTGATACCTCCAAGCCAGTACTGCTTTTCTCTATCTCCTGGGAAACAACGTTCAGTATCCAAGATGCCACCTCTATTCCATATTGTGACAAGAATCCATATGATTCAGACTGGAACAGGATAGGCAGTCACCATCTAAAAAGAAATCAAACTGCTCTCATTCCAAATAAATCTGGGAATGAGGTTATCAAAGCAAGCTGACTCAAGTGGCAATGAAACTTCCAATTCCCCAATCCCACTAATATTTTTGGCTGGGAAGAAAATTACTTTCACAAAGATTTGTGTGGGTACATTAGAGCGAAGGGCGAAAGCCACCACTATTCTATCCACTTGTGTACAGCATATAAAGCGTAAATGTTTATACACTTTATTATTCAGCTCCTTGTGTTTAACGAGTGGTAGTGCAATACTCTTCATAAAATGTCTCTGGTTTCTATACATCATGCTTTCTACCTGCTGTATTCACATACATACACATCGACATCAGACCCTGGGAAAATGCTATGCAGCCAAATAATCTAACATCCTGAAATCTGTGAATTGCCATCTTAGAAAATATTTATCCCATAAATTCATTATGTACTAAGATGACAAATGTGATTAAAAAATTATCCAAAGCCAAGAACATGTAGATATTACACATGAAGAAGCCAATTCCAAGGATATGCTATACCACACACAAGGGGAATTAGGTTTGTCTTTTTCTATTTCAGTGCCATAAATCTGCAAAATTAGAAAGTATCTGTAAACAATAGCTTGGAGAACCCTAAGTATGTTCAGTCTATTAGCTGTCATTTAAAAACCAGTGTTTGTGGATAGAGAAGGGAGGTGCCCTAGTATGGAACGTAAGAATGAAGATTTGCTCCTGAAGTCTATGTAAAGTCAAGCTAAGGCCTGGATAGAACAGGCACAAGATTGGTGATGTGCTACCATCTTCCTTATTGGTTAAATGAAAAAAATGGAAAAGTTGGTTAAAAAATTATATATTTATCACCAACTTATCCGTTTAAAATTATTGATTATATATAACTTTAAAATTCCAAATTATCATTCACCAGGACACAGGTCTCATAAATAGGATTTGAATAGTATTTTCTCCCACTCATCTTATCATTGTATCTGTTATGAATACAGAATGAGATGTCATCTTGGAGAATTAAGTTTGAAAAAGCCATTCCCAAGTAAAGGAAGGAGTAAGAGGGCAGAAGAATCTTGAGGAGGAAGAGAGAAAGGCTGATGCAGTGTGAAAGCAAGCAAAGCTTTGTCTCATTTTTCTTGTTATTATATTTAATTTATTTTGAATATCAAAGAATACTAAAAATAGAGGACAATTTTTTAAAAAGTTTTAGTGAAATAAATTTATATACCATAAAATTCACCCATTTAAAGCTATTCTTAGTAAGTTTAAAATTGTGCAACCATCACCACAATCTAATTTTAGTTCCAACAACCTCAAAAGAAACCTCCAGCTTACTTGCAGTTGCTCCTCATTCCCAGCCCCTGCACTAGGCAATCAATAATTTACGTCCTTTATCTTTAGATTTGTCTTTTCTGGACATTTCTTATAAATGGAAAGGTACAATTCATGGTCTTTTGTACGATCTTCTTTCAGTTAGCATGTTCTCAAGGTTCATCCATGTTGTAGCATGTACTAGTACTTTGTTCCTTTTTATTGCCAAATATTCCATTGTACGGATATACGACATTTTGTTTATCCATTCACCAGTTGCTGGACATTTAGCTTGTCTCCACTTTGCAGCTACGATGAATAATGCTGCTGTGAGCATTCACACAGAAGTCTTTGTGGGTGTATGTTACCTAGGAGTGGAATTGCTGGGTCATGTGGGAATTCTATGTTCAAGTGATGATTTTTATATTTATCAAAAAGGCAAAGGATTTAAAAAGATTGAAATGTGGGTCTAGAGGAAAGTACCACAGAGGAAACAGGTTTTTATTTTATTTGTTGTCGTTAGTGCCATCGAGTCGATTCCAGCTCCTAGAGACCCTGGGTACAGCAGAGGAGAATCCTGCCCGGTCTTTTTGGGCCATGCTCTCACCTTCAGGCATTATATCAGACAATGCTTCTCTGCTATTCAAAGGATTTTCATGGCCAAGTTTTTCAGAAGTGGGTGGCCAGGTCCTTCTTTCTATAGTCAGGTTTTAGTCTGGAAGCTCCGCAGAAACATGTCCACCATCAGTGACCCTGCTGGTATTTGCAATACCAGTGGCATAGCTTTCAGAACCACAGCAACAAGCAGCCACCACAGTATGACAAACAACAGATGGATGGTGTGGTTCCCTGACCAGAAATGAACCTGGGCCGTGGAGGAGAGAGAGTCAAATCTTAACCACTAGATCACCAGGCTGGCTTTTTATATTATAGCTCAAAAAATTTGACAGAGGATAGCAAAATCACTGTCTGATCCCTGAAAATTTCTATATTATCGAAGCTATGTAACAATGAATTAATAGCAAACATTTTTCTCATCTTACTTTATTATACTTTATACTGCAAGGTTTCTGAGCCCAATTTTACAATTTGATGATTTCTAGTGTGTCTAAGGTAGACAACAGTGATCCCCACCCATGTTAATCAGTCACGTTGTTAAAGACCTTTGAAAGAGAAATTGGAGAAATGTTCTATTTTTGCATGAGCAATTCTTTAGGCCAAAAGGTTATCTATGAGTTTCAAAGAGCAAAGAAATGAAGAGAAGTTAGAAGGCAGGGGGAGATAATCAGAAGGCGATTTGCTGTGCCAATTATCACGAATTATTAAAAATAATTATAAAATGATATTACCAATTGATCACTGAAGTGGCTCTAGAAATTTGCATTCCTACCAGCAGTGTATCAAAGTACCAGTTTCCCTACATCCTTGTTAACACTTGATATTATTAAACTTTTCAATTTTGCCAAATTATTGATTTAAAACTGGCATCTTTTTGTTGTTTTCAACATTCATTTTTCCAAGATTAGTTGTGAGAAGATTTTATATACATATTGGCTATTTGGGTTTACTCTTTTGAGAGTTGCCTATTTGGGGTAGTTTATCTCATCAATTAGAGGAAATTTCTACATTACGGATGCAATACTTCTTATATATCATCTTTTGATGACTTCTTCTTATATATTCCCTTGAGGTTATTTCAAGTATCTCTATCTTCTTCCCAGATGCTATCCTTACTGTCACCTTTCTTAGTAGATGATCTCCCTTCATACTGTACTGAGAAGATTGAGATTTTTAAAAAATCCATCCCACAAACATTTTATGAGCACCTATGATATGGTGAACATACAGTCTTTGTAACATATAGAAAATATGTTATAACATATCATATGTAACAAGAAAGTTATGATCCATGGACTCATGAAGCTTAAAGTGGAGTGGTGGTTTGTGGGACTTCAGAGTACTGTAACAGGGAAGGATGGGAGACACACGCTTTACATAGGATGATCAGGAAAGTACCCCTCAGGAGATGATATTTAAACTCTCATTTAAAGAAGTTAACAAAAGGAAGAACAGGATTAAGAGTGTTAAAGGCAGCTACAGGTATGATGCAGCATGTACTGGAAGCTGAAAGAGGACCAAGGCCAATGCAGTTAAAACATAGGATGCAAGGAAGAAAGTGCAAAGTCAAGATAGGAGAACATAAAGGGCCCTAAAGGCCATGGTAAGAAGTTCAAATTTTAAGTAAAGTGGGGTAGGGGTCACTAAACATTTGAGAAGGAGAGTGGAATGAGATGAGGCAAGCAGAAGCCAGGTCATGTAGAACACTTTAAGACAGTTAAGGAGTTAGATTTTATTTTACAAGCATTGAGGAGTCTTTGGCAAGGAAGCAGACTGCTATTTTTAAATGATCTTTCCAGCTGTTGTGGAAAATGGATTGTAGAGGGGGTAAGAACATAAATAAATAAAGTAGACCACTTAGGAAACCTCTGCAGAAGCCCAGGCTTGAACTATGGTGGGAGGAATGTATACATTTTGGAGGTAGAATAGAAACAAAATAACACACTTACAATTATTTGGGAGGGGGAAGGGAAGGAAAGAGAGAAATCAAGGGCATTTTTCAACTTGAGTGGCTAGTAACATTTGTTAATATGGAGAAGACTGGGGATGGGTGACTATGGAGTGGGTGGTGGAAAAGGGCAAAAAGATTTCTGTTCTAGCTTTGATATCTCTGAGATATCTATTAGACAGTCCAGTGGACATCTTGTGTAGACAATAAGATCCGTGGATTTAATGATTGGAGGAAAGGTCAGGCCTGTGGAAATCCATTTGGCAGTCATCAGCATATGGATGATATTTAAAGCCAAGGGCCTAGATAAGGTCACATAGGAAGAATGGATAGAAACACAAAAGAAGAGGTAGGGCTAGCTACAAGCAGAGAAAGAGAAGCCAACTACAAATAACTGAGCAGTTGACAAGCAATTTGAACTGATTCCCCCACCTTTGCTAGGACTGTGCTCCATCAATTATTCATTTGCTGCAGTCTCTTCCTTCATTAGCCACTTCCCCAAGATTATAAAAATGTTTAGGTCATTCCTACCCTTAAAATTATATTTCCTCAACCAAATTTCTTTCCAAGGTACCATTTCTGCTTTTCCTCCTTTGTTTCCCTGACACTGCACCAGCCAGCTTCTTTGTCAAATTTTCATATTGTCACTCTTATTCTTTTAGATTCCCACATGTCAGTATTTCCTAAAGTTCTATTTACATTTCTCTAAACTTTTTCTCGGAAATGAATATCCATTCTCTCAGGTGCAACACCAATGAAGATGACTCTGATCTTCAATTTCTCTTAGGAGATATACATCCAAATATCTACTTATATACTAGATATCTATGCCCAGAAATCCACTCTGTTCAATAATCATGAACTGTTAGAGATGGAAAAAACTCAGCAAAGATCCAGTTTAACTCTCTCATTTGCAGACAAGGAGACTGAGGCACATAGCATTATCTTCAAGCCCCATGGCTAATTACTGGAAAGACTAAAACCTGGCATTCTTGGCTCTTATTCCAATGGTCTTCAAAATCAAATTTATCATCTTCATCACAAAATAGTTCTTTTCCCTGACTTTTTTATTCTTCCAATCACACTGGTCCAAAACCTTTGAATTGATATTTTTTAACTCTTTTGATATTTTTAAACTCTTTTATAATATAACCTAATTAACTAGTTTAATCTTTAGTTTCATTTTCCCTTAACTCTTCTGGTCGAACTTACTGCTATGCCCCTCATATACTGTGTGATTTCCATCCTCTACTCAGATTCTCTGTCTTCCACCCCAAGAAACACACACACACACACACATACACAGAAACATCCATAGATAGCCCTAGCCTATCAAAATTCTATCCTATCTTTAGGACTTATCTCAAATATTACCTTTTCCAAAAACTTTTTATTAATTTCTTTGGATTTCTCTTATAACCCTTATATTCCATATAGATAATAAATATCTGTTTATATGCCTTACTCTACTATTAGAGTAGAAGGTACTCTACTATTAGTGTGAAGGTATCTACTATTAGTGTGAAGGTAGAGGCTTCTCTGAATCTCCCGCAGTATTTAGCAAGCCAGTTATATATTTTTTATAATAGATGCTTAATAGAAACTTTTGTTGAATTGCTCAGTATTATATGAAAACACAAAATTGGTCAGATTTTTAGAAATCTGCAGAATTACAAAACTAATATTAATTTATAAGGGTCATCTTTGCATAGCCAACAAACAAACATCAAACAAACTAACTAAAAAACAAGCCAGAGAACTTACAAGCAATCAGAGTTGCTGTGACTGTTTGAGTCATTACCATCTTTCATGTGATAATTATCTTCCAATGGTTTGGCTCAGCTGTGCCCTACTATTTGCTCTTATTCGTCATTAAGGCCTCACGTATTATTTATTCTCATTCTATAGCATTTAGGCAGGAAGGCAGCAATGTAAGCTCCCTTGACTGTGATTCTTCCCATAGATAATAGAAAATAAATTGCAATTAGATTTTGGTAATTGTATATAATTAACTCAAAATGAGCTGTTAATTATAAAAAATATGTTTTTCACTTCCTCATTATCTCATTTATTTTAGTTCCAAAGTCTTAATGCCTCACTTGAGTAAGTTTAATATTTTAAATACACAGAGTATTTTTAATACTAAGATAATTTAAATTTCCAAATAAACAAAATTTAGCTTAAAATTAAATTTTATCTAGGGAGTTCTACTGGCAAAATCAAAGAGCCTGCAAGGTAGAAAGAAGGTCATTTCCCATAACAATTCCTGATTATATTTTCTAAAATCAGCAGATATTTTTGCTTAAATAATTCCACAAAGGGTACTCAAAGCTGTAGAGTAGTCTCCTTTGACCCATCTCTACCTCTTTCTGGGGTTCAACATCACTTCCACAGCCAAATGAATCAACGAGACAAATGAACTCATTGTCTTTACTTCTTTTAATCTCACATAAGATTAAATAATTGAAGGGTGGTTGAGTGAGAATTCGTGGCTTTCCAATGACTGTCTGTCAGAGTTTGGAAGCAGTTGCCAGGGTTTCTTTAAACTCTTGTAATGTATATTAACATTTTAAAAGGTCTATGGTCTTATCAAAGGCATATTAGGAAAGCTTTTTTTGGAAGCATGCATAATCTTACCTTATTTTTGTCATAATTATTTGAATATAAGACCTGCATGCCCAGATGCACCTAAACTTTAAAGCATGTCTCTCTCTTAGACTGAAGCACGAGTTTCCAAAGCATTCACTACACCTACCTGAAGAGCAGCGATAAAAACTTTCATAAATTGCAAGTCAGAGTATGAATTGCTACAACCTTTTGGGAAAGAAAACTGGCATGGACTATTGTAATTTATAATTGTAAATTACATAAAAATAGCCTTTGACCTAGCAACTGCATCTTTGGGAATTTATCTTAAAAAAAAACAAAAGTACCAGAACACAAGAATTTAAGTAGTCATGCTTATTATAGCATTTTGTGTAGCAGTAAAGAACCTGAAACAATTCGACTCTCCAACAACAGAAGTGCTGAATAAGTTAAAGTGTATATGGAAACCATGGACAGTTATGCATTTTTTAAGAAATGAGTTATTAGTATTTGTATTAGTTTTCTATTGTTGCTATAACAAATTACCACAAATCTAGTGGCTTAAACAACAGATTTATTATTCTATAGTTCTGTGGGTCAGAAGTCTGACACGGGTCTGACTGGGCTACCACTGAGGTACGGGCAGGGCTATGTTCCTTTCTGGACGCTCTAGGGGAAAATCTGTTTCCTTGCTTATTTGGGTTGTTGGCAGAATTCAATTCCTTGCAGTTGGAGGACTGGGGTCCCCATTTCCTTGTTGGCTGTCAGATGAGGACTGCTCGGAGCTTCTAGAGCTACTTGCATTCCTTGGCTTGTGACCTCCTTCCTTCATCTTCAGAGCCAGCAAGGGCAGGTTGTCATTCTCATGCTTCAAATCTCTCCTCCTTCCATCTCATCTCTCTGATCTAGCAAAGAAAGGTTCTCTGCTTTTTGGGACTCATGTGATTAGACTAAGCCCACCTAGATAATCCAGGATAATCCCCCCATCTCAAAGTCTGCTCCCTTGAACATACCTGCAAAGTCCCTGTGCTGTGTAAGGTAACACATTTAAAGGTTCCAGGGATTAGAGCACAGACATCTTTGAGGACAATTATTTTGCTTACCACAGTCCTATAGCTAAAAACCTAATAAATGACCATTAGGCACTAGTAAATGGAAAAAAAAAAAAGATTAACAAGTAATGTATTCAGTTTTATCTCAAATATAGATACTGTATACACATGTAAGACTAAAGTAAGGTATAGAAGGATATACATTAGGGTGCTAACACTAATTCAGCCAAGACAACCAGGATAAAGAATAGAAGAGAGAACAAAAGATGACTGATCTTGGGGCTGGCCCTGTGGCTGAGTGGTTAAGCTTGGACGCTCTGCTTTGGCGGCCCAGAGCTTCGCCAGTTCCGATCCTGGGTGTGGACATGGCTCATGAGGCCACGTTGAGGTGGCATCCCACATGCTACAACTAGAAGAACCCACAACTAAAATATACAACTATGTACTAGGGGGATTTGGGGAGAAAAAGAAAAAAAAGAAAAAAAAAGATGACTGATCTTTTCTTGATGCGTCTTTGGATGTTTTACATTTTATGAGAAAATGTTTTTCTTTTGAAATTTAGAAAAAGTTTAATTACGAAATAAGATAAATGATGAAACAAAATGTATAATATAAATATGTATCACATACTCCTAAAGAAATAAGATCTAGCAAGCATATACTAAGATTACCTCTAGATAATGAGATATGGGTATGTTTTATTTTCTTTTGGCCTAACCACATTTTACATTTTTTTCTACTATAGGCAAGCAAGTAAATACAGAAAGATATAGATAAATACAAGTAGCATTAAGAATAAGAAATTATTTTAAATTAAAAACAAATATAATAAAAAGTTCTTATATATCAACTAAAGAAGAAATACAGTGACTCTACATAAAAAATATAGATATAGTCAGGAAACGAAAATTCTACAAAGAAACACAAAGGGTTAATAAACGCATAGAAAAATATTCACCCTAATTGAATACTAAACAACTGCAAATTACAATACGATTCTATTTTTCCACCTATTAAAATGCCAAATATTGCTTAATTATACAAATCAACATTGGAGAGCCAATTTACATGGTTGACTAAAAACAAACTTCTATTACCTTCTGACATCTCTCAAAAATAATAGTAAAACAATAAAAAAAGACTTTAAACTATGTGATTGCAAAGAAAGGAAGGAGAGAAAGTAGAAAGGACAACAAAGAAGAGATGTCACAAAATTTTAGAAGCATAGAAATCAGATGTGTAAGTTCAAACTCAATCAGTCAACTAGAAAAATCAAAACTGAAATCTCTACTGGCTGGGGCAGAGGAAGGGGTTAAGCTGAAACATGCCTGAGAACTCCTGAAAGGCTCAGGAATTGGAGGAACCAAGCAGGAATGCAGGTGGGACTGAAAGCAGGACTGGTTGAAAGGCTGCACAGCAGTAAAAATCCAAGATGCCTTCCTCTATCTCCAGAGACAGTGAACTCTCTCTCTCTCTCCATCTTTTTTTTTTTTTTTAAACATTGGCACCTGTGCTAACAACGGTTGCCAATCTTCTTTTTTGTTTTTTTCCTTCTTCTTCTCCCAAAAGCCCCCGGGTACATAGTTGTATATTTGAGTTGTGAGTGCCTCTGGTTGTGCTGTGTGGGACGCCGCCTCAGCATGGCCTGATGAGCAGTGCCACATCCATGCCCAGGATCTGAACTAGCAAAACCAGGAGCGGCCGAAGCGGAGCGCACAAACTTAACCACTCAGCTACGGGGCTGGCCCCTCTCACCACCCTAAGAAGATTGGAGGCTTACTCCCCTGGAGAGGTTGAACCAGAATGACTCTGGTCTTGGGGGTCTGAAATAGGCTGAAGATAGAAATACCATACAGTTAAAAAGGTTATTAAGTGAAAGCCTACATAATGAGCGATGGGTCCCATTCCTCTTACTCTACCAGACTCCCCACATTAGCAGCCAAGCTTACATAATACCCCATGTCTTTTTCCCATTTAAGCAGATTACCCTTAGGGAAACTAAGCACCACCTCAATAGAAAAGACCTACAGATACTAACAGGCAGAGCGTCCCCAAGGTTCCTACCTGATCACCCCACAGTTAAGTTCATCAATTGACAAGCCCTGCTTATAACTTTCAGTAGCCTTTCACTGCTTTGTTCATAATATAAACGGATCATCAGACATTTGTAGGAAAAAAACAAACTTGAACTTGGTTAAAATAAAGACAATGCACCAGAAAAGAAAACTTTAAAAACTAGTATTAATATCCTTAGAGATAAGAAAATATATTGCATATATTAAAAAAAGCATGGGTTATTATTTTAAAAAAGACATTGAGAGAATAAAGTGTTCTTGGAAATTATAGTAGTAAAAAACATCAACAGAAGGGTTGAAAAGTAAAGTTCAGGAAATCTTTTAGAAAATAGAAAAAAGAGACAAATACGAAAGATAGAGAAAAATAAGAAAGAGATGATTTCAAGAGATTCAACATCTGATGAATACAGTTCTGGAAAGAAAGAATAAAAAAAATGAAATGGGGAAAACTGACAAAATTTCCCCAAACTGAAGAAAGTTTATCAATTAAGAGAGTCCACTGATTACTCAGCATAATGAATAAAAAAAGGCCAAACTAATGCACATCACCATTAATTTTTAGAACAATGCTGAGAAAGACAAGTTCCTAAAAGAGTCCATGGAGAATAGGTCACATAAGAAACATAAAGAATCAAATTGCATCAACTTGTTCTTCTTCTCTTTTTTTTGATCTTCCAAAAGCTTTCCATTCCTTTTTTTAAATTTATTTTTTAATTGCAGTAACATTGGTTTATAACACTATATAAATTCCAGGTATACATAGTAATATATTTTGAATTCTGTGTAGATTACATCATGTTCACCAACCAAAGACTAACTACAATCCATCACCACACATATGTGCCTAATCACCTCTTTTGCCCTCCCCTTCTCCCCTTTCTCCTCTGGTAATCACTAATCCAATCTCTGCTGCTACGTATTTGTTTGTCATTGTTTTTATTTTCTACTTATGAGTGAGATCATACAGTATTTGATTTTCTCCCTCTGACTTATTTCACTTAGCATAATACCTTCAAGGTCCATCCATGTTGCCACAAATGGCCGGATTTCATCATTTCTTATGGCTGAGTAGTATTCCATTGTGTATATATACCACATCTTCTTTAGCCATTCGTCCCTTGATGGGCACCTAGGTTGCTTCCAAGTCTTGGCTATTGTGAATAATGCTGTGATGAACACAAGTGTGCAAGCATCTTTACGCATTCGTGTTTTCAAGTTCTTTGGATAAATACCCAGCAGTGGAATAGCTGGATTATATGGTAGATCTACTCAATTTTCTGAGAATACTCCATACTGTTTTCCATAGTGGCTGCCCCAGTTTGTACTCCCACCAGCAGTGTACGACGGTTCCCTTCTCTCCACATCCTCTCCAAAACTTCTTGTTTCCTGTCTTGACATTATAGCCATTCTGATGGGAGTCAGGTGATATCTCATTGTAGTTTTGATTTCCATCTCCCTGATTGTTAATGACGTTGAACATTGTTTCATGTGCCTGTTGGCCATCTGTATGGAGAAATTTCTGTTCAGATCTTTTGCCTGTCTTTTAATTGGGTTGTTGAGATGTATGAGTTCTTTGTATATTTTGGATATTAACCCCTTATCTGATATATGGTTTGCAAATATATTCTCCCAATTGTTAGGTTGTCTTTTCATTTTGCTGATGGTTTCCTTTGCTGTGCAGAAGGTTTTTAGTTTGATGCAGTCCCATTTGTTTATTTTTTCTATTGTTTCCCTTGCCCAGGCAGACATGGTATTTGAAAAAATGCTGCTAAGACCAATGTTGAAGAGCATACTGCCTATGTTTTCTTCTAGAAGTTTCATGGTTTCAGATCTTACATTCAAGACTTTAATTCATTTTGTGTTGATTTTTGTGCATGGTATAAGATAATGGTGTTCTTTCATGCTTTTGCATGTGGCTGTCCAGTTTTCCCAACACCATTTATTGAAGAGACTCTCCTTTTTCCATTGTATGTTCTTGCCTCTTCTGTCAAAAATTAGTTGTCTCTACATGTGTGGGTTTATTTCTGGGGGTCTTGATTCTGTTCCATTGTTCTGTGTGTTGCACCAACTTCTTAATGAAAACACTAAAAACTAGAAGATAATGGAACGCAACCTTCAGTCTCTTCTGAGGAAAAGTAATTATCATCCAAGAATTCTCTATGCAGCCAAACTATACATTAAATGTGAAGACAGATGTAAGATAATTTTCAAAGATATGAGGTCTCAAAAAATTATAGCCTCTGTACTTCCTCTCAGCAAGCTATTGAAGGACATGTTTCAGGAAGATGAATATAAACTAAAAAGAGGACATGTGATCCATCTAAAGGGGAATAAAACACAGAAAAGAAGTGAAGAAAACTTCTAGGATGATGGATAAGGGAAATTTCAGGATGAAATCCCTAGACAGTAAGCCTAAAGAACAACCAATTCAGACTAGAATGGAATTATGAAGAGGTCCAGGAGGTACATCTTAAAACAAATAAACAAACAAACAAACAAAAAAAAAAGAAAAAGGGGAAAAAAAGCAAAAAATGAAAACAATGAAGAGATATGATAACAACATATATCTGAATAGACTCAGAGAATTATACT